>NC_041388.1:57212274-57321797 GCF_002162155.2 Triticum dicoccoides
TTGGTTAACTCGGTGTTAACCAGTATGCCTATGTTTCTTCTTTTTTTTCTTTGAAGCAGGGGCGGAGCCAGAAAATTTGGTCATTGGGTTCGCTCATTCTCTTTATGAGAATTTGACTCTCTTTTTTCCAACCATTAATTACAAATGCATCACTCCTAGTTTGTTCTTCATTGTAATCTCTAAAAAGGTATCAACACAAACAAAAGGCCTTATGCAACTTGGCACTATGCTCAAGCCAACGACCATATTCATCAAACTAATCTGGATTAATTCTACGTTGAGTCTCTCCAACCTTCCTCTACGAGTAATCAAAATTAGACGATGGCCTGTAAGGTTTCCTTGTTAAATATCTATGCCTAATCTCATCTTGCATCTTTGGATTTCTTTTATACTCTGAAATTATCTTTCGATCAGCTGGTTCATAAGGCAACTCATATAAATTAATTTCGTTGTCTATAGTGGGCTTCGGAAGACTAGTTGTAGTAACATTTGATGTACTTTGCCTGTCTACTGTGTGACCTTGATGTGCATGTATCATTCTGGATTTGTGTCCGAGTTCTCTTTGAGTAATACCGCTTCATAGCCTTGATCAATCAAAGTCCATGAAGAAAAACAAATAAAAAACTAGGGCAAAAAAATCACTATTACCCTAAGTTAGTAGGCTAGATAGAACATACATAAGAGAGAGAAGATGAGGAGATGTGGCAATGTATTCTAATTACCTGAAATTTTGGGTTAAGGTGGTGTTTGGTTCTCTAGTCCTAGGACTTTTTCTAGTCCCAACTAAAAAGTCCCTAGTCCCTAAAAAGTCCCTCCCTGTTTGTTTCCAGAGACTAAAAAGTCCCTAGTCCCTTCCTAGAGGTTATTAAATGACCATGTTGCCCCTAGTATATAGAAAAATAACAATCAAACAACACCATGGGATGGCGGGCCAATAGATGCATGGAGGGGCATTGTTGAAAAAGTCCCAAAAAGTCCCAAAAAGACTCTCCTTGAGAGTCTTCTTCATTTAGTCTCAAATGCCTAGTTTAGTCCCTAAAAAGTCCTTCCCGTTTGATAAAAAAGTCTCTAAAAGAGACTTTTTCTAGCCCCTACACAAAAAAGTCCCTGGAAACAAACACCCCTAAGACTGTTGCCGATGTGGATCTGTAGCAGCCTGCCTGCTGCTGGTGTGCGGCGGCCGAGACGCTGCTGAGGAACACGAATAGACTAGAGGAGAGATGCGAATTGGAAAACGAACAGATGACGACCCGAGTCCCGAGGAGGCGTGTGGCTGCGTGCGTGCGTGCATATACGTATACAAAATGTGAGTACAGACTACGTGACTAATCACGGTTTAGGCCTGGCCAGCTGGGCGCCTAGACATTGATGACCCATGAGCTTTTGGGCCCTTTGCTTACGCTATTCACATGACCACCTCACGTTATTGGGGTCAGGCATGATTTTTTACTAGGTTCAGGTGAACCAAACATGCACTACACGCAGGTACGTAGAAAAAGTTGTTGGGTTCACTTGAACCCAACGCTTGTGTGCTGGCTCCGCCGTTGCTTTGAAGTACCAGTAGGGATCCGGAAAAAAATGAACTTTTATCGGTCACGATTCTTTTGGCAAAGTGATGAAGCTAAGACTAAGTATAGATTATTTCGATGGGATATCATTTGCAGGCCTAAGGATCAAGGTGGGTTAGGGATTGAGAACTTGGAAATTAAAAACAAACGCCTCCTTAGCAAATGGCTATATAGGCTTTCTACCGAATCTGAGGGCTTGTGGGTTCAAATTCTTCGTAATAAATATCTTTATTCCAAGTCCCTCGCCTAGGTCACTGTCAGGCCCTTAGACTCGTCGTTTTGGAAAGGCTTAATGAAAATGAAAGACTCTTTTTTTCCGCAGAGCAAAATTTGTGGTCGGAGATGGTACATCTACCGGATTTTGGGAGGATACTTGGCTAGGATATTTGCCTCTAGCTCTGCAGTATCCAAGATTATACAATATTGTGCAACGCAAGGAAGTTAATGTTGCTACAGTATTGCAATCATCTCCTTTAAATATTCAATTTAGGAGGTCCCTTGTAGGGGAACGATGGGCTTCCTGGTTAGATCTGGTTCGAAGGTTGATGGATGTTCAACTTTCTGACCAGCCAGACACGTTTCTTTGGGGGTTAACTAAGACCGGTGTGTTCACAATGAAGTCTATGTACCTGGATCTAATTAATTCTAGCTCAATCCCGAGATCTATTCACATTTGGAAAATTAAGGTGCCGTTGAGAATCAAGATTTTCATGTGGTTTGTCCACAAGAAAGTGATTCTGACTAAAGACAATCTATTGAGGAGATGGTGGACTGGCAGTCCATGATGTTGTTTTTGTGACCATGACGAATCAATTTAACATCTCTTCATTGGATGTCCACTAGTAAAGATTCTCTGGCGCACTATTCATTAGCCTTCAACATTAGCCCTCCAACTAGCATAGCCACGTTATTTGGGACTTGGTTAGCGGGTGTGGAGCCTATTACTGCGGGGCGTATTCACATTGGAATATGCGCTTTACTTTGGGCTATATGGAACTGCATAAATGATATGATTTTTAATGATAAAAACTTGAATAATTTTTTGCAGGTTATCTTCCGAGCAACTGTATGGATCCGTACGTGGTCGTTACTCAGTCTTATGGAATGCAGGGAGCTCTTGGTTACTAGGTGCAACCGATGGGAGACGTGAAGGAAATATGCCCTAGAGGCAATAATAAAGTTATTATACATTTCCTTATATCATGATAAATGTTTATTATTCATGCTAGAATTGTATTAACCAGAAACATAATACATGTGTGATTACATAGACAAACAGAGTGTCACTAGTATGCCTCTACTTGACTAGCTCGTTGATTAAAGATGGTTATGTTTCCTAACCATAGACATGAGTTGTCATTTGATTAACGGGATCACATCATTAGGAGAATGATGTGATTGACTTGACCCATTCCGTTAGCATAGCACTTGATCGTTTAGTTTGTTGCTATTGCTTTCTTCATGACTTATACATGTTCCTATGACTATGAGATTATGCAACTCCCGTTTACCAGAGGAACACTTTGTGTTCTACCAAACGTTAAAACCTAACTGGGTGATTATAAAGGTGCTCTACAGGTGTCTCTGAAGGTACTTGTTGGGTTGGCGTATTTCGAGATTAGGATTTGTCACTCCAATTGTCGGAGAGGTATCTCTGGGCCCTCTCGGTAATGCACATCACCTAAGCCTTGCAAGCATTGCAGTTAATGAGTTAGTTGCGGGATGATGTATTACAGAACGAGTAAAGAGACTTGCCGGTAACGAGATTGAACTAGGTATTGAGATACCTACGATCGAATCTCGGGCAAGTAACATACCGATGACAAAGGGAACAACGTATGTTGTTATGCGGTCTGACCGATAAAGATCTTCGTAGAATATGTAGGAGCCAATATGAGTATCCAGGTTCCGCTATTGGTTATTGACCGGAGACGTGTCTCAGTCATGTCTACATTGTTCTCGAACCCGTAGGGTCCGCACGCTTAACGTTACGATGACAGTTTCATTATGAGTTTATATGTTTTGATGCACCGAAGGTTGTTCGGAGTCCTGGATGTGATCACGGACATGACGAGGAGTCTCGAAATGGTTGAGACATAAAGATTGATATATTGGAAGCCTATGTTTGGACATCGGAAGTGTTCCGGGTGAAATCGGCATTTTACCGGAGTACCGGGAGGTTACCGGAACCCCCGATAACCTAATGGGCCTTAATGGGCCTAGTGGAGGAAGTAGAGAGGAGGCCAAGGGGCAGCCGCGCGCCCCTCCCCCCCAAGTCCGAATTGGACAAGCAGGGGGACGGCGCCCCCCTTTCCTTTCCCCTCTTTCTCTCCTTCCCCCCAAGTCCTAGTCCAACATGGAAAGGGGGGAGTCCTACTCCCGGTGGGAGTAGGACTCCTCCTGGCGTGCCCCTTGCCTGGCCGCACCTCCTCCCCCTTTCTACTTTATATACGAGGGCAGGGGGCATCCCATAGACATAACAATTGATCATTGATCTCTTAGCCGTGTGCGGTGCCCCCCTCCTCCATAATCCTCGATAATATTGTAGCGGTGCTTAGGCGAAGCCCTGCGACAGTAGAACATCAAGATCGTCACCACGCCGTCATGCTGACGGAACTCTTCCCCGACATTCTGCTGGATCAGAGTCCGGGGATCATCATCGAGCTGAACGTGTGCTAGAACTCGGAGGTGCCGTAGTTTCGGTGCTTGATCGGTCGGGCCGTGAAGAGGTACGACTACATCAACCGCGTTGTGCTAACGCTTCCGCTTTCGGTCTACGAGGGTACGTAGATAACACTCTCCTCTCTCGTTTCTATGCATCACCATGATCTTGCGTGTGCGTAGGAATTTTTTAGAAATTACTACGTTCCCCAACAGTGACATCCGAGCCTAGGTTTTATGCATTGATGTTATGCATGAGTAGAACACAAGTGAGTTGTGGGCGATATAAGTCATACAGCTTACCAGCATGTCATACTTTGGTTCAGCGGTATTGTTTGATGAAGCGGCCCGGACCGACATTACGCGTACGCTTACGCGAGACTGGTTCTACCGACGTGCTTTGCACACAGGTGGCTGGCGGGTGTCAGTTTCTCCAACTTTAGTTGAACCAAGTGTGGCTACACCCGGTCCTTGCGAAGGTTAAAACAGCACCAACTTGACAAACTATCGTTGTGGTTTTGATGCGTAGGTAAGAACGGTTCTTGCTAAGCCCGTAGCAGCCACGTAAAACTTGCAACAACAAAGTAGAGGACATTTAACTTGTTTTTGCAGGGCATGTTGTGATGTGATATGGTCAAGACATGATGCTAAATTTTATTGTATGAGATGATCATGTTTTGTAACCGAGTTATCGGCAACTGGCAGGAGCCATATGGTTGTCGCTTTATTGTATGCAATGCAATCGCGTTGTAATGCTTTACTTTATCACTAAGCGGTAGCGATAGTCGTGGAAGCATAATATTGGCGAGACGACAACGATGCTACGATGGAGATCAAGGTGTCGCGCCGGTGACGATGGTGATCATGACGGTACTTCAGAGATGGAGATCACAAGTACAAGATGATGATGGCCATATCATATCACTTATATTGATTGCATGTGATGTTTATCTTTTATGCATCTTATCTTGCTTTGATTGACGGTAGCATTATAAGATGATCCCTCACTAAATTATCAAAGTATAAGTGTTCTCCCTGAGTATGCACCGTTGCGAAAGTTCTTCGTGCTGAGACACCATGTGATGATCGGGTGTGATAGGCTCTACGTTCAAATATAACGGGTGCAAAACAGTTGCACACGCGGAATACTCAGGTTAAACTTGACGAGCCTAGCATATAACAGATATGGCCTCGGAACACGGAGACCGAAAGATCGAGCGTGAATCATATAGTAGATATGATCAACCTAGTGATATTCACCATTGAAACTACTCCATCTCACGTGATGATCGGACATGGTTTAGTTGATTTGGATCACGTGATCACTTAGAGGATTAGAGGGATGTCTATCTAAGTGGGAGTTCTTAAGTAATATGATTAATTGAACTTTAATTTATCATGAACTTAGTCCTGGTAGTATTAGCATATCTATGTTGTAGATCAATAGCTCGCGTTTAGCTCCCCTGTTTTATTTTTGATATGTTCCTAGAGAAACCTAAGTTGAAAGATGTTAGTAGCAATGATGCGGATTGGATCCGTGATCTGAGGTTTATCCTCATTGCTGCACAGAAGAATTATGTATTTGATGCACTGCTAGGTGACAAACCTATTGCAGGAGCAGATGCAGATGTTATGAACATTTGGCTAGCTCAAATATGATGACTACTTGATAGTTTAGTGCACCATGCTTTAACGGCTTAGAATCGGGACTTCAAAGACGTTTTGAACGTCATGGACCATATGAGATGTTCCAGGAGTTGAAGTTAATATTTAAAGCAAATACCCGAGTTGAGAGATATGAAGTCTCCAACAAGTTCTATAGCTAAAAGATGGAGGAGAATAGCTCAAGCAGTGAGCATGTGCTCAGATTGTCTGGGTACTACATTCGCTTAAATCAAGTGGGAGTTAATCTTCCAGATAAGATAGTGATTGACATAATTCTCTAGTCACCATCACCAATTTAGTAGAACTTCGTGATGAACTATGATATGCAAGGGATAACGGAAACGATTCCCAAGCTCTTCGTAATGCTGAAATCAACGAAGGAAGAAATCAAGAAAAATATCAAGTGTTGATGGTAGACAAGACCACTAGTTTCAAGAAAAGGGCAAAGGGAAGAAGGGGAACTTCAAGAAGAACGGCAAGCAAGTTGCTGCTCAAGTGAAGAAGTGCAAGTCTGGTCCTAAGCCTGAGACTAAGTACTTCTACTGTAAAGGGACTGGTCACTGGAAGCGGAACTGCCACAAGTATTTGG
Source organism: Triticum dicoccoides (assembly GCF_002162155.2). Classification (NCBI taxonomy): domain Eukaryota; kingdom Viridiplantae; phylum Streptophyta; class Magnoliopsida; order Poales; family Poaceae; genus Triticum; species Triticum dicoccoides. Next base: position 57,218,758 of record NC_041388.1, read on the forward strand.
CGGATAAGTAGGATGGCAAAGTGAACAAAGGTATATTTGATATACAGATTATTGATGTGTGTTTTACTAGTGTTCGTAGCAACCCCTCGGTATTTGATACTGGTTCAGTTGCTAAGAGTACTAACTCGAAACGGGAGTTGCAGAATGAACAGAGACTAGTTAAGGGTGAAGTGACGATGTGTGTTGGAAGTGGTTCCAAGATTGATATGATCATCATCGCACACTCCCTATACTTTCAGGATTAGTGTTGAACCTAAATAAGTGTTATTTGGTGTTTGCGTTGGGCATGAATATGATTTGACCATGTTTATTGCAATACGGTTATTCATTTAAGTAAGAGAATAAATTCTTGTTCTATTTACATGAATAAAACCTTATATGGTTACACACCCAATGAAAATGGTTCGTTGGATCTCGATCGTAGTGATACACATATTCATAACATTGAAACTAAAAGATGAAAAGTTAATAATGATAGTGCAACTTATTTGTGGCACTGCCGTTTAGGTCATATTGGTGTAAAGCGCATGAAGAAACTCCATGCTGATGGACTTTTGGAATCACTTGATTATGAATCACTTGATGCTTGCGAACCATGCCTCATGGGCAAGATGACTAAGACTCCGTTCTCCGGAACAATGGAGCGAGCAACTGACTTATTGGAAATACATACTGATGTATACGGTCCGATGAGTGTTAAGGCTCACAGCAAGTATCGTTATTTTCTGACCTTCACAGATGATTTGAGCAGATATGGGTATATCTACTTAATGAAACACAAGTCTGAAACATTTAAAAAGTTCAAAGAATTTCAGAGTGAAGTGGAGAATCATCGTAACAAGAAAATAAAAGTTTCTACGATATTATTGCAGAGGTACAAAATTTGAGTTAAGAGTTTGGCCTTCAGTTAAAACAATGTGAAATAGTTTCACTACTCACGCCACCTGGAACACCACAGTGTAATGGTGTGTCCAACTATCATAACCGTACTTTATTAGATATGGTGCGATCTATGATGTCTCTTACTGATCTACCACTATCGTTTTGGGGTTATGCATTAGAGACAACTGCATTCACGTTAAATAGGGCACCATCTAAATCCGTTGAGATGACACCGTATGAACTATGGTTTGGCAAGAAACCTAAGCTGTCGTTTCTTAAAGTTTGAGGTTGCAATGCTTATGTGAAAAATTTTCAACCTGATAAGCTCAAACCCAAATTGTAGTAGTGCGTCTTCATAGGATACCCAAAAAGAAAATGTTGGGTACACCTTCTATCACAGATCCGAAGGCAAGATATTCATTGCTGAGAGTGGATCCTTTCTAGAGAAGGAGTTTCTCTCGAGAGAAGTGAGTGGGAGGAAAGTAGAATTTGATGAGGTAACTGTACCTGCTCCCTTATTGGAAAGTAGTTCATCACAGAAATATGTTCCTGTGACTACTACACCAATTAGTGAGGAAGCTAATGATGATGATCATGTAACTTTAGATCAAGTTGCTACCGAACCTCGTAGGTAAACCAGAGTGAGATCCGCACCAGAGTGGTACGGTAATCCTGTTCTGGAGGTCATGTTACTTGACCATGACAAGCCTACGAACTATGAGGAAGCGATGATGAACCCAGATTCCGCGAAATGGCTTGAGGCCATGAATTCTGAGATGAGATCCATGTATGAGAACAAAGTATGGACTTTGATTGACTTGCCCATTGATCGGCAAGCCATTGAGATTAAATGGATCTTCAAGAGGAAGACGGACGCTAATAGTAGTGTTACTATCTATAAAGCTAGAATTGTCATGAAAAGGTTTTCGACAAGTTCAAGGTGTTGACTACGATGAGAGTTTCTCCTCATATCTATGCTTAAGTCTGTCCGAATCATGTTAGCAATTGCCGCATTTTATGAAATCTAGCAAATGGGTAAACAAAACTGCATTCCTTAATGGATTTATTAAAGAAGAGTTGTATATGATGCAACTAGAAGGTTTTGTCAATCCTAAAGGTATTAACAAAATATGCAAGCTCCAGCGATCCATCTATGGACTGGTGCAAGCATCTCAGAGTTGGAATATACGCTTTGATAAGTTGATCAAACCATATAGTTTTATACAGACTTTTGGTGAAGCCTGTATTTACAAGAAAGTGAGTGGGAGCACTACAACATTTCTGATAAGTATATGTGAATGACATATTATTGATCGGAGATAATGTAGAATTATTCTGCAAAGCATAAAGGAATGTTTGAAAGGAGTTTTTCAAAGAAAGACCTTGGTGAAGCTGCTTACATATTGAGCATCAAGATCTATAGAGATAGATCAAGACGCTTGATAAGTTTTTCAATGAGTACATACCTTGACAAGATTTTGAAGTAGTTCAAAATGGAACAGTCAAAAAGGAGTTCTTGCCTGTGTTACAAGGTGTGAAGTTGAGTAAGACTCAAAACCCGACCACGGCAAAAGATAGAGAGAGAATGAAAGTCATTCCCTATGCCTCAGCCATAGGTTCTATAAAGTATGCCATGCTGTGTACCAGACCTATTGTATACCCTGCCTGAGTTTGGCAAGGGAGTACAATAGTGATCTAGGAGTAGATCACTGGACATTGGTCAAAATTATCCTTAGTGGAATAGGGATATGTTTCTCGATTATGGAAGTGACAAAAGGTTCGTCATAAAGGGTTACGTCGATGCAAATTTTGACACTGATCCAGATGACTCTAAATCTCAATCTGGATACATGTTGAAAGTGGGAGCAATTAGCTAGAGTAGCTCTGTGCAGAGCATTGTTGACATAGAAATTTGCAAAATACTTACGAATCTTAATGTGGCAGACCCGTTGACTAAAATTCTCTCACAAGCAAAACATGATCACACCTCAGTACTCTTTGGGTGTTAATCACATAGCGATGTGAACTAGATTATTGACTCTAGTAAACCCTTTGGGTGTTGGTCACATGTCGATGTGAACTATGGGTGTTAATCACATGGTGATGTGAACTATTGATGTTAAATCACATGGCGATGTGAACTAGATTATTGACTCTAGTGCAAGTGGGAGACTGAAGGAAATATGCCCTAGAGGCAATAATAAAGTTATTATATATTTCCTTATATCATGATAAATGTTTATTATTCATGCTAAAATTGTATTAAACAGAAACATAATACATGTGTGAATACATAGACAAACAGAGTGTCACTAGTATGCCTCTACTTGACTAGCTCGTTGATTAAAGATGGTTATGTTTCCTAACCATAGACATGAGTTGTCATTTAATTAACGGGATCACATCATTAGGATAATGATGTGATCGACTTGACCCATTCCGTTAGCATAGCACTTGATCGTTTAGTTTGTTGCTATTGCTTTCTTCATGACTTATACATGTTCCTATGACTATGAGATTATGCAACTCCCGTTTACCAGAGGAACACTTTGTGTTCTACCAAACGTTAAAACCTAACTGGGTGATTATAAAGGTGCTCTACAGGTGTCTCTGAAGGTACTTGTTGGGTTGGCGTATTTCGAGATTAGGATTTGTCACTCCAATTGTCGGAGAGGTATCTCTGGGCCCTCTCGGTAATGCACATCACCTAAGCCTTGCAAGCATTGCAGTTAATGAGTTAGTTGCGGGATGATGTATTACAGAACGAGTAAAGAGACTTGCCGGTAACGAGATTGAACTAGGTATTGAGATACCGATGATCGAATATTGGGCAAGTAACATACCGATGACAAAGGGAACAACGTATGTTGTTATGCGGTCTGACCGATAAAGATCTTCGTAGAATATGTAGGAGCCAATATGAGCATCCAGCTTCCGCTATTGGTTATTGACCGGAGACGTGTCTCGGTCATGTCTACATTGTTCTCGAACCCGTAGGGTCCGCACACTTAACGCTATGATGACAGTTTCATTATGAGTTTATATGTTTTGATGTACCAAAGGTTGTTCGGAGTCCCGGATGTGATCACGGACATGACGAGGAGTCTCGAAATGGCCGAGACATAAAGATTGATATATTGGAAGCCTATGTTTGGACATCGGAAGTGTTCCGGGTGAAATCGGCATTTAACGGAGTACCGGGAGGTTACCGGAACCCCCGGTAACCTAATGGGCCTTAATGGGCCTAGTGGAGGAAGTAGAGAGGAGGCCAAGGGGCAGCCGCGCGCCCCTCCCCCCAAGTCCGAATTGGACAAGGAGGGGGGCGCCCCCCTTTCCTTTCCCCTCTTTCTCTCGTTCCCCAAGTCCTAGTCCAACATGGAAAGAGGGGGAGTCCTACTCCCGGTGGGAGTAGGACTCCTCCTGGAGCGCCCCTTTCCTGGACGCACCTCCTCCCCCTTGCTCCTTTATATACGGGGGCAGGGGGGCACCCCATAGACATAACAATTGATCATTGATCTCTTAGCTGTGTGCGGTGCCCCCCTCCACCATAATCCTCGATAATATTGTAGCGGTGCTTAAGCGAAGCCCTACGACAATAGAACATCAAGATTGTCACCACGCCGTCATGCTGACGGAACTCTTCCCCGCCATTCTGCTGGATCGGAGTCCGGGGATCGTCATCGAGCTGAACGTGTGCTAGAACTCGGAGGTGCCGTAGTTTCGGTGCTTGATCGGTCGGGCCGTGAAGACGTACGACTACATCTACCGCATTGTGCTAATGCTTCTGCTTTCGGTCTACGAGGGTACGTAGACAACACTCTCCTCTCTCGTTGCTATGCATCACCATGATCTTGCATATGCGTAGGAATTTTTTTGAAATTACTACGTTCCCCAACAAGACGGTCGCATGGGATATCTTCAATCAGTTCGGATGGCGATCCACTAATAGGATAGGTGTTTAGTCACTGGGTCCTTTAATGCCGGTTGTGGCTTGATGTTCCTTTTGTTTTTGTCTGAGATGTTTGCACCTTTTGCGAGCTGTACTGGATTGTAGACTTGGGTGCTTTTGATTCTGGTTTAATAATATGGCTGTATGCATCATTATGATGTAGAGGCCGGGGGTTCGCCTCCTTTTCCAAAAAAAGGCTCAAAGTTTACACAAGCTTGTGTCGTGCGAACATGTGTTAGGGCTAGGCCGCCAATTGGTTGGGTTGGTCCTTGAGACTAGTGGTAAAAGAAAATGCAATGATGGAGGGGGCTCAAGCTTCTTAAAGCCCTCTAAGTAGATTCGCCACTGACTGAGGTAATAGAGGGGGCATTCTCTTTCCTGTTTTCACTCTCTTATGTTGATAGTGCCCTAAGGAATTCATCCATGTACGTGGTGTACGATCACCGGTGTCAAGATGTTAAACCTTTCGACCTTCTTTTCCTCCTTCATGTCAGGGCGCTTGACACATGCCATCTCCTTCTTCACCAATATGTCCTCGAACCTCTCCGTCATCTTGGTTGTCGTCCCTTCTCGCTTTTCCTTCTCCTCCTCCCACTTCTTTCCTCGAAACCCCCTTTAACCTTCTTGGGCGGATCTTTTCTTGGGTTAGTTGGATCATCCGTTTCTTCCTCGGTGTCGATGCCGAAGGTCTTGATGGAGTTAGCAATAGGTAATTACCACCTGGGTTGCCCATTCAACTTCAACCAACAATGCATGAGGATGAAGTTCCACTTATCCACCTTCAAGAACAAGTTGCACGCACAGGAGGGATAGAAAGAAAAACATTGTCAATAAGTTGCATATCCAGCCAACAAGTTCCCTATCCGGTCAACACATATAACAACTTACTCGCTCGGAGATTAACACACCACTTGACCACCGACTGATTATTTGTTTTAAATGGTCGCAATACTTGCTCACGACCACTTGGACCATCAATGGTTGACAAACTTTCTCCCATGATTGGGGATGAGTTTGTCGCAATAGGGCTTGATATTCCTGTGCTCATGGAACCAAGAATCAATACTGGACCAAAATGGTGTGCCCTTTTGCTTAATGCCATGGATCGAGTCGAGATCAGTTGCCAACCATGCATTGCACAACAACTCATCCTCCCGCATGTCGAAGCTTTCTCTTCTACCCCTATTCTTTGGATTGGTCAGCCAATCCTCCAGATCAAGGCCCTCCTTCATGTAAGTGTCCTGCTCTAGTTGCTCGGTGTATGATTCTGGGTGCTGGGTGTGCGTGCCCTCCTGGGTGTACGTGCATGTGCCGGGTTGAGTGTATGTGCCTGGCTTCTAAGTGTACACCTCCGACTCCAAGTCAACAACTTGTTTGTTCACGAAGCAGCCTCCACCTCCGTCGTGGCATCACAAACAACCGTTGTCTACATCGTCATATACCGACTCGCCCGGTTAATAGTTTGCAAGTGTACATTATTTAGTTGTAGCCTTTTTTGAAGTAAGAGTATCAAACCCACAGGGATTCAATGGGACTAAAGCATTCTCAGGGAGTCCGCATTTGTTGGAAATATGCTCTAGAGGCAATGATATTGTACTATTATATTTCCATATTCATAACTAAGTGTGTATATTCTATGCTATAACTGCTATGATCCTGGATTGTGCGATTCAGTGGAAAACTTATATGCACACATGGAATGATAAACCATAAAATAAGATTCCTAGTCTCGCCTCTAAGACTATATCAAATGTTGGTGGTGATCATGTTTTTCGGATCTTAGGATATCGTTAATTGTAATAATAGTCCTAAAACAACTTGAAGAATATGACGTTAGAAGAACGATCATATTGAATCGACTCAAACTTGTTTGTTATACTTGAGATACAATCGTCAGAAGTCAATTGATATAACACGAAGAGTTAATGCGTGACTTGGTTTCTTAGACCATGAGAGTATCATAGTCACATCTTACCGTACATAAACTTTGGGGTTGCAAAAACGTCATTTGTAACACGGTGATCATAACGACAACTTACAAGTTCATCGGAAAGTTTGACAAGGACTAGATAGCTCAAGAATGAGATTTGTGACTCCGATGATGGAGAGATATTCTTAGGGCCCTCTCGGTGTGATGGCATCCATCGTCGTCTAGCCAGAAACATGTGACTAGGTCACGGGGATGCTGAAACATGTCAATGATAATCCTCAAGCGCAAGGAATCATCGTAACACTTTCCAAAGGTGGAAGTGATAAGTATGGAGTGTCGAACCCACAAGGAGCTAAACGTAAGATCAATATTCTCTCAAGTCCTATCTGCCACTGATACGACTCTATGTACACCGAACATTTGCTTCCAACCAGAAACGAGAAATAAAACTATGCTGTGGGTATGAAGAGGATAACTTTGCATGATATCAGAGAACTAAAATATAAAAGTAGGTGCTGTTAATATAAAGTTAGAATATATTACTATATATTACAAATAGCGAGTGTGGAATAATGACGGATCGGTGTGCGGAATTGTCCTAGGCAATTATTAACAAGATCGGTAGTCGTCATTGCAATTTTATATGAGGGAGAGGCATAAGCTAGCATACTTTCTCTCCTTGGATCATATGCTCTTATGATTGAAACTCTAGCAAGCATCCGCAACTACTAAAGATCAGTAAGGTAAAACCCAACCATAGCACTAAAGCATCAAGTCCCCTTTATCCCATACGCAACAACCCCCTTACTCGGGTTCAAGCTTCTGTCACTCTAGCAACCCACTATAAGTGAATCATGAACGTATTGCAACACCCTACAATGGGAATCCTTCACGTGTGCGCGACACGACAGGCACCATAGGACAACACCAAAATAAAACATACAACTCGTACCAATCTAGATAATCAATCAACCCAAAGACAAAACAAATCTACTCAAAACATCATAGGATGGCAACACATCATTGGATCATAATATGTGGCATAAAGCATCATGTTTAAGTAGGGGATTACAGCAGGGTGCGGGAGATTGGACCGCGTAAAAGAGATGAGGATGGTGATGTTGATGAAGACGATCACCGCGGCAATGGTTCCCCCAATGGCACTTCGGGTCCACCAAGAGAGGGGGGAGCGGCTCTCCCCTTCGTGCTTCCTCCTCCATGGCCTCCCCATTAGATGGGGAAAGGTTCTCCCTCTGGTCCTTGGCCTCCATGGCGATGGTGACCCCTCCGGCTTCCTCCTCCACGGCCTGTTGTGATGTTGGTCCCCTCCGGCAGGGTGCCAGAGAGGGCCTAGATTGGTTTTTCGTGGCTACAGAGGCTTACGGCGGCGGAACTCCCGATCTAGGTTTCTTTCGGGGGTTTCTGCATTTATAGGAGTTTTTGGCATTGGTTTCACGTCAAGGGGGTCCACGAGGCGCCCACATGGTCGGAGCACCCTCCGGGGGGGGGGAGGGGTAGGGTGCGCCCCCCGACCTTGTGGAGGCCTCGTGGCTCTTCTGGCCCAACTCTTTTGCTTCGGGGGCTTCTTCTAGTCCATAAAAAAATCACCATAAATTTTAAGGCCATTTGGACTCCATTTGATATTCCTTTGATGCGAAACTCAAAAACAAGGAAAAAACAAAAACTGGCACTGGGCTCTAGGTTAATAGGTTAGTCCCAAAAATCAAATAAAATAGCATATAAATACATATAAAACATCCAAGAGAGATAATATAATAGCATGAATACTTCATAAATTATATATACGTTGGAGACGTATCAGTGAACGAGAAAAAAAGAACAAAAATGGTAACTGATACGTCTCCAACGTATCTATAATTTTTTAGCATCCCATGCTATTATATTATCAATTTTGGATGTTTTATATATACTTTCAAGCAATTATATATCGTTTTTTGGGACTAACCTATTAACTTAGTGCCTAGTGCTAGTTGTTGTTTTTTTTGCTTATTTTTGGTTTGGTAGAATATCAGTACCAAACGAAGTCCAAATGCCATGAAACTTTTTGAAGATTTTTTTTCTGGCAATAAGAGACCCTGGAAGCTTCAAGAGGGGACGAGAAGATGGATCAGTGGCCCACGAGGCACCAGGGTGTGCCCAGGGGGTGTGGCGCGCCTCGGTAGCTTGTGGGGCCCATGTGGCTCCACTTGACCTAACTCCGCCTCTATAAATTATCTAAACTCGTGAAACCAATAGGGGAGTCCACGACATACTTTTTCCGCCGCCGCAAGTTCCAGAACCACGAGATCCCATCTGGAGGCATTTTCCGGCACTATGTCAGAAGGGGAATCGATCACGGAGGGGCTCTAGATCATCCTTGCTGCCCTTCCGATGATGCGTGAATAGTTTACCATAGACCTATGTGTCCATAGTTAGTAGCTAGATGACTTCTTCTCTCTATTTGATCTTTAATACAATGTTCTCCTCGATGTTCTTGGAGATCTATTCGATATAATGACTTTTTGGGGTGTGTTTGTTGGGATCCGATGAATTGTGAGTTTATGATCAGATATATCCATGAATATTATTTGAGTTTTCTCTGAACTCTTTTAAGCATGATTAATATAGCCTCGTATTTCTCTCGATCTATTGATTTGGTTTGGCTAATTAGATTGATTTTTCTTGCAATGGGAGAGGTGCTTTGTAATGGGTTCGATCTTACGATGCTCAATCCCAGTGACAGAAGGGGACATGACACATATGTATTGTTTTTTATTAAGGATAAAAAGATGGGGTTTATTCATACGTGAGTTTATCTTGTCTACATCATGTCATCTTGCTTAAGGTGTTACTCCATTTTTCCATGAACTTAATACACTAGATGCATGCGTTGATGTGTGGAGTAATAGTAGTAGATGCAGAATCGTTTCGGTCTACTTGTCTTGGTCTTGATGCCTATATATGACCATTGCCTTGAATATCGTCATAATTATGTGTTTTTCTGTCAATTGCCCAACAGTAAGTTGTTTACCCATTGTATGCTATTTTCAAAAGAGAAGCCTCTAGTGAAAACTATGGTCCCCGAGTCTATCTTTTATCATATATTAAAACCAAAAATACCTTGTTGTGTTTTCTCCTTTATTTACTTTATTTTCTATTTTGTCTGATCTATCTATCAAAAACTATACAATTTAATCTTGCTCGTGACCGTCAAGGATTGATAACCCCTTGTCTGCGTTGGGTTGCAAAGATTTGTTGTTTGTGTGCAAGTGCTACGAATGAGTTGTGAAGGAAATATGCCCTAGAGGCAATAATAAAGTTATTATTTATATTTCCTTATATCACGATAACTGTTTATTATTCATGCTAGAATTGTATTAACCGGAAACTTGATACATGTGTGGATACATAGACAAAACACCGTGTCCCTGGTAAGCCTCTACTAGACCAGCTCTGAAAGGATTGATATGGTTGACTAGAGGGGGGGTGAATAGGCAACTAACAATCTTTAGCTTTTCTTTACCAAATTAAAGTTTGCATCAAAGTAGGTTGTCTAGATGTGCAACTAGGTTAGCAACCTATGTGATGCAATAACAACAAGCACACAAGCAAGCACGGGAAGTAGGACTAAAAAGCTTGCACAAGTAAAGGTGCGAGATAACCAAGAGTGGAGCTGGTGAAGACAAGGATGTGTTACCGAAGTTCTTTCCTTTTGAGGGGAAGTACGTCTCCGTTGGAGCGGTGTGGAGGCACAATGCTCCCCAAGAAGCCACTAGGGCCACCTATTCTCCTCAGGCCCTCACACAATGCAAGATGCCGTGATTCCAGTATTGGTGCCCTTGGAGGCGGCGACCGGACCTTTACAAACAAGGTTGGGGCAATCTCCACAACTTAATCGGAGGCTCCCAACAACACCACGAAGCTTCACCACAATGGACTATGGCTCCATGGTGACCTCAACCGTCTAGGGTGCTCAAACACCCAAGAGTAACAAGATCCGCTAGGAATTGGTGGGGGAATCAAATTTCTCTTGGTGGAAGTGTAGATCGGGGCCTTCTCAACCAATCCGGAGCAAATCAACAAGTTTGATTGGCTAGGGAGAGAGATCGGGCGAAAATGGAGCTTGGAGCATTAATGGAGCTTTTGGGGGAAGAGGTAAGTCAACGAAGAAGAAGAGGACCCCCTTTTATAGAAGGGGATCCCATCCAACCGTTACCTCCAAAACAGCCCCGCAGAGGGCGGTATACCGCAGGGGGCAACGGTACTACCGCTGGACCCAGCGGTACTACCGCTCCGCCATGTGGTACTACCATGCGGTACAGGAGCCGAGCCCAGTGCGGTACTGCCGCGGTGGTAGGGCGGTACTACCGCTCTCGAGTGGTACTAGCGCTTCTACTACCGCTGCAAGTACAGCACAACCCGACACGAGAGGCGACCCCCTCGAGTCGACGCGGAAGGAGCCCGGTACCGCAGCAGTACTGCGGCTGAGACCCACAAGCGGTACTACCGCTTGGACCCAAAACCGCACACTGACAGGGGAAAGAGCACTCCATTTAAGCGGAACGGCTCAGAGGGTGAGGAAAGTATGTGTATGTGTTAATTCCACCCAAGCCTTACCAAAGCGGACCCCCTATTGATAGTACGGTGACTCCTGCGAAACTAGTCCACCAAACAAGAAACGAAAGAGCTACACCTTCTTGAATAACACTCCAAGGGGAAAGAAATCGTCTCGTGCCAAAGGATGAATCTCTGAAATGCTCAACACACACGATTAGTCCGCAAGCATGTTGTCATCAATCACCAAAACTACATTGAGAGAGATATGCCTTAACAATATCCCCCTTTTTGGTGGATTGATGACAACCAGGGATTTGCACAGGGATAAGACATGAAAGTAAAGATACTGAGAACTACAAAATATAGACGGGCTCCCCCTGAATGTGTGCACCTAGTTAGTAGTGCCTTTGGAATGCAAGACACACACATTAGAATCAACACTCCCCCTATATTTTATAGTCCAACAATCTAAGCATAGGAAACATAAGAGCAGGGTATATAACAGGATAAGCATGCAACTCATAAGATACCAAAGTACTAGATAGACATAGATAATGAAGATAAAGATAAGGTAGCATATGTCTCACACCATATGCCTGGAACTTAGGTCTCACTGGCACAAAACCAAACAAAGCAAACGGTGAGAAAACACAACGACACCATAAACCACAAAGACACACTCGCAACACGGCAACAACAACAACACAAATCCCTAACCTCTCTCCCCTTTTGGCATCGAGACACCAAAAGGGCAAAGAGCGTTGCTACCGCTCTAGGTGATAGCAAGCTGAGGACCTCGAACATCACATCCCAGCGGGATCGTCTGCACCGCCGTCATTGGTCGGAAACTGCTCTGTGTCTGAATCGGTCCACTCGCAATGCTACTAAACCCACTCCTCCTCATCAGTGATCATCTCCTCAGATCCGCTGTTAACAGTGGCACCCAACTAGCGCATGAGCTCCTTGTGACATCTGCGGGCCTTCTTCTCAGAGACATGAGACATGTACTGGCCATGAGACCCCATGCAGAAAAGTTTCTTCATCTTGCGCTTAATCCTCTTAGCCCATGAGGGCTCCACACCGGAGGGCTCATAGTCCTCATCCTTGTCGGCCCCAGCCTCGTCCTCGGTCTCCATGTCAGCCTCAGAAGGTGGATCACCAGATCAAGGGGCCTAGGTGCCCCAGTTGTCCTTCCTCAGACGCTTGATATCATGAGAAATCAACTCTCTAGTTTCCAGCGCAGTCCTGGGATAGTGATGTGCCCATGCCTTCTCAATGAGCAGCATGAGGAAAGGACCATAGATCAGGCACTTGCGCTCAGAAATGACAGAAAGAAGTTCAGACCACATAACATGAGAAATGTACAGGGACTCTCCAGTGTTTGCTTCCTTCTCGTGCTGGCAGAAGAGAAGCATGTCCACGAGATAGGAGTGGACCATATCCAGATTCCCAATGCGAGGGAAAAGAGTCTCTCGGAAGACACGGTGAAGGATGTCCAGATAGGTAGACAACTTCTTTGTCTTGGGGTTAACCTTCTTAGAACAGTAGGGCCAGAGGGCTTGCTTGTGAGTGGAGGTGACATTGTGGTGAGGACGGAAGCCGACTGGATTCTTAAGCCTGTGATCTTCCGCCCCAAGTAACTCCATGAAGGCCTTCCACTTGATAGTGAGCAACTTGCCAATTGTCATCCAAGTCAGAGTCCTTTCTGCATCAGTTCTAAGATGGACAGTGGCATAGAATTGGCATATCAAATCGGCATCAAAGTCCTTGTTGAACTGCATGATTCTGAGAATGTTCAACTGAGTGCACATCTAAAGGGCTTCGCCAAAGTACTCAGGGTCCTTTTCCATAGGATCGGTGTCGATGGAACGAACATCAACAAAGTGATTCTTCTTAGCCTTGATCACATCAAAGAAGATGGCGAACTAAAAGCGGTTCTAGAATGGGCGGTTGACCAAAGTGGGATCTTGGTCTTCCTCATAGGGGTTGCGGCGATGCTTTGCCCAAAATTCCTTGGCAGTCATCTCAGACACAATCTTTCCCTTTGGCTTGCTTGCCGATCTCTTCATGAGCTGAGGCGGCGGTGGAGCACTTGAGGTAGCACCCGCTGGCGGCGGTGGAGCACTAGTGGAACCACCTGCTGACTCAGATGTGCGGTAGCGCTTTGACGTTGCACGACCGGGGTTGACACGGCGGACCTGCTACTCAGGATGATCATCACCTGGAACCAAACACACGAGCAGAAGAAACAACACAAAAGAAAGAGCATAAGCCACCAAACAAAACAACAAGGATCAAAACGTGGTAGGAAATGATGGAACAGGGCATGTAGCAGTAGTACCGCGACCCAACCGCGGCAATACCGCTTGCGTGGTAGTACCGCTCAAGGAGGGCGGTAGTACCGCTCAAGACGGGAATGGCGGTTCCCTTACTGCTGTGGACAGATCCAGCACTACCGGAGATGCCAAATTCAAAAATAAGCCTACCAAACTTCAATCCAAAGGGCCTAGAAGCCATCTCCATCCTACTCAAGCCTCGACTTAGCCAAAAGACGAGTAAAACAATGCCTATTGGCCCTAAAAACTAGATGCAAGATCTAGGCAAAGAGAGAACGTGATCGGGGGCAATACCGGCATCCATGGCTATATCTGGCCATCGTCGGCCCGGCCCGGCCCTAAAAAACGGGGCCTGGGAGGGCTGGGCTTGATCAGTGGGCCGGGCCTGGGCCTGAAAAGTAAGCCCTAGCAGTTATTGGGGCCGGGCCTGGGCTTCAATATTAGACCAAAATTAGGCCCATCCGGCCCTTCCAACAACAGTAGCCAGCAGGCCAGCAGTCCACCAGTCCACCTCCACTCCTCCACGCATCGAACCCTAACTTATCCACTCGCAGTCTCGCACGCCGCACGTCCCTACCCCAGTCCCCCTCCTCTGCCCGTATCCCGTGCTGGCGGCGGCGACCTACCCTAGCCGCCCTGTAGTGCCGCGTCCCCGTCCCGCACCGTCGCCGGCAGGCCTCCTTTCCTTCCCAACCGGGACGCCGACAAGCTTCCTCTCCTCCCCAACCGCGATGCTGCCCGACTGCCTCTCCTCCTCAACCGCGCTGCTGCCCGGCTGCCTCTCCTCCCCAACGGTGCCGCATCCAAACATCCACCGCAGCAACGAGCTCTGCATCCCCTGGTTGACATCCACCGCATCAACTAGCTCAGCTGTCGTCCGAGCGCCGCCGCACCTCTGCTCTTAAGGTAATTTGATGCAGATTTTTTCCGTTCTTAACCGATTAGCAGGTGACTAGGTGTACATACATGTCAACATGATGGATTTGATGCAGATTTGTTGCTGTTGTACATGAATATAAGTGTGTGTAGAACTGTAGATGAACTCGCTGATGTACATGAATACAAGTGTGTGTGTAGATGATTGATGGAACAGTGGCTATAAGTGTGTGTTGATATAGATTTCTTGCTGCTGTTGACATATATATTTATTTCCGTTGACATATATATTTCTTGCTATTGATATAGATTTAGCATGGAGGGGCATGAGGGTGATGAACCAGATTATCATCCTGAAGAATTAGAAGGGCATGAGGGTGAGATGGAGCTGTTTATTGTACCTCCAAATCCTCCTCGTGTACGGCAGAAAGTTGCAAGTAAAAGGGGGAAGAGGCCATCATCTAGTGCACATTCAGGAAGTGGACAATCGACAGCACAGCAGCAGCCTACGACCAAAGCACAATAGCAGCGCACTGCCTCCTCTAGCAGTAGCAGACTGAAGTCAAAAGTATGGTTGGACTTGACCAAGATATCCAAAGATGGTGATGCCTTTATTGTAGCTAAGTGCAACCATTGCTCCGCTGAGCTGTCAGCTAAATCTGGACACGGTACATCTCATCTCCTTAGGCAGATCGAATCACTGCATAAGACTGATCAATCAACAATGAATAATTTTTTCTTGAAATCTGAAACAAATGATGATGGAACAAATGCATTGAGAAATGTTAGATATGATGCTCAAGTAGCTAGACATGGAGTCTCTATTTATCTTGTGTCCAGTTCTCATCCATTTGCAACAGTTGAAGAAGATGGTTTTAGAACAATGATGACTGCTTGTTGTCCAACATTCAAGAGTATTGGTCGGCACAAAATAAAAAGAGAGATAATGGCAATGTTTCTTTCTCAGAAAAAAGAATTGCTTGAAATTATTATTGCTGCCCCTGGTAGAGTAAGTTTCACATCTCACAATTGGAAATCTGAAGTCACCAAGCATAGCTATATTTGCATTACCTGTCATTACATAGATGTTGATTGGAAACTAAACAAAAGAATTGTCTGGTTCAAAAAAATTGATCCACCATATGATGGATCATCTATTGCCGATGAGGTCCATCTAGCTTTTCGTGAATGGAGGATTGAGAAGAAAGTAATGTGCATCACTCTTGATAATGCAGCCTATAATGATAGAATGATTGTTTGCTTGCGAACCCACTTGTCTCAAGGTGCTTTACCTTTGTCCGGTAAATTCTTTCAAATTCGTTGTTGTGCACACATACTGAATTTGGTAGTTCAATCTGGTTTGACATTGATTGATGGTGTCGTGGCCAAACTTAGAGATGGTATAATGTATCTAAAGGCTTCAAGTAATAGGCTTCACAAGTTTTATAGCACAACTACAACTACTTTCAACTTAGAAGAATCGAAGAAGTTGAAACCTGACATGCCCATTCGTTGGAATTCAACATATACTATGCTTAGCTCCTGTTTGTACTTTAAACAAGTGTTGAAGTGGTATTCTGAGAGGGATAGCATCTTCAAGGTGCATTTTTGGCCAAGTGAGGAAGAATGGTCCAAGGTATCTCATATGTATCAGTTTTTGGAGGTTTTCTTCGAGGTAACTACTGTTTTCTCAGGAACAAAATATCCAACAGCCAACTTGTACTTCATGAATGTTTATCTAGTTCATACTGCTATTATTGAGGCTACTGATGGTATAAATAGTTACATGGGTCCAATGTTGTTTGCTATGAGAGAAAAGTTCATGAAATATTGGTCTGACTACAACGTATTTCTATCTTGTGCTGCTGTTCTTGATCCCCGTATTAAGTTCAAGTTCTTGGCTTATTCCTACTCCAAGCTGTATGAAGAGGATGATGCCAAGCGTCGTCTTGCTGATGTTAGAAGTACCTTGACTTCTTTATTTAATGAATATGGTAGTGTTGTACCTGTTCATGATAACTTACCCAAAACTAGTATGTCAAGCACTTATGGACTTGGTGCCTTTTCTGACTATGATCAGTATGTGGAAAGCACGAGCACATTTGAAGAGAAATCTGAATTGGAATTGTACTTGGCTGAACCTACCAAGAGGTTGAATGAGAACATTGATATCTTGGATTACTGGAGCAAGTCTGCAGCTAGGTATCTGCAGCTAGCAAGATTGGCACGTGATATCCTTGTTGTTCCCATGTCAAGTGTTGCATCAGAATCTGCTTTCAGCTTGAGTAAGAAGGTTATAACCCCGAGCCGGGCCTCACTTAAACCAAAGACGGTTGAGGCCTTGATGTGTTTGCAAGATTGGTATCACTGCAAATTGGAGAAGAAAGATGGTATATAGTTTAACTTACTTTGTTTATTTCTTCATGCTATGTACTTTGGAGTTTATAGCTGACATGTTGTTGTAGTTGTTGTAGGTAATAAGAGAAAGGCAGAAGTGGTTCAGCTAGATGATGAAAATTCTTCTTTCGATGATGAATGTAACATCCATATTCTTTGTTCATGTCAACTTGTCAAGTTCAACATGTACTTTAGCTAACCTGATGTTTATTGCATTTTGTAGAGTTCTTGCTAGAGCACTGATATGAGTAGAAGATTCGGAGAAGGCATGTCGAGATGGCAACCAGCAGCTACTGGTCCTTATTTTTGGTTCTATGAGGCCATCTGGCATGTAATAATACATTTATGCACTTGTGTTTCTAGAAACTCGAAAGTGGAATGTTTGATACTATTTGATGTGAAAACAATGCTCTTTAGTGCAGTTTTGGTGCTGATGTGCTGCTGTTTTGGTGCTGCAGTGCTGCTCTTTATGCACTTTTGGTGTTGATGTGCTGCTATTTTGGTGTTGTTGTTGTATTTAACACTTTAAAAGATACTATTTGCTGTTTTGGTGCTATTTGATGTGATGTTTTGATGTTACAACATCGAGGGCCTTTGGGAGGGCCTAGGGCTTTCGGGCTTTCTGTGTTGGGAGGGCCTGGGCCTGGGGAACATAGTATTTTTGTGGGCCTGGGAAACAGACCTAGAGCTTGATGGGGCCTGGGCCGAAGCCCGGCCCGGCCCGGCCCATGGCCAGATATATCCATGGCTAGAGGACGTGGTGGGGATCGACTCCACCGGAGGAAATGGAGAGGGACGACACAAAACGGCGGCCGACCGAGGCCTTCCTGTGGCGAGGCGTCGCTGGAGCGACGAAGAAGACGAGTGAGTGGGGGCGAATGGGTATGGGGGAGAAAACAACTCCCCCTGCCCCTTCATAACCCGCACTCCCCGCCCCGCAGCGGTAGTACCACTAGGGTGGGTGGAAGTACCGCTTGACGCTTGTCAGCGGTAGTACTGTGCACGCCACGGTAGTACCGCTCTGCCGCAAAGAGGACTTGCCAAAAGGCTTAGCTCAAGAAAAACGAACCGAAACGAATGCGAGAACAAACACACACACACAAAACCGACAAAAACAAACCTCTCCAAGAGAGGGCGGTGGCCGAGGCCACCTATGTTTGAGTTCAGAGCTATGGAGCCACGAAGATTTTAACCTTGGGCCCATGACCAACACTCATCTTTGAAGCACACATACCATCAAAAATGGCTAATGTGAAAGAGTTTGATTAGTTTATGCATTATGGGGGGAGGGAAAGTTCATTGAGAGAACAACACCCCCCTATGTCCATGCCTACACCTAAACTAGACAACAAGTTGAGTGTGGTGGGGTGTGCAAGGATTCAAGTCACATTGCTAGAATCAATGATATTTAGCTCATGCCTTAACTCACGAAATCTTGCTTCATCCAAAGGCTTCGTGAAAATATCTGCAAGGTTATCATGAGTGTTGACATAGTTGAGCTTGATCTCCCCTCGCCTAATATGATCCCAGATGAAGTTATACCGAATCTCAATATGCTTCGTCTTGAAGTGTTGCAACGGGTTGAGAGAGATCTTGATGGCACTTTCATTGTCACACCAAAGAGGCACTTTTTCACAAATGACACTGTAATCCTTTAAAGTTTGCCTCATCCATAGAAGTTGTGCACAACAACTACCGGCAGCCACATACTCTGCTTCCATGGATGAGAGACACACGCAACTTTGCTTCTTGGAAGACCAACTCACCAAAGAGCAATCAAGAAATTGGCACCCTCCGGAAGTGGACTTCCTATCCACTTTGTCTCCCGCCCAATCCGAGTTCGAATAACCTACAAGCTTGAAGTTTGCTCCTCTTGGGTACCATAAGCCAAAGTTTGGGGTATGAGCCAAATATCGAAAGATTCGCTTGACCGCCACAAAGTGACTTTCCTTAGGAGCGGCTTGAAACCATGCACAAATCTCACACTCAACATGATATTCGGTCTAGATGCACAAAGGTAAAGCAAGGAGCCAATCATGGAGCGATATACCTTTTGATCCACTGCTTTACCATTGGGATCAATGTCAAGTTGGCACTTGGTGGGCATGGGAGTGGAAGCCGGCTTGACATCACTTAGCTTGAATCTCTTGAGCATGTCTTGAGTGTATCTGGCTTGGTTGATGAAGGTTCCTTCTCTCCTTTGCTGCACTTCGAACCCGAGAAAGAACTTCAACTCTCCCATGGAAGACATCTCGAACTTTGAGGTCATGAGAGCGGCAAATTCCTCATTGAAAGCTTTGTTAGGGGAACCAAATATAATATCATCAACATATAATTGGCACACAAACAACTCCCCTTTGACCTTCTTAGTAAAAAGAGTGGGGTCGATTAGCCCAACTTCAAAACCACGGTCTTGTAACAACTCGGTAAGGTGGTCATACCACGCACGTGGGGCTTGTTTAAGGCCATAGAGTGCCTTATCGAGTTGATACACATGATCGGGAAAGTAGGGATCCTCAAACCCGGGGGGTTGCTTGACATATACCAATTCATTAGTCGGACCATTAAGAAAAGCACTCTTCACATCCATTTGTTGTAACTTAAAGTTATGATGAGAAGCATATGCAATCAAAATGCGAATGGATTGAAGACAAGCAACGGGAGCAAATGTTTCACTGTAGTCGATACCCTCGACTTGGGAGTAGCCTTGTGCTACCAAACAAGCCTTGTTGCGAATGATTATCCCATGAGCATCTTGCTTGTTCTTGAATATCCACTTGGTTCCAATGACATTGTGGTTCCCCGTTGGCCTTGGCACCAATCTCCACACTTTGTTGCGCTCGAAGTTGTTGAGTTCTTCATGCATGGCATTGAGCCAATCCGGATCTTCAAGCGCCTCATAGACCTTTTGGGGTTCAACACACGAGACAAACGCGTGATGTTCACAATAGTTTGCTAATTGTCTACGAGTGCTTACCCCCTTTCTTAAGCTTCCAAGCACATTTGTCATGAGATGATCCTTGGTGGAGAGCTTGGAAGCAATCTTGGTGGCACGACGCTCCAATTCCTCCTCGGGGGTGAGACGAGGAGTGGCCACTTGATCATCTTGAGCGACGTCTTTAGCTTGTTCTTGATCTCGAGAAAGCTCTTGATATTGAACTTGCTCGGAGGAGAGAACTTGACCTTGGGCATCACTTGATGTTACAACATCATCTTGAGATTGACCTTGCCCTGGGTCTTGTTCTTGAGGTTGAGGGCCTTCTCTTTGTTCTTCGGAAGCGTGTGGGTCTTGGGTTGGTGAAGGTTCCACTTGAGTGGAACATTGTCCTTCTCCTTCAGCCACAAGGGGTTCCTCAATGGGTAGGATATGACCAACACCCATTCTTCTTATGGCTTGTGGAGGAATTTCATCACCTACATCACAAGTACCACTTTGCTCCACTTTGGAGCCGTTATTCTCATCAAACTCCACATTACACGTTTCCTCAATAAGTCCCGTGGACTTATTGAGAACACGGTAAGCATGAGAGTTTGTAGCATAACCAACAAATATGCCCTCATAAGCTCTAGCCTCAAATTTAGACAAACGGACACCTTTCTTGAGAATGAAACACTTACACCCGAACACCCAGAAGTACTTGAGGTTGGGATTGTTACCGGTGAGTATCTCATATGGAGTCTTGTTCAAGCCTTTGCGGAGGTAGAGCCGATTAGATGCATGACACGCGGTGTTGATGGCTTCGGCCCAAAATTTATAGGGAGACTTGAACTCCGCCATCATGGTCCTTGAAGCATCCATCAACGTCCGGTTCTTCCTCTCCACTACACCATTTTGTTGAGGGGTATAAGGTGCGGAATATTGATGCTTGATTCCCTCATCACTCAAAAACTCATCCAAGGTGTAGTTCTTGAAATCGGAGCCGTTGTCACTTCTTATAGTCAAGATCTTTGTATTGTGTTGTCGTTGAGCTTCATTTGCAAAGTCGATGACGGTTTGTTGGTCTCGCTCTTCCTCTAGAAGAAATATACCCAAGTGTATCTTGAATAGTCATCCACAATCACCAAGCAATACTTTCTACCGCCAAGACTATCAAAGGATGGAGGCCCGAAGAGATCCAAATGAAGGAGCTCCAAAGGCCTCTTCGAATAGATGATAGTCGTGGGAGGGTGAGCCTTCTCATGTAGCTTTCCTTCGATACAAGCACTGCAAGCACGATCTTTGGCAAAACTAACATTTGATAGTCCACGGACATGGTCCCCCTTGAGAATACTTTGCAAAGATCTCATATTGACGTGGGCTAAACGGCGATGCCAAAGCCATCCCACGTCAACTTTAGCCATTAGGTATGTCGCGGTCTTAGTGGGTCGCTCCGAAAAGTTAATCACATAGAGACCGTTCTCGACATGCCCAACAAAGGCTACTTTAAGAGTCTTGCTCCACAAGAGGGCCATGATATCAATATCAAAGAAAGTGGCAAAGCCCATAAGTGCTAGTTGATGAACAGAAAGTAAATTGTATGCAAGGGACTCAACAAGCATGACCTTCTCGATCGTAAGATCATGAGAAATGGCAACTTTGCCGAGTCACAATACCTTAGAGGACGATGCGTCACCCCACTCGACGTTGGTGGGAATGGATGGAATCTTTTGCACGTCCACCACCAAGTCCTTGCTTCCGGTCATATGATTAGTAGCTCCACTATCGAGCAACCATGATCCCCCACCGGAAGCAAACACCTACAAGAGATCAATGCTTGGATTTAGGTACCCATTTTGTAATGGGTCCTTTGATGTTATTAACAAGGGTCTTAGGAACCCAAGTAGACCATTCAATGTACTCATAAGGAGAACCAACAAATTTGGCATAAACATGCCCATCTCTAGCACGACACAACACATAAGAAGGGTTAAAGTCGCCGACTTTGTTGGGAATGGAAGAATTGCCTTTCTTGGCATCACTACCCCTCACGGAGTTCTTCTCCTTCTCCTTAGTAGCACCCTCTCCCTCCTTCACAAAGGTTTGCTTGAGAGGAGGAGGTCGTTTGGCCTTGTCATTCTTCTTCTTGTTCTTGGACTTGGGCACGTAACCAATCCCTTCCTTGGCCACAACTCCCTTTTGGTTGGTCAAAAGGTCATTGAGGTTCTTCTCGCCTTGTATGCAAGACATAAGAACTTTCTCAAGTTGCACCTTTAGCTTAGCGTTCTCCTCAACAAGATGCACATGCTCAGAACATGGGTTAGTAGCATTTGCGTTATCAATTAACATCGTACGAGGAAAACTGGCTTTCTCCTTGGTTAGCTTTCCTTGAAGTTGATCATGAGACTCTTTGCGGCTAGCATGAGCACCCTTCAAGAACTTGTGAGCCTTGTCAAGTAGATAAAACTCCTCTTTGAGTCTAGCAAGATCAACCCCAAGCTTGGCCTTCTCGGAGTTTAGCACACGAGAGACAACGAGAGCATGATCAAAAATCTTTCTTTAACTTAGCGTGATCAACGTTGTGTGACTCCTCAAGAGCCAAACGAAGACCACACTCTTCCTCAAGAGCATTGGAAAGATCCGAAATCTCATCGACATAGTCACGACTATGCCCCTCCATCTTGGAGATAGTATATTCGTGAGCCTCGATCATGTCATTGGCTTCACCAAGTTGTTCCAAGAGAGCAACAAAATGCTTCTTGGATTTACCCTTGAGTTTACCCATAAAGGACTCAAACTCATTTTACTCCACATTAGATCCCTCATATTCATCAATGCAATCCGTCAAGGAAGGATTATTAATGATGGTAGTTTTGATGTTGGGGGTTACCTTGTTGGTGGCTTTAGCCATGAGGCACTTGGCGGTGATGTTCTCATTGGGTGAGTCGAAGAGAGACACTCGTGGAGTTTTTGCAATGGCAACGGAGGCCATGGCAACCGACTCACCATCTTCATCATCATCATCATCCTCATGGTACTCTTCTTGAACCACCAACGCCTTGTGAGGTGTCTTCTTGGTGAAGTTGATCTTGTTGGGGAAAGACCTGGCTTTGTCCTTTCGGATGAGCTTGCCACCATTGTCTTCCCTATTCTCATACGGGCACTCCGCAACAAAATGGCTCACATTGCCACAATTGTAGCAAGTCCTCACACGTTGCTTTCCCTTCGTGCCACTTGAGTTGTTCTTGTTGAAGTTTGGTCTTGAGTTCTTCTTGCTCCAAAATTGCCTTGAAGCAAGTGCCATGTGTTCATGATAGGCATACTTTGTATCTTCGGGGTTCCTTTCCTCTTCTTCCTCTTCTTCTTCTTCTTCAACACAAACCTTGGCCTTCAATGCAAGTTTGGGCTTCTTTGCCTTTGAGAGCGAAGCACCGCATTATCGGCGGTCTTGTCCAAGATGTTCATAGCAACAAACTCATCCAACACTTCACTTGAGGTCAAAGTGTGGAAGTCCGGCCTTTGACGAATGATGGAGGACATGGCCTTGTGGTAAGGCATCATTGCCTTGAGGAATTTGCGCTTGATCCAATTGTCATCCGTGTCCTTGCTCCCATGATCTCGGAGTGAGACCACGAGTTTGGTTACTCTCCGATAAAGCTCACGAGGTTCTTCATCTTCTTTCATTGCAAACTCATCGGCTTCATCTTGCACTACTTCATAGTTGGAGCGTTGAATGCTTGCGCTTCCCCAGTAGAGAGAGACAACACAAAGCCATGCATCTTTGGCCAAGGCGAAGGGCCGAAGATGAGGTAGATCTTCGGGTGGAATTGCATCTTGGATGATGAAGAGAGCATTCTCATTGAATTGATTATCTGTGGCTTCTCGAGGAGTGAAGTTGCTTGGGTGATGCGAATAGAAACCTTCTTCAATGATTCTCCAAAGATTAGTATTCACATGATTTAAATGACGTTTAAAGCGATAAACCCAAGAATCAAAGTCCTCATTTTTCACAATCTTAGGGGGAGGACCGGCATGATTCAAATGAGTGGAAGGAAATGGTCCACCATAAACAAGTGGTGGTTCCACATGGGCAAAGATGCCGGTGCCATTTTTACCACTAGAAGGAGCCTTTTCACTACTAGCTTCCCCCTTGTGGGAGTTAGCATCCGTCACCTTGTCAGTGGGATCACCCACTTTCAACAGTGCGGTGGATAGTTTAAGCCCTTCAATGAATTTAGTAAACATGCTTTCAACCTCGGTCGTCATGGAGGTTTTCAATGTCTCCAAGGCTACATTGAATTCCTCACGAGAGACCGAGGTTCCCCCATCGCCCGTAGACAAGATTGGATTCACACCGGAGTGCTCCTCCACCCCGTCTACGGTGTCAACCATACTCTTCGGACGGCAAAGTCCTTAGTGAAGAGACGTTGCTCTGATACCAATTGAAAGGATCGATATGGTTGACTAGATGGGGGTGAATAGGCAACTAACAATTTTTAGCTTTTCTTTACCAAATTAAAGTTTGCATCAAAGTAGGTTGTCTAGATGTGCAACTAGGTGAGCAGCCTATATGATGCAACAACAACAAGCACTCAAGCAAGCACAGGAAGTAACACTAAAAAGCTTGCACAAGTAAAGGTGCGAGATAAACAAGAGTGGAGCCGGTGAAGACGAGTATGTGTTACCGAAGTTCCTTCCTTTTGAGGGAAGTACGTCTCCGTTGGGGCGGTGTGGAGGCACAATGCTCCCCAAGAAGTCACTAGGGCCACCGTATTCTCCTCACGCCCTCACACAATGCAAGATGTCGTGATTCCACTATTGGTGCCCTTGGAGGCGGCGATCGGACCTTTACAAACAAGGTTGGGGCAATCTCCACAACTTAATCGGAGGCTCCCAGCAACACCACAAAGCTTCACAACAATGGACTATGGCTCCATGGTGACCTCAACCGTCTAGAGTGCTCAAACACCCAAGAGTAACAAGATCCGCTAGGGATAGGTGGGGGAATCAAATTTCTCGTGGTGGAAGTGTAGATCGGGGCCTTCTCAACCAATCCTGAGCAAATCAACAAGTTTGATTGGCTAGGGAGAGAGATCGGGCAAAAATGGAGCTTGGAGCATTAATGGAGCTTTTGGGGGAAGAGGTAAGTCAATGAAGAAGAAGAGGACCCCCTTTTACAGAAGGGGATCCCATCCAACCGTTACCTCCAAAACAGCCCCGCAGAGGACGGTACTACCACAGGGGGCAGCGGTACTACCACTGGACCCAGCGGTACTACCGCTCCGCCATGCGGTACTACCCTGCGGTACAGGAGCTGAGCCCACTGCGGTACTGTCGCGGTGGTAGAGCGGTACTATCGCTTCTACTACCGCCGCAAGTACTGCACAACCCGACACGAGAGGCGACCCCCTTGAGTCGACGCGGAAGGAGCCCGGTACCGCAGTGGTACTGCGGCTGAGACCCACAAGCGGTACTATCGTTGGGTACCGCGGTACTACCGCTTGGACCCAAAACCGCACACTGACAGGGGAAAGAGCACTCCATTTAAGCGAAACGGCTCAGAGGGTTAGGAAAGGATGTGTACGTGTTGATTCCACCCAAGCCTTACTAAAGCGGACCCCCTCTTGATAGTATGGTGACTCTTGCGAAACTAGTCCACCAAACAAGAGACGAAAGAGTTACACCGTCTTGAATAACACTCCGAGGGGAAAGAAATCGTCTCGTGCCAAAGGATGAATCTCTGAAATGCTCAACGCACACGATTAGTCCGCAAGCATGTTGTCATCAATCACCAAAACTACATTGAGAGATATATGCCTTAATAAGCTCGTTAATCAAAGATGGTTAAGTTTCCTAACCATAGACATGTTTTGTCATTTGATGAACAGGATCACATCATTAGGAGATTGAACTGTCATATCCCTGGGCCCTCTCGTTAATACACATCGTGATAAGCCTTGCAAGCAATGTGACTAATGAGTTAGTTATGGGATGATGTATTATGGAACGAGTAAAGAGACTTGCCGGTAACGAGATTGAACTAGGTATGAAGATACAAACGATCGAATCTCGCGCAAGTAACATACCGATGACAAAGGGAATAACGTATGTTGTCATTACGGTACGACCGATAAAGATCTTCGTAGAATATGTGGAAACCAATATGAGCATCCAGGTTCCGATGTTGGTTATTGACCGGAGAGGTGTCTCAGTCATGTCTACATAGTTCTTGAACCCATAGGGTCCGCACGCTTAGCGTTCAATGACGATTTTGTATTATATGAGTTATGTGATTTGGTGACCAAATGTTGTTCGGAGTCCCAGATGAGTTCACGGACATGACGAGGAGTCACAAAATGGTCGAGAGGTAAAGATTCATATATAGGACATGAAGGAAATATGCCCTAGAGGCAATAATAAAGTTGTTATTTATATTTCCTTATATCATGATAAATGTTTTTTATTCATGCTAGAATTGTATTAACCGGAAACTTAGTACATGTGTGAATACATAGACAAACAGAGTGTCCCTAGTATGCCTCTACTTGACTAGCTCGTTAATCAAAGATGGTTAAGTTTCCTAGCCATGGACATGTGTTGTCATTTGATGAACGGGATCACATCATTAGAGAATGATGCGATGGACAAGACCCATCTATTAGCTTAGCATAATGATCGTTCAGTTTTATTGCTACTGATTTCTTCATGACTTATACATGTTCCTCTGACTATGAGATTACGCAACTCCTGAATACCAAAGAAACGCCTTGTGTGCTATCAAACATCACAACGTAACTGGGTGATTATAAATATGCTCTACAGGTGTCTCCGATGGTGTTTGTTGAATTGGCATAGATCGAGATTAGGATTTGTCACTCTGTGTATCTGAGAGGTATCTATGGGCCCTCTCGGTAATGCACATCACTCTAAGCCTTGCAAGCATTGTGACCATTGAATTAGTTGCGGTATGATGCATTATGGAACGAGTAAAGAGACTTGCCAATAACGAGATTGAACTAGGTATGAGGATACCGACGATCAAATCTCGGACAAGTAACATACCGATGACAAAGGGAACAACGTATGTTGTTATGCGGTTTGACCGATAAAGATCTTCGTAGAATATGTAGGAGCCAATATGAGCATTGTCGGTGTCAAAACCGGCGAATCTCGGGTAGGGGGTCCCGAACTGTGCGTCTAAGGCGGATGGTAACAGGAGGCAGGGGACACGATGTTTACCCAGGTTCGGGCCCTCTTGATGGAGGTAATACCCTACGTCCTGCTTGATTGTTCTTGATGATATGAGTATTACAAGAGTTGATCTACCACGAGATCAAAGAGGCTAAACCCTAGAAGCTAGCCTATGGTATGATTGTATGTTGTCCAACGGACTAAAACCCTCTAGTTTATATAGGCACCGGAGGGGGCTAGGGTTATACAAGGTCGGTTACAAAGGGGGAGATATACATATCCGTATTGCCTAGCTTGCCTTCCATGCCAAGTAGAGTCCCATCCGGACACGGGACGGAATCTTCAAACTTGTATCTTCATAGTCCAACAGTCCGGCCAAAGGATATAGTCCGGCTGTCTGGAGACCCCCTAGTCCAGGACTCCCTCAGTAGCCCCTGAATCAGGCTTCAATGACGATGAGTCCGGCACGCAGTGTTGTCTTCGGCACTGCAAGGCGGGTTCCTCCTCCGAATACACCATTGAAGATTTTGAATATAAGGACAGTGTCCGACTCTACAAAATAAGTTCCACATACCACCATAGAGAGAATAATATTTCACGAATCTAATCTGTTAACACGTTTTGACAGCATGACATCATGCCATGGCCCGGTTTTTATTCGAACCGCTTTTCTTAACCACCTCCGCACATATCGCGAGGCGGTTTTCTTGACATGTGTTGTCAAAGCAGAGATCGTCTTCCCCTTATCACGGGATTCTCATCAATACGGATGTGGGTAACCCAACCACGCCATCAATTACGGCGTCTGGGGAATAAGCGGTTTTGCTAGGAAAGTGGGGAGGCACATCGCCTCTTCCGCCCTTATAAAAGGGACAAAGATTCACTTTTTTCACCCACGCCTTCTTCCTCCTCACTTACCCATTCCCGCACACTCGAGCTCTAGCGCCCAAGCTCGTGTTCTTCTTCTTGAACCACTCCAAGCATGTCTGGAGCAGGAGGCAAGTGGATGGTCTCCTCCGTCACAGAGGAGAACATCAAAGAGTTATGGGAAGCCGGATACCTGGTTGCGGATATCGCGTACCAGCTGCCGAATGTGGGGTAGATCGTCCCAACGCCTGAACCCCATGAGAGGGTAGTTTTTCTTACCCATTTCGTCCGCGGACTGGGATTCCCTCTCCACCCGTTTGTCCGCAGGCTCATGTTCTACTATGGGCTGGATTTTCATGATCTGGCCCCCAATTTCATCCTCAACATCTCGGCGTTTATCGTCGTGTGCGAGGCCTTCCTCCGCATCAGGCCCCACTTCGGCCTCTAGCTAAAAACCTTCAATGTCAAACCGAAGGTGGTGGGAGGCCAGCAAGCAGAGTGCGGAGGCGCCATGGTGGGCAAGATGCCTAATGTCACCTGGCTCGACGGCACCTATGTGGATACCTGAAAGTGCGTTATGTCGACTAGAGGGGGGGGGTGAATAGGCGATTTTTATGGAAGTCTTCGAAACGTGGAAGTTTCGAAGACAAACGATAGAAATAAACCTATTACCATGCAGCGGAAGGTAGACTACACTAGGCAAACCATAGTCAAGTATTCAATGAAGTGAAAGCACAATGACCAATAGCAGCTAGGTAGTAAGGATCAGGTAGGAAGATATTATGAAGCCAAATAGAACACGCAGTCACTCAGTGAAGACAAAAGATAGTGCAATCATACAATGACTTCACCAGGACCAACAGTAAGTGAAGGGAAGGGAAGGATGAAACCAGTAACTCGTTGAAGACAATGATTTGTTGGACCAGTTCCAGTTGCTGTGACAACTGTACGTCTGGTTAGGGCGGCTAGGTATTTAAACCTGAGGACACCCAGTCCTGAACACGCAGCTCAGGACACCCAGTCCTCACCGTATTCCCCTTGAGCTAAGGTCACACAGACCTCGTCCAATCACTCTAGTAAGTCTTCAAGGTGGACTCCCAAACCTTCACAGACTTCGTTCACCGGCGATCCACAATGTCTCTTGGATGCTCAGAACGCGACGCCTAACCGGCTGGAGGATTCACAGTTGTCGTGGTTTTGTCACGGCAGATGTCCTCGTGAAAGGACTTAGTCGTGGAGCCATCGCGACGGGTTAGCTTGAAGGGGTTAAAGCGGACACAGGGACGCAAGAGAGTTTATACTAGTTCGGCCCCTTCGATGAAGGTAAAAGCCTACGTCTAGTTGTGATGGAATTGATGGGGTTTCGGTGACTAGGGAGAAAACAAGCTTCGCCTAAGTCTTGAGTTGTTGTCTGTTGTCCTTGAACCGCCGCCGGGTCGTCCCCTTATATACACGGGTGACGCCCGTCGGTTCATAGAGTCCCAATACCGGCTCATAGATGTATCCGGTTTGGTGTCTACTTATTCCTAACTTACAATACAAGTTACATACCAACGCCGGTTTACGGCTACAGGCCTTAAACCGATCATGGGCTTTAAGCCCTCATCTACCTTCATGGGCTTTAACATACTTAACTACTGATGAAGTTAACCCGGCCCATATAGGCCGGTTTACGCCCAATAGTAATATCCCCAACATTAGGCCCCAGATTGATTTGAACAGGTTCATGTCAATCCTTTAGCAAAAAAGTTCATCTTCAACATCTTCTTGTAGTTTGTTGAACCGCCGTGATGTCATCTTCTCTGGTCGTTGTAAACCGGCGTGACGTCACCTGTTATAAAGAAACTTATCCATGATACCTTTTTTGTTTAATAGGTCTATGACAATTGAGGCGACAACTTCGTTTCCAAACCCACGGTCCCTTGATTTTCGCGCCTGACACATGTCCCTTGCCTTATAAATAGGACCGAAGGGTCATTTCTTTTCCCCTTCGTGCCCTTCTGCTTCGTCTTCCCTGCGTCGTCCAGCTTCGGAGCTCCGCCGCCGTCGACGACCTCTGCTCCAACCTTGGCCGCTGCATCACCCTGATTGTACCAGAGCATCGCGGTGACCCTTTGTTTCTTCCTCGGCTCCGGTGAGTTCTTCACCTTTTCCTCCGTAGATCCGTTCTAGTGTTTCCAAGTTCTTCAGTGTTCATTGTCTGCTTCGTACTCATATGATAGATCTTAGATGAACATGTGAACCTTTGCTCTGTGTAGCGGTAGTTTTTAGCATCCGCCTTCACTTACATGCCTCAAGACCATAGATCTACCTGTATCTCTGCCCATTGATTTGGTACTGCTCTTTTTTGAACCTTGAATATTTTCCTTCTTTTCTGAACTTGCTTCAGATCCGTCGCTGTAGAGAAATCTTGTGAAATCTGTTTCTGTACACTTACCCATCCGCAATCTCAACTGTTTCAATGCTTAGATCCGACGGTTTAACTTGGTGTAGAAAAAAAATTAACAAACCGGTATATACCATTAGTCCCCTTGTTGAACCGCCAGATGCTGTTGCTTCATAAAACTCCGGTTTAGATAGAGCTGTCTCCGGTTTAACATTGTACATACCAGTGTACTTTAATCAGTGCATTCTTGAACCGGAATCACCTATCTTGTAGATTTCATGTGCCCCTTAGTCAACACTCTGGTTTGATGTGCGAGTATACTGGCAGTGTTGATGACCCACTGCGACATGCTAACATCCAGCTCACCGACGAAGAAATCACAGAGGCTGTGAATAAAATGCTGAATGAACCGGAACACGTCTGTGCTCCAACCGGCCTGCTTCCCTTCTGTGCCACCAACAAACCGCCAGCTGTAAGAGTTTGATTTTTCTTTTTACTGAACCTGTTATTGATATATCTGGTCCTTGTTTAATATCAATGTCTATTTAAATAGGGTAATGATCCGTTTTGGAGCAAGAAACTTCCACATGAGAAGCCAGAAAAAACAGACAAACCGGAACGACCAACCCGGCCAAAGACTAAAGTCGTGTAGCGGCTTGCTCATAAGAAGAAAACCACTGCATCTTCTGATCCGGCCCCTGATGATGATGTGGGTAATCCGGACCTTGAGGTAGATCTTGACTCACTTGGCTTATTTTTCATGCGCCTTATTGATGATGACATTTGTCAGGATGATGCCGAAGCCAGCCATGCTGATGCTGCAGAGGTAATTACTCTCTCTTCTGATTCAGACCCTTTGCCTTCACTAAAAATCCGTCAGGCAAATCGGAAGTTTAATTTTCTCATCCTCTTGCTTACTTGGATCCCAAATTTCTTATGAAGACCCAACAGCATGAAGCCCGCCGCACAACCCGGCACAGCGGCCAGGTAGTTACCTCCGCCGGTTTACCGAACAGTCCGGTTCGGAAACGCCGTTCAGAGGTCTCTAATTTGCTTGTCAATGCTTGTCCTAAAGCGGGCTGTTTTCATCAACCTCTTAATCCATCTGACTCCGATTATCAGGTTACTTCCCACTCATCCTCTGGAGAGTCATCGGCTACTCAGCTGCCACCGCTCAAAACGGTGCTTGGGTAAGCAATACTTATCATAATATTTCCGGTACATCACCTTGGAACATATGCTGTATTTGACTTTGTTATTCCTTTCAGGGCCAAGCCTAGGCTGAGCAAGAAGGCTCGCCTGGATAAAGCGGCCGAGGAGGACGCCATCCCTGAACCGGGTAAAACACCAGATCTTGAAGCGGCTATTCCTGAAGATATACCCAATGATCCACCACCGCAAGATGACGATTTCATTGCTGAAGAAAGGCCTATTGATACCTCAAGTCTTGTCGACCAGCCCACAAGCCCCATCCGGTTTGGGAGATCCACCAGTCCATCCCAGCCTGCTGACAAACCGACTACGCCAGTGCAAACCGGTGATGCTAAGGATGATGAAGTTGTAATTACTGGTATTGGCCGTACAGAGCCCAGCAACCCTGTTGCTTTATCCAAGCATACCGCCAAAGAAGAATTTGCTGCTATGGGCAAAGGCAAGTGGAATGTTGACTTGGCGACCTATGCTGCTCTGAATGCCCAAGATCTTCATTCTGGCTATCTGAACCGGCTGTATACCAGCCGTGATTATGAAGTTGGTCTGGTGAATATGATGAAAGAGAAATTTGAGGTAACTTCCATGTGCTTTTCCCTGCTTGGACATTTCAATCTTGTTAATTCTCCTAGCCCCCAAGGGCTGGTTTAGAAGCTTCATTCAAACCGGGACTTGCTAATATAAATCTCCATACTTCGGAATTCGCTGATGTAGCCCCCAAGGGACGGTTCAACTTAGTGTAGTTAAACCGGGACTTTAAGTAATTGAGATCAGAATTTATTCGAGCAAATAGCCATTAGCCCCCAAGTGCCAAGTTGAATACTTGTATTGATCTTGGGACTTTATAATCAAGTGAAATGTGAAGATCAAATAAGCATTAGCCCCCAAGCGCCAAGTGCATAACTTGTTATGTGGTTGGTGCTTCAATTCATGCACTGCTTGCTGAATCATATAACTGTCTGTATGTAGGCTGAGCTGAAGACAAAAGAAAACCAAGTTGCCGATCTCCAAGAAAATTTGAAGTCCCAACAAGCTGAAACCTCCAAAGCAAAAGAGGAATTAACCAGCGCTTTAAGCGCCATGGAACAACTTAAAGAGGGCTTCAAGAAGAAGCAGGCGGATTGGGCCACTGAAAAATCCGCTTTAACCAAACGAGCAGAAGATGCCGAGGCCGCACTGAAACCGGTGGTGGAAGAACTGACCAGTATAAAGCGGCAAGTGCATGCCATGACCGCTGCTATCTTTGGTAAGCTGGTTTGATTTCTGGATTGATTCGGCCGTCTTATAGAGCTGCCGGTTTGTTAACCCTTTGTAATATTTCAGGGACACGCATTGGTCACTTGGGGTCAGATGTGCGGAAGAAATTGAAAGCCGCCTACACATTGACCAAACAACTCTACACTGGTGCACAACGGATCATCTCTGCTGCATCCCACAACAATCCGGCGCCCACTTTGATTCAGGACACTCTGAAGAGACTGTCAATGCTTCCTGCCCGGGTTGAAGAGCTGAAGAAATCTGCTGCTCGAACCGGTGCGATCAATGCCTTAATCTGGGCAAAAGCTTGGGTGTCGGATTTTGATCCTGCTGAAGCGGCTCAGGGCTATCCCAGCTTGAAGGAAGATGGGTCAGAATTTAGTGAAGCGGATCTGCGAGCAATAAACCGGGAGGTGCATCCGCTAGCTTGTCAATTGGTTGAAGAAGCAGACTTGTCTGATTATCAAGCCCAATATGACAACCAAAATAAGTGAGTAGCTGCACCAATTCCTGAAGCGGAAAACCTTATCCCTCCAATCCGTAAGCATACTTACGCTCCCGATATTGAACCGTCGTTGCTGATCCATGATGAAGTTGTCTTTCAAGTATTAATGGGAATCAACTGGACAACTGTTGATTTCCAGCCGCTGGGTAGAGAAGTTGAAGCGGCGCGGGATGACCCACAACCATCAGGCCAGGCTGGTGTCCAAGCTTGAACCGGAAGCCGGTTTAAACTACTTCTCCTTTGCAAAAAAACAATGACCTTATTTTGGGCACCGTGTTGCCTTGTAATAGGCTAGCCGATACTCTTGATTTTGATATGCCTTCGTGCATAATTACTGCAACTTGTTCTTCCTTTGGGTGATGAACTTTCCAAAGTATTTTCTGCAATACAAAAAATCTTAAAGCGCCACCGCAGTTGTACCGTCAGGCGGAGTATGATGTCTGCATATGTGAAATCAAAATATCTGAAATATGATCAAATCTTTGGGATACATAATACCTGCCACCATTGGGCATGAAGTTGGCTTGGCCAATCTTGAAGCGGAGGTTTATAAACCCACACTGTTGGAGGAGATAGCAGCTCCTGTATACATCTAATGTCGGTTTACCATGTAAACCGTGCCGGGTTATAATAAAACAATGTGTTACTCCGTAATAGGATGTTAATAAAAATTCAAACCAGGCAAATAGTCTCCGGATTAAAAATGGACCGTGTTCCGTCAACTGACGTGTGAACCGGTTTAAAACTTTGTTGGTTTAAAAAACACAACAAAAAGAAAGAAATATCTATCAAAGAAAACTGTGACGCAAAGGCAATGACAAAACCGTTTGCAAAAAGAGGCTTATTTGAGCCGATCAGATGGCGTTACCATGGTCGGACACGACCAAGCTCCCGATAGGTGTAGCTATGGTTCAAGTCAGCCAGGTCCCCAAATGAAACCGTGGCATTTATGCCGATCAAGAGGCATGGCAATGGTTCGGGTTCGACCAAGCCCCCAAGTGATTCTGTGGCCTTAGGACGATCAAGAGGCGTGACTGGTTCAGACTTGACCATGCCCCCAAGTGATCTGGTGGCTTTCGCCTATCAAAAGGTGTTGCATTGGTTCGGATACGACCAAGCCCCCAAGTGATATGATGCTTTGAAAAGCTAACTCAAGGGGTAAACCGGAGGCCGCTTTAGAACAACTCCGTGTAACCACACAAGATGTAAAAGAATAGATACCCCGCTTTAGCTGAGGTTCCGGTTTATTATATTTAATCATAATATATACATCTTCGTAATATGTACATAAGTAGAGCCAATGGCTCAGGTATAGTAAGGCCGAAGATGAGCTATGTTCCACGGTCTGTTGGTCTCCTCCTCTGATGTACGTGAGTCTTTATGCTCTCGAATATCGATCAGATAGTATGACCCGTTGTGTAGATTCTTGCTGACCATGAAAGGTCCCTCCCAAGGTGGGGATAGCTTATGCATATCAGTCTGATCTTGGATGAGCCGAAGCACCAAATCTCCTTCCTGAAAGGTTCTGGTTCTGACTCGGCGACTGTGATACCGACGAAGATCCTGTTGGTAAATCGCCGAGCGGGCAGCTGCTATGTCACGTTCTTCATCCAACAGGTCCAAAGCGTCTTGCCGTGCTATCTCGTTGTCCGCTTCAACATAAGCCGCCACACGAGGTGAGTCATGACGGATATCACTTGGGAGAACCGCCTCCGCTCCGTAGACCATGAAGAACGGCGTGTATCCTGTTGATCTGTTGGGTGTAGTATTGATGCTCCATAACACAGATGGTAACTCCTCTACCCAACAACCCGGTGTTCTCTGCAGAGGAACCATAAGCCGGGGCTTGATGCCTCTCAAGATCTCTTGATTAGCCCTTTCTGCTTGACCATTGGACTGTGGGTGTGCCACTGATGAAACGTCAAGCCGGATGTGCTCCCGTTCGCAGAACTCCTTCATGGCACCCTTGGACAAATTGGTACCATTATCTTTGATGATACTGTGTGGAAAGCCAAACCGGAAAATCACTTTTTTGATGAACTGAACCGCCGTGGCCGCATCACACTTGCTAACGGGTTCTGCCTCCACCCACTTTGTAAACTTGTCAACCGCCACCAGGAGGAATAGCCAAATCCGCTTCACCAGGGAGCTTGACCGACGGGTTGTGCAGCACATCCAGAAAAACATTGGGCGGGACCGGTTTGCGCTGAGAGCCCAGCTGGCTTAAAGCGTCCGCTGCTTCATTCTTCCGCCGGTCCACGTGGTCCACCTGATAGCCTTTAAAGTGACCTGCAACAATATCCACCTCACGATGATATGCTGCCATGAGTGGGTCCTTGGAATCCCAAGTGCCAGATACTTGTTGAGCCACGAGGTCCGAGTCACCAAAGCACTTAACTCGACTTAGATTCATCTCCTTAGCCATCCGGAGACCATGGAGCAAGGCTTCATACTCAGCTGCATTGTTAGTACAAGGGAACATTAAGCGGAGAATGTAACAAAACTTATCACCTCGTGGGGAAGTTAATACGACTCCAGCCCCCGAGCCTTCCAATTGCCTGGATCCGTCAAAATGGATGGTCCAATATGTGTGATCCGGCTTTTCTTCAGGTGCTTGCAGCTCCGTCCAATCATTGATGAAATCAACAAGTGCTTGAGACTTAACCGCCGTCCGAGGCACATACTTCAATCCGTGCGGCCCAAGCTCTATAGCCCACTTGGCAATTCGGCCAGTCGCTTCCCGGTTCTGGATGATATCCCCCAAAGGAGCAGAACTGACCACCATAATGGGGTGCCCTTGGAAGTATTGCTTAAGCTTCCGGCTTGCCATAAAAACTCCGTATACCAGCTTCTACCAATGTGGATACCTTTGCTTGGACTCAATGAGTACCTCGCTAATATAATAGACCGGACGTTGGACCGGATGCTCCTTACTTGCCTCCTTTCGCTCCACCACAATAGCCACACTGACCGCACGAGCATTAGCAGCAACATATAGCAGTAACGACTCCTTGTCAATGGGAGCGGCGAGCACATGCGGATTGGACAATTGCCGCTTTAAGTCCTCAAATGCTTCATCAGCAGCAGAACTCCAGACGAATTGATCCGTCTTCTTCAACATCTGATACAAGGGGATTGCCTTCTCACCAAGGCGGCTGATAAACCGGCTTAACACGGCAATCCGGCCTGCTAGGCGTTGAACATCATTGATACACTTCGGTTTAGCCAGGGAGGTGATGGCTGTGATCTTCTATGGATTAGCCTCAATTCCCCTGTTGGACACCAGAAAACCCAATAACTTGCCTGCCGGTACACCAAAGACACACTTGGCTGGATTAAGCATCATCTTGTACGTCCTCAGGTTATCAAAGGTTTCCTTCAAGTCGTCAACCAGAGTCTCCTTCTCCCTGGACTTAACCACGATATCATCCATGTAAGCATGTACATTACGGCCAATCTGTTTGTGAAGACAATTTTGTACACACCGCTGATAAGTTGCCTGGGCACTCTTGAGCCCAAAGGGCATAGACACATAGCAGAAGGCTCCAAAGGGAGTTATGAATGTCGTCTTCTCCTGGTCCTTAACTGCCATTTTGATCTGATGATAGCCATAATATGCATCCAAAAAACTCAAGCTCTCACAACCTGCCGTAGCATCAATAATTTGATCAATACGGGGGAGGGCAAAAGGATTTGCTGGACAAGCCTTATTAAGATCTGTGTAATCCACACACATGCGCCAGGTGTCGTTTTTCTTAAGGACCAGCACCGGATTGGCAAGCCACTCAGGGTGGAAAACTTCAATAATAAAGCCAGCTGCTAAGAGCCTGGCTACCTCTTCTCCAATCGCCTTGCGTCTTTCTTCGTTAAACCGACGGAGGAACTGTTTCACCGGTTTGTATTTAGGATCCACATTAAGGGTGTGCTCAGCGAGTTGCCTCGGTACACCTGGCATGTCAGAGGGCTTCCATGCAAAAATGTCCCGATTCTCACGGATGAACTCGATGAGCGCGCTTTCCTATTTTGGATCCAAGTTGGCACTGATGCTGAACTGCTTGGACGAATCGCCAGGTACGAAGACAACAAGCTTAGTTTCTGCTGCCGATTTGAACTTCAGGGCCGGATCATGCTCTGTAGTTGGCTTCTTTAATGGAGTCATGTCCGCCAGATCAACATTGTCCTTATAATACTTCAGCTCCTCGGTGGCACAAACCGACTCTGCGTAGGTCGCATCTCCTTCCTCGCACTCCAAAGCGATTTTACGGCTTCCGTGAACCGTTATTGTCCCCTTGTGACACGGCATCTTGAGCTGCATATACACATAATAGGGTCGTGCCATAAACTTGGCGTAGGTCGGTCGCCAAAACAGGGCGTGATATGGACTTTGGATTTTCACCACTTCAAACGTCAATGTTTCCGACCTGGAATCATGATCATCTCCAAAGGCCACTTCCAGAGCTATCTTACCAACAGGATATGCTGACTTGCCAGGGACCACACTGTGGAACACCGTATTGGACGGTTTGAGATTTTTATCTGTTAGTCCCATACGACGGAAGGTCTCATAGTACAAGATATTAATGCTGATCCCTCCATCCATGAGCACCTTGGTGAACTTGTAACCTCCCACCTGAGGCGCCACCACCAGAGCCAACTGACCCGGATTATCAACCTGGGGAGGGTGATCCTCTCTGCTCCATATGATTGGTTGTTCAGACCAGCGTAAATAACGGGGCACGGCCGATTCAACAGAGTTGACTGCCCGCCTCTAAACCTCCCGGTCTCGCTTTTCCAAGCTAGTGGTGAAAACATGGTACTGCCCACTATTCAACTGCTTTGGGTTGCTCTGGTAACCTGGCTGTTGCTGCTGCTGGTTGTAACCACCCTGGTTGTTCTGATTATTTTGATTGTTATGTCCGCCCGGATTACCATTAAATCCTGGACCGGAATTTCCTCCACCGTAACCTGGCCCGAATCCTGAGCCACCGCTGGAGCTGTGATCATACCGGAAGGCATTAGAATTCTTGAACTCCTGCATAATAAAGCAATCCTTCCAAAGGTGGTTTGCTGGCACCTCCTTCGTCCCATGCTTTGGACAGGGCTGGTTCAATAGATAACTTAAACGGTCCGGGTTAGGGTTAGGCGCTCCACTGCGATTCGGCGGTTTACCCTTGCGTCGCTGACCCTTGTCCTGCGCGTTGGTATTAGCCACGAAGTCCATGTTGCCATCCGCTTTACGCTTGCCTCTGCTACCGTTACCTGCCGAGTGATGCTGCTGACCCTTGGAGTTGTTGTTTTTCTTTCCCTTCCCTGTCTTGTCATCATCAAACTCGGGATCCTTGGTACTATCAAAATCAGCATACTTTACCAAGGCAGCCATGAGGGTCCCCATGTCAGTGCAATGGCGCTTCATCCGTCCTAACTTCAGCTTTAGGGGCCCAAACCGGCAGTTGCCTTCTAGGGTTAGGACTGCAGTGTCATCGTTGATGCGGTCTGATGAATGCAACACTTGTGAGACTCAGCGCACCCGATGAGTCGTTGATTCTCCTTCCTCCTGGACACAGGCAGCTAAGTCCACTATCGACATAGGCTGCTTACATGTATCCTTGAAGTTACTGATAAACCGGGCTCGTAATTGGGCCCATGAACTGATAGAATTGGCTGGTAAGCTTTTTAACCAAGTGCGGGCCGTTCCTTCAAGCATCATGGTGAAGTACTTCGCACATGCCGCATCATCCACATCAAGCATTTCCATGGCCATCTCATAGCTCTCCACCCATGTCTCTGGGGTTGATCCGCCGTGTAGTTTGGTACCTTGCGCGGGCCCTTGAAATCCTTGGGCAGGCGCACATTGCGTAAAGCGGGGACAAGGCAAGGCACCCCCAAAGAACTAGAAGTAGCACCGGGTTCGACCGAGATAGTTGGACGAACCGGCGTAAGCTGCCGAGCCTGATACTGTGCGGCTAACTCGGCCTCCCTGTGCGCTCGGGCCCGGTCTACCACTTCCTGAGCATTATCAGCACCACCCGCCGGGTTGTTGCCGTGGGGTGCTCCATGTCGTTCATTACTTGACACTGCCGGTTCATCCATACGCCTGCTATAGCTCCGGCTTGGACGAGGGGTCAAGTGGATCCGGTCACGGCTGTACGAGTATGCTTCCTATTGGACCAAAGCTATCCTAAGAAGCTCCTTGACCCGTCGCGTCTCTACCGCCTGCGGCGAGTCACCTTTAATTGGAATGGCCTCCAGCCGTGCAGCAGCGGCAACGAGATTGTCCATTGGGTTAGAGTAGTGACCCGGAGGTGTTGAAACAGCCTGAGGTATAACAGTGTTTTGACGAGGCAGATCCATCGGACGGGGCTGAACCGGCGCGCCGGTCCCAGGAGGTTCCGCCCGGTTTCCCTCTAGCGGATTACTGGTTCCTGCTCCTGGGGTGTTGAAAAGGTCTCTGGCCTCAAAAACCGAAGGCAAACGGCATCGGTACTTCCTCTTCATGACTTCATGCGACGCGTTCTGGTCCAACATGAGCCTGTAGGCTTGTGCGTCTAAAGCGGCCCGCTCTATGGTCATCCTGGCGTTCTCAGCTGCCAAGTCCGCCTTGGCCTGGGTGATCTGTTCCTTCACCTTTGCAATCTCCGCGTCGTGGACTTCCTGATCCGCCGGGTTAGCTTCTGCCATAAGCACAGCCAATGCATCAAATAGATCTGATAGAACTTGAGCCGGCGGGCGTGCAGAGCTTCCTGCCCCGGCAGCTGTCGCCGCTCCTAAACCGGAGGTTATTGGCGCGGCGGTCGAAGAATGAAGCGCTGCTTGTGTACCGACCATGAATATTCCAACTCGGTTGGGTAGATCAGAGGGGTACGAAACACAGTCGCCATCGGAACAGCCCCAATCCGGCCATCTTGTAGCTGATACAGAGATTCGGTTTCTCCGGTTGATGACTCGTCGCCGGAATAAACGACGGTCTCGCCGCGAGATTCCGATCCATCCTCATAACTTCCTCCATGGATGACCCCCACGAAGGCACGCTTCACGGCCGGTTTAACTCGGGCGGATCGCGCACGCTGAGCCGTTTCGACGAGGTCGGTGCAGATGTCCGACTCAGGGCCCGGTTCACCGATCTTGCCGATGAAAACGTGTATGCCACCAAAGGGGACCCAGTACCCGTACTCAACTGAGCCGGCCTCGGGGCCCCAGCCTGCATCATCGATGTAGAGCTTGCCGCGACGATTCTTAGTCATCCGGCCCACAATGTAGCCCTCGAGTCCTTCAAAGTGACCCTCCAAGAACTTGAAACCATCGTGCGATAGCCCCACGGTGGGCGCCAACTGTCATGGTTTTGTCACGGCAGATGTCCTCGTGAAAGGACTTAGTCATGGAGCCATCGCGACGGGTTAGCTTGAAGGGGTTAAAGCGGACACAGGGACGCAAGAGAGTTTATACTAGTTCAGCCCCTTCGATGAAGGTAAAAGCCTACGTCTAGTTGTGATGGAATTGATGGGGTTTCGGTGACTAGGGAGAAAACAAGCTTCGCCTAAGTCTCGAGTTGTTGTCTGTTGTCCTTAAACCGCCGCCGGGTCGTCCCCTTATATACATGGGTGACGCCCGTCGGTTCACAGAGTCCCAATAACGGCTCATAGATGTATCCGGTTTGGTCTCTACTTATTCCTAACTTACAATACAAGTTACATACCAATGCCGGTTTACGGCTACAGGCCTTAAACCGATCATGGACTTTAAGCCCTCATCTACCTTCATGGGCTTTAACATACTTAACTACTGATGAAGTTAACCCGGCCCAGATAGGTCGGTTTACGCCCAGTAGTAATATCCCCAACAACAGTCCTCAAGTGTAATAAGTCTTCAGATCACACAGACAAGAAGACTTAAGTGATGCCTAACAATCTTTGGCTCTGTGTGGTTAGGGCTTTATCCTCGCAAAGAATTCTCTCTCAAAGATTTCGAGGTGGGTTGCTCTCAAACGACAAAAGCCGTACTCTAACTCTGAGCAGCTAACCGTTTATGGTTGTAGGGGGTGGGCTATTTATAGCCACTAGGCAACCCGACCTGATTTGTCTGAAATGACCCTGGGTCACTAAGGAACTAACACGTGTTCCAACGGTCAGATTTCAAACACACACGGCAACTTTACTTGGGCTACAAGAAAAGCTGACTTGTCCGACTTTGGACAAGATTCGCTCTCATAGTCTTCACTTGAAGACATAGGTTTTGGTTAAGCATCACTTCAGTCATTCTGGCTGGT
This sequence comes from Triticum dicoccoides, assembly GCF_002162155.2. Lineage (NCBI taxonomy): Eukaryota > Viridiplantae > Streptophyta > Magnoliopsida > Poales > Poaceae > Triticum > Triticum dicoccoides. Next base: position 57,260,280 of record NC_041388.1, read on the forward strand.
TCTCTTGGACCCCACCTAACAGTACGGTGGTTCCTATGACTCAACAAAGAAGAAAAAGAACTACGAAAGACCTAAGTCTTCGAGCTCCATAGGCTTCATGCGATGTCTTCTCTTGTCATAGTCTTCAATGTGAATATCTTCATAAACCACCTTTGACATCAATGTCTTCATACATTTTAGGGGTCATCTCTGGTAGGAAAACCAAACAATGAGGGACTTCTACCCGTGTTATCCTGCAATTCTCACAAACACATTAGTCCCTCAACTAGGTTTGTCGTCAATACTCCAAAACCAACTAGGGGTGGCACTAGATGCACTTACAATCTCCCCCTTTTTGGTGATTGATGACAAACTAGTTGAAGTTTTCAATGGGGAATATAATATGTGAAATTGTAAAGGATAAGGAATTGTCTTCATAAGTTGCAAGGGTTCCCCTGAAGATGTGCATATAAGTAATTTGCTTTTGGAATGCATATGCACATGGCAGGTTGTACTCGTGGAGATCCTCTTCAACTTGTGATGGCAATTCATTATGCATGAGAAGGTATGTGAAGATAATGACATGCATAATGGAAAATGGACGTCTGCAAGATGATCTAAGTGCGGAATTTATCGTCGCATCACGAAGTAGCAAATAAGTAGCAGACGACCATGAGTTTAGGTGTTACAACTCAAAGAACCAAATGTATCAAAACGAGAGTTGTAAACACGAGGCAAAATATAAAGCAACCGCCCATGTGGACCCGCTTGAAGACTATCAAACTCATATGCTTCTCCCCCTTTTGTCAGTAAGGACCAAAAAGGTTTGAAGACATAGAGCATCTACTCATTCCCATGAAGAGTAGGTGAATAAGCAGGGTCGTCGGTGGTGTTCGGCGGTGCAGAAGAACTTGGAGCAGTGTCGAAGCGTGCTGAAGGAGGTGGCGGTGAAGTAGCATCATCTTCGTCCTCGATCACTCTGGCATTCATAGTTGCAGCAGAGGAAGAGAACTCAGAGTCTTCAAGGGATGGAGTTCATCGCAGCACTGCCCTTCGAGGAGGTGTGGAGTCAAACTTGAAGCGTTCAGAGAAGCCATCCTCTTGAAGATCATCTTCAGAGCATATTAGCGTCAGCCCTTTCCAGGTGCGTCGAGTGGTTTCATGGGTAACAAAGCCATTCTTGGTGGCAAGATTGTGAATGCGGTTGACATCCACCAAGAGGCTTTGCATTTGGCACTTCAACCAGTCATGATGCCCATCCTGTTTCTGATGAAGAGCCACCAAAAGCTCTCGGTCATGGAGAACACGAGTGCGCTTCTCGGGTCGTTGGGCAATTGTGCTATCGGTGGCTTCAGTAAGGGCATGATGTGATGCACGTGTAGTTCCAGCCAACGGATAAACACGGGTGACTGCTTCAACTCCTTCAATGTTCTGAGAAAAACTTTGATGCCCCGCATTCTGAAGACTAAGAGGCTCCTTGGCAGGCTCAGGATAAATGGCTTCAACAGACATATCCACATCAGGCAGAAAGATCCGATGATTGCGAGCAGATGGCTGATATGAGATAGCGGAGTGGAGTTTGATCAGCCGCATTATCCATGTAGCGTAGAACTTCAAGCCAAAAAGATCAGAGCCTGATGCAGCAAGTTGGCGGATGAAGAAGTCCTGTGCATTGAAGCATTTGCCATGAAGAATATAGAAGACCAAAGTCTTCATTGCACCTTCCAGCTTGGCATGTGGAGAATGTCCTTTGATGGGCCAGAGAGTTCGCCTTATGATGTGATAAATAGTCCTTGGCAGATACTCAAGGTCTTCAACAAGGAACTCCTTAGGATATGCAACATCTTGTGGCAATGGCTTCATCATACTGAACATCTGACTCATGTTTGGTTCAGGCTTCTGAAATATGCTCTCCATAGCTTCACTGTGAAGCTGACCGCCAGGTTCATAGAGATCGCCAGGAGTGGGCAGACCAGTGAGCTCAATGATATCAAAGGCTTTGGCTTCGTGATGAACATTTCCTGTCATCTACTCCAGGACCCAAGTCTTCGGATCTCTGTTGTACCCACGGATGTGAAGTGTGGCATAGAATTGGAGCAGCAACTCTTCATTCCAGTGCTCTTGGTCGGTGACAAACGGCAGCAATCCAACCTCTTTGAAGCAATCCAGAGCTTCTTCCAAACAGGGCAAACCTGCTATTGCTTCGATGTCAAGAAGCTTATGTGGGAAGATGTGACCTTGATTGTACAGAATGCAGGAGTAATAGCTTCACTGCGGATAGCTCCAGAACCGATCAGAAGATATTCTTTCCCTTCAGTAGGGGTTCTTGGAGCTATTGAAGAAAGTGTTGTCTGCTTTGAAGCCACTGACATTGAAGGATCCAGGTGCTGATGCAAGTCTTGGAAACCTGGGCAATCTTGGGATTGGCTTCTGTACCTGAGGCCTGTGCTCAACATGATAGTCAAACTGAGGACCAGCAGCAGGCGCAGGAACAGAAGCAGTAGTATCATTGGCTTCGCTGACTTCTGGTGCTTTTGTTGGTGTAGGCTCCACATTGGCTTCAGCCATGACAGCATCAGTGGCTTCATTGGTGTTGGTGGTGGCAGCCTCACGATTCTCAACCTCCACTTGATGAGCTGGAGGGTCGGTCACAGTCATGTTCTCCTCGAGAACAGCTTCTTGGTGAGATGAGGGTGTAGCAGCGCTTGGGGTTTCTTCTTCATCGGCTGATGCAGCCGGAATGTCTTTAGCAGCTTTAGCTTCAGACTCAGAGACTGGAGGCCTTGGTCCTTTGCGAAGCCTGCATAACGCTGGCGACGCCTGTGGAGTTGGAGTTGGCTGGGCCTCAAAGTCATCTTCCTCTTGTGCTTGTGGGTGATCAGCCCATGATGCATCCTGAGAAATTGGCGTCATAGGACGACCAATGCTGATGAGTTCGCTGTTCGTTAGCACAGGCGATGATACCTGTTGGTGCTTGAGCTGAGGAAGTACTGCATCATCTTCAACATGGTCATGGTGACCAATGTCTTCAGCAGCGATGGGATCAGCTGCTGGAAAGTCTTCAGCTTCATGAGCCTCTGTGAAAGCAGGCTCATGGACAGTCAGTTGGCGCTCTTGATGTTCAGCGTCAGGGCGAACCATGGAGATGGGTTCAACAATCAAGGGCTCTGTGGGAGCAGCCCGTTCCTTCTTGGTCTTCCGCTTCTTCTTGGAGGGAGCAGTAGCAGAGGCTTCAGGGTGTTTCCTCTTTCTGGCTTCAGCCTCAGCAGTCCTCGTCTTCTTCAGCTCTGAAGCGGTTGACCAGGCCTTTGGCTTCGAGCCAGTCATGCTAGTTGGGAAGACAATGGGATCTGCTTCCTGCCTTGGTGTGTCGGGTTTGGCCATAGCGGGCTTCTTCTTCTTCTTTGCAGCCATCCTCGGGTCGATGCCAGGACGCCCAAGGGCCTTGCGCTTCTCAGTCTCATTGTAGGCTTGCACACATTTGTCAGCCAGGCTCTTCATGCGCTCACGAGAACCTTGAGCTTCTTCACGCTTCTTGAGAAAGGCTTCTTTAAGCTCGTGCAACATGAGCTTGAAGTTCTTGACCTCTTGCACGCTGAGCTTGGCCAGATGCTTCTTGAACTAAGCTTTCTTAAAGTCAATCTTCTGCTTCAGTTCAACAATGCGCTAAGCTAGAGCTGGCTCTGAAGCAATGGCGCCATGGAAGGCGACACTGAGACCAATGGGAAGTTGCAGATCTTCAAAGCTGAGGTTGGGCGTTTCAAACCACTCATCAATGAAGTCATGGATGATTGCCACGTCAAAGAGAGGTAAATTGTTGAAGATTTCTGCTTCTTCTTTGCTCTTGATCAGTTGCTCAAGAGCGTCATCTGCAAGATCTTCATCACTGGATAGATCAATGGCATCGTTGCGCAGAATAGCAGCAGCTGTCAGTTCTTGGCTTGTGTGTGGCAGAGGCATCTTGACCTTCTGGGGCTTGGAGATGCGTGACAAATCTTCAGACTGCGCACTGTCTTCAGGAGGTGCAGTAGCCAGTGGCTTCGCCCATGAGATTTTTGGTGCAGAGGCAGGCTTTGAAGCTTTTGGCTGCTTCAGTTTCTTTGGCTTCGGCACTGCAGGCGCTTCATCTAATTCAGCGTCATCTGCAGGCTCATTCACGGTTGTCCCTTGAACCATGATATGGGTGATGAGACCTTCAAGGTTGTAGAAATGACTGATGGCATTGGGTTCTGCATCGCGTGTGCCGTCAGCCCGGGGAGCAGAAGGACCAGGGTTGAAGTCTAGTCCCAATGACTTCTTGTTCTCCTTGGCCGATGCCTTTGCGTGCTGGAAGTTGCGCTTGAAGAGATTATCGTCATGACACCATAGCAATGATGATGGGTCGGCATCTTTAGGCTGAGGTCCACGGACCATACAGGGATAGAAACCCTGAGCAATAGCTTCAGCTCTGTTCTTGGGTGGAAGGCCTCGGAAGAGAATATCACCCCAAGGACTTTTGATAGCACTCTTCTCAGCATATTCCTTGGTCACGAATCTGTATTTGTACCATTGTTCTGCCCAATATCTTCGAATCCACTGGATTCGGGTCTTGCGCTGATTATAATCCTCTTCAGGATCTGTCTTGTAAAGCTCTGAGAGGTCATCAGGAAAATCTCTTGATGTTCCCCCACAACGCTGTCTGCCTCCCTTCCTTGCACATTTCTCTGAAGCCATGAACAAGGCTTCAATACGTTCAAAGACTTCAAAGGCTTTTGCTTGCTGGACAAACAGGAACTGGCTTCGGGAGAATTTATATGATGCTGTAAGAATTCTGCAAATGAATGCAGACTATGAGAACCAAGGGATTCTCCCACGGACATGTACCTGTGACAGCATTAAGGTGCGAGGGAAGGGGAAGAGGTCATATGCATTCTCAGAAGATTTTGAAGATAAATCAGTTTAGAAGACATTGACCTCATCGTGAGAAGACATTCACTCATAGATAAGGAGTTGGTTCCAGATTTGTACGAATCCAGAGATCAGTACAAGTGAGGAATCTAACTTCTTTGTGAAGCATAAGTGAACATACTAGGCATAATATGAGATGCAGTAAGAAGTGGATCCAACATGTGTGAACAGAAACTACTTGTGGTAGAAAGTGACGAATCTGTAGGATCAAAGGGGCCGTAAAAAGGAAGTTTTATTTACCACACAAGGAACTGCTAGACGGAGTGGAAGAGGAGGCCGAGCAGTTTGATCGTCCGTGCCCTAACTTGGCGACGGAGGACACCTACGGCGACGGGATGTCTGCGGTTGGCGTGAAGACGGCATCGGAGAGGTTGCGGCAGCGAAGCGCTTCGTCATCGGCGTCGTCGAGGGCTAGCGGTGGCGCTAGGGTTCGTGCGAGAGTGGAAGAAGAGATAATGACTGTGGTGAGGTGTATATTTATAGGGACATGGGCGGCTCAGTGTTATTACACAGGTGCCCCTGGCGATTCACATCTGAGGAACATGTGGCCATCATGCAGCATATCGGGGGTTGTTCCACATCCCATGCACGCCTGGATTGTCAGATGGTCGTTCCCACTTCTCCGGGTTTCAGGTGAAGGAATGAGCACTGAAAACGAACTTGATGTTTGTCTCTGTATCTTCTGCTGACAAGGACGCAGAGAAGACATTCGACAGTTTCAATAGAATGCATATGATTTGGAGAGATAGAGTTTGAGATAGAAAGCATAGAGAGGTTAGGGTCCGATCACATTCACTTATTTCAAAAGATTCAACAAGAAGACATAGCTATAAGTGAATGCTGTAGAGGACAGAACACTAGTATATATATATAATCAATATAGTGAAGGTAATCATGAAGACATGTTGAAATTGAAGCCAAACCAAATTTGAAGACATAGCAAATGTAACGCCATGAGTGAAACACTTCAAACAGAACCTTTGGTGGTGGCGTTACCCAATGTATAGGAAGTATTAGACCCAGACATGGCGCACAATTATCGTGGCGCTCCAGAGTCAAATTCCACATTAATGTATTCACACTTAGAGTGTATGTCTTCATTGATTGAAGATATACTTTACTTCGTGTGTTGCACATCTAAGTCATCAATATGCATAAGTGTTAGGATGTGTGCCTGATCACAGGACATTTGAGGATTCCAAGATATTTAGCTCACACCGTAACTTGCAAAATCTCTTCTCACCCAAGGGTTTGGTGAAGATATCTGCCAATTGCTCTTCAGTGTTGACGTGTATGATATTAATATCTTCCTTCACAACATGATCTCTAAGAAAGTGATGACGAATTTCAATGTGCTTTGTCTTCGAGTGCTGAACTGGGTTGTTGGCAATCTTGATGGCGCTTTCGTTGTCGCAGTAGAGTGGCACTGGCTTCAGATGAATGCCATAGTCCTTGAGTGTTTGCTTGATCCACAGAAGCTGAGCGCAGCAAGATCCAGCAGCAATGTATTCAGATTCAGCAGTGGAGAGAGATACACAGTTCTGCTTCTTTGAAGACCAACATACAAGTGATCGTCCCAGAAAATGACATGTGCCTGATGTAGACTTGCGATCCACCTTGTCGCCAGCATAATCAGCATCCGAGAATCCAACCAGATCAAACTCTGAGCCCTTTGGATACCATAATCCTAGAGTTGGGGTGTGAGCCAAATATCGAAGAAAGAATTCGCTTCACAGCTAAGTGATGCGACTCCTTTGGTGCCGCTTGGAATCGAGCACACATGCAAACACTAAGCATAATATCTGGCCTAGATGCACATAGATAAAGTAAAGAACCAATCATGGAGCGGTATACCTTTTGATCGAACTCTTTACCATTGTCGTCGGGACCCAGATGATGTTTGGCTGGCATTGGCGTCGTGAAGCCTTTGCAGTCTTGCATACCGAACTTCTTCAGGCAATCTTTGAGATACTTCTCTTGAGATATGAAGATGCCATTGCATTGTTGTCGTATTTGAAGACCGAGGAAGAACTTCAGCTCTCCCATCATGGACATCTGATATTGCTCTTGCACCATATATAAAAACTCTTCACTGTACTTCTGATTGGTGCAGCCAAAGATAATGTCATCCACATATATTTGGCACACAAACAGTTCACCATCATATGTCTTCGTGAAGAGAGTGGGGTCGAGGGAACCAGGTATGAAGCCTTTGCTCTTCAGGAAGTATTTGAGTGTGTCATACCAAGCCCGAGGGGCTTGTTTGAGGCCGTACAGTGCCTTGTTGAGCTTGTATACCATGTCAGGATGTTTTGGATCTTCAAAGCCAGGCGGTTGTGCAACATACACTTCTTCTTCAATCTTGCCATTGAGAAAGGCGCTCTTCACATCCATTTGATATAGAAGTATGTTATGATGATTTGCATAGGCCAGTAGTATGCGTATGGCTTCAAGTCGAGCCACAGGAGCAAATGTTTCATCGAAGTCAATCCCTTCCACTTGAGTATATCCTTGAGCAACGAGACGAGCTTTGTTTCTGACAACTTGACCATGCTCATCTTGCTTGTTGCGGTATATCCATTTGGTGCCTATTATATTGTGCTTCCGAAGATCAGGACGCTTAACCAGTTCCCATATATTATTTAGCTCAAACTGTTGAAGCTCTTCTTGCATAGCTTGAATCCATTCAGGTTCCATGAAGGCTTCTTCAACTTTCTTGGGTTCTGTTATTGAAACGAATGCGAAGTGCCCACAGAAATTTGCTAGCTGTGTTGCCCTTGAACGAGTGAGCAGACCGGGTGCATTGATGCTATCAATTATTCTCTCAATCCGCACTTCATTGGCAACACGAGGATGTACAGGGCGAAGATTTTGTTCTTGTTGATCATTGTCATTGTTAGAGGGATTGTCTTCAGGCTGAGCATTGTCTTCAGGTTGATCAGGTGCGGAGATGATAAGTTCCTCTTCAGGTTGAGCTTCAGAGGGTATGATTTCTCCAGTTCCCATTAGTTTGATTGATTCACTAGATGGAACTTCATCTAGCACATTTGGCAGGTGCTCTCTTTATGAACCATTAGTCTCATCAAACCGCACATCCACTGTTTCAGCCACTTTATAATGAAAGAGATTGAAGACTCTGTAGGAGTGCGAATCCTTTCCATATCCAAGCATAAAACCCCCATGTGCTTTTGGTGCAAATTTTTAAGTGTGATGTGGATCCTTGATCCAGCACCTGGCTCCAAATACTCTGAAGTAACTGACATTTGGCTTCTTGCCAGTAAGGAGCTCATAAGATGTCTTGTTCAGAAGCTTGTGAAGATAAACACGATTGATTGTATGGCATGCAGTACCAATAGCTTCAGGCTAGAATTTTCTTGGAGTCTTGTATTCATCTAGCATCGTTCGGGCCATCTCAATGAGTGTTCTGTTCTTGCGTTCGATGACACCATTCTGCTGTGGCGTGTACGGAGCTGAGAATTCATGTGTGATGCCCAAAGTATCAAGATATGTATCAAGGCTAGTGTTCTTGAATTCAGTGCCATTGTCACTTCTGATGTGCTTTATCTTTGCGCCATAGTTGTTCATTGCTCGATTTGCGAAGTGTCTGAAGACATCCTGCACTTCAGTCTTGTAGAGGATTATGTGCACCCAAGTATATCTAGAATAATCATCAACAATGACAAAGCCATAGAGACAAGCAGTAGTAGTAAGAGTTGAGTAATGAGTGGGACCGAAAAGATCCATGTGGAGCAGTTCGAAGGGTCGAGTTGTTGTCATGATTGTCTTTGAGGGATGTTTGGCCCTCGTCATCTTTCCTGCTTCACAGGCACCGCATAAGTGATCTTTCTTGAACTTGACGCCATCGATGCCTATGACATGCTTCTTCTTTGCAAGGGCGTGGAGGTTCCTCATGCCAGCATGCCCTAGCCTCCGATGCCAGAGCCAGCATTCTAAAGCTTTAGCTAGAAGACATACGGCAAGTTGTGGTCCTGCTGAGAAATCTACCACGTACAAATCATCTTTCCGATACCCTTCAAACACTAGAGACTTGTCAGATTCCATTAGAACAAGGCAACGATATTTTCCAAACATCACAATCATATTTAAATCGCAAAGCATTGAGACAGACATTAAGTTGAAGCCAAGGGATTCAACAAGCATGACTTTATCCATGTGTTGATCCTTTGAGATTGCAACTCTACCTAGACCCAATACCTTACTTTTACCAGTGTGAGCAAATGTGATGTGACTCTTGTCGGATGGACGTAAGGTTGAGTCCATAAGAAGGCTTCTTTTGCCAGTCATGTGATTGGTACATCCACTATCAATAATCCATTCTGAAGTAGCTGGTGTCGTACCCTACAGTGCAGTTAGGGGGATAGGCTTCACGAAGAGAATTGTGAAGCAAAAACATTTGATGAACCAGTGGGTTATGAAAGCTTAGATCGAGATTAGGACTGATAGGGACAGTAGCAAGCGATTCAGGAACGAAGTACATAGTAAGACCATTCAGGCATTTGATCTTGCGCCCTACAAGATGTTTAAGGTCCCTAGCAATAGCGTTAGACGATTTTGGTTTTCTGCTGGAGACCTTTCCGTGCAAAAGAGAGTTAACCTTTCTTAGCCACCCACATCTTCAAGGGTGGCTTAGAAGCAATAAGTCTAAGTGCAGCGTCTGAGAACTTTGGCTTTGGAGCCCTAGCAAAAAGTCTTGCAGGCGGACAATAGTACTCATAAGAATAAGCAGAATAGTTCTTGGTCTTATGAACATGGCGGTTCGATGAACCGCGCTCATATTCATAGGCCTGAGTATGGTTTCCCTGCAAAACATTTGCGTTAGTGCGACTCAGGTGGGTCCTTTGTCTGTATGAAGCCTTTGGACCGTATGAAGCCTGTGGTCTGGGGTTTGTCTTCTTCACCTGTGGTGTCATGTTGACATTCACAGGAAGATTTTCCAAACACTTTTTCGGCACCCAGATCTTCTTCATAGGCGGCCCATTCCTGCAGTTAGTACCAATATACCTGGCAAACACTTCACCATTCTGATTCTTAAACAGTTTATAGTTTGCATCAAAGGATTCATCATTGACAATGGGGTTAGCACAAGTGAAGCCAGATAGATTGGATGGATCTGCTGAAGGTTCCTTTGCAGCAACCCATGTGGTTTTGGGGTACTGCTCAGTTTTCCAGTAAGAGCCATCAGCATTCATTTTCCTTACGAACCCAACACCCTCTTTCCTCGGGTTTCGGTTCAGGATGTGCCTTTTGAGGACATCACATAGTGTCTGATGCCCTTTAAGACTTTTGTACATCCCTGTTTCAAGCAATGTCTTCAATCTAGCATTCTCATCAGCAATAGCAGAGGTATCCTCAGCAGAGGGGTTAGTTCCCACATCAACAGTTGAAGATATTGCAACAGTAGCAGTAGTAGAACATTCCGCAACAGAAGTAGCATTATCACGCTCAATGCATTTAAGACATGGTGGTTCAAATCCTTCCTGAGCGGAACTGATCTGTTCGGCGTGAAGTGACTCGTTTTCCTTTTGAAGATCTTCATGAGCCGCTCTCAATTTCTCAAGATCTTGCTTCCTTTGAAGATAATCATAGGAAAGCTTTTCATGAGTTGTTGAGAGCGTTTCATGACGACTTTCAAGTTCCTGATACTTAATGTGAAGATTTTTTATGTCTTCAATTAAGGACTCAGATCGAGTCATTTCAGCGTCTAACAGATCATCGCTTTTGTCTAACAGTTTTTGAATATGTTCCATAGCTTTCTGTTGTTCAGTTGCAATTTTAGCAAGTGTTTTGTAGCTGGGTTTTGAACCACAATCAGAGTCATCTTCACTAGATGTTTGATAGTGAGTAGTGCGTGTGTTTACCTTGGCACCGCGTGCCATGAAGCAGTAGGTAGGAGCAGAGTAGTCCTTGTCATTTGCATCGGTGTCGGTGATGAAGTCATTGTCTTCAGTGTTGAAGATGGACTTGGCAACGTATGCTGTAGCCAGACTTGCAACGCCAGAATCGGACTCCTCCTCAGACTCCACCTCCGCCTCCTCAGAAGCGGACTCCTCCTCTGAATCCATTTCTTTGCCAACAAACGCACGTGCCTTGCCAGATGAGCTCTTCTTGTGTGATGAAGACTTTGAGGAACACTTGGAAGAAGACTTTGAGTATTTCTTCTTCTTCTTGTCGTTAGAGTCATATTCCTTGCTCTTCTTCTTCTTTTTGTTCTCATTGTCCCACTGCGGACACTCAGAGATGAAGTGGCCAGGTTTCTTGCACTTGTGACATGTTTTTTTCTTGTAGTCATGAGCAGAAGCTTCATCATTCCTTGAGCTTGATCGTGAAGACTTTCTGAAACCTTTCTTCTTGGTGAATTTTTGGAACTTCTTCACAAGCATAGCAAGTTCCTTTCCAATGTCTTCAGGATCATCAGAACTGCTGTCAGATTCTTCTTCAGATGAGGAGACAGCTTTTGCCTTCAAGGCACGAGTTCGCCCATAGTTTGGACCGTAGATATCTCTTTTCTCAGAAAGCTGAAACTCATGTGTGTTGAGCCTCTCAAGTATGTCAGACGGATCGAGTGTCTTGAAATCAGGACGTTCTTGAATCATCAGGGCTAGGGTGTCAAACGAACTGTCAAGTGATCTCAGTAGTGTCTTGACGACTTCATGCTTGGTGATCTCAGTAGCACCGAGGGCTTGAAGCTCATTTGTGATGCCAGTGAGTCGATCAAACATGAGCTGGACATTCTCATAGTCATTTCGCTTGAAGCGGTTGAAGAGGTTGCGAAGGACACTGATTCTCTGATCTCTCTGTGTTGAGACGCCTTCGTTGACCTTGGAGAGCTAGTCCGAGACTAGCTTAGACGCTTACAACGCACTCACACGGCCATACTGTCCTTTGGTCAGATGACCACAGATGATATTCTTGGCAGTAGAGTCCAGTTGAACGAACTTCTTGACGTCAGCAGCAGTGACACCTTCTCCAGCTTTGGGAATGCCGTTCTTGACGACATACCATAGGTCGACGTCAATGGCTTCAAGATGCATGCGCATCTTATTCTTCCAGTAGGGGTATTCAGTTCCATCAAAGACGGGGCACGCAGCGGAAACTTTAATTATCCCTGCAGTCGACATAGCTAAAACTCCAGGTGGTTAAACCGAATCACACAGAACAAGGGAGTACCTTGCTCTGATACCAATTGAAAGTGCGTTATGTCAACTAGAGGGGGGGTGAATAGGTGATTTTTATGAAAGTCTTCAAAACATGGAAGTTGCGAAGACAAACGATAGAAATAAACCTATTACCATGCAGCGGAAGGTAGACTACACTAGGCAAACCATAGTCAAGTATTCAATGAAGTGAAAGCATAATGACCAATAGCAGCTAGGTAGTAAGGATCAGGTAGGAAGATATTATGAAGCCAAACAGAACATGCAGTCACTCAGTGAAGACAATAGATAGTGCAATCATACAATGACTTCACCAAGACCAACAGTAAGTGAAGGGAAGGGAAGGGTTAAACCAGTGACTCATTGAAGACAATGATTTGTTGGACCAGTTCCAGTTGCTATGACAACTGTACGTCTGGTTAGGGCGGCTAGGTATTTAAACCTAAGGACACACAGTCCTGGACACCCAGCCCTGAACACGCAGCTCAGGACACCCAGTCCTTACCGTATTCCCCTTGAGCTAAGGTCACACAGACCTCGCCCAATCACTCTGGTAAGTCTTCAAGGTGGACTCCCAAACCTTCACAGACTTCATTCACCGGCGATCCACAATGTCTCTTGGATGCTCAGAACGCGATGCCTAACCGGCTGGAGGATTCACAATCCTCAAGTGTAATAAGTCTTCAGATCACACAGACAAGAAGACTTAAGTGATGCCTAACACTCTTTGGCTCTGGGTGGTTAGGGCTTTATCCTCGCAAGGAATTCTCTCTCAAAGGCTTCGAGGTGGGTTGCTCTCAAACGACAAAAGCCGTACTCTAACTCTGAGAAGCCAACCGTTTATGGTTGTAGGGGGTGGGCTATTTATAGCCACTAGGCAACCCAACCTGATTTGTCCGAAATGACCCTGGGTCACTAAGGAACTGACACGTGTTCCAACGGTCAGATTTCAAACACACACGGCAACTTTACTTGGGATACAAGCAAAGCTGACTTGTCTGACTCTGGACAAGATTCGCTCTCATAGTCTTCACTCGAAGACATAGGTTTTGGTTAAGCATCACTTCAGTCATTCTGACTGGTTCTCTTAGACCCCACTTAACAATATGGTGGTTCCTATGACTCAACAAAGAAGAAAAAGAACTACGAAAGACCTAAGTCTTCGAGCTCCATAGGCTTCATGCGATGTCTTCTCTTGTCATAGTCTTCAATGTGAATATCTTCATAAACCACCTTTGACATCAATGTCTTCATACATTTTTAGGGGTCATCTCTGGTAGGAAAACCGAATCAATGAGGGACTTCTACCTGTGTTATCCTGCAATTCTCACAAACACATTAGTCCCTCAACTAGGTTTGTCGTCAATACTCCAAAACCAACTAGGGGTGGCACTAGATGCACTTACAATACCATAAAGGGGTGGCAATCAGGATGGTTCTACATCACCGAGCCGCGCGACTCCAACTGGGTGGCGGTCCCCAAATTTCGATCCGGAATCCCCACGCGGCTCACCTCCTGGAAAAAGAAGGGCCTGTCCTGGGGTTCTTCGGTAGAGCTGACCGGACTCCAGACATGCATCCAGAACATGACGAGCAAAAAAATCATGCTTGTCAATGTGGTCCAAGTTATGCTTTTCTGCCGGATCCTTCCATGCCAAAGACGGGCATTCAATTTGTGGGAGTTCGACTCGGCCAAGCACCAGACACTGCGAGAGCTCTATGACACGACGCACGAGGACGTCTGGAGGGTGCTGTTCAAGAGTGCCGAGATGCTTCCCTCCCTCACCGAGGACCGCGGACTCAACGCAAAGCGCCACGCCAATCCAGTAGGTTTTTATACCTCCCAGGGTATTTATTTGCCCCGGTTTAGTTGTGTGCAGGATCTAAACTTCCATGTCATTAATAGGACTGGATAGAGACGACGGAGTAGCTTGATAGCCCAGCCCTGCTGCCCGAAGATCCTGCAGACGCTCTTCTAACGAAGATGCAAACTCCGGCACCCTACGAGGTGCCGAAAAAGAAGACCAAGAAGAAGGCCGCGGGGACCCGAAAGGGTCTCCGGCGCAACGTTATATCGGAGTCATTGGACGATGACTCCGACACGCACTCCTCCCATGGAAACGAGGAGGAGGAGAAAAGTTCTCCCTCCAGCCGGGGGAGACAAGAAAAGGAAGGCCGACCCATCCGGGGAGGCCGAAGGGTCCAAGAAGGGAAGGGCCCTCCCTCCGGACTGCGCCACGACGGCTGCCGACTGCGGCGACGAGTGGCTACCCAGGGTCAAGCCCCTGGTGAAATCGTAAGTGTCCGTACACCGTAGTACTTCATGGTATGTTTTATTATACTGCCTGCCCTCATGCCGAACATGATTATGCAGTTCGGCCCGAGCTCATCTCGACGTACCTTCATCGAGCGGCTCTTTGGATTCATCAGATATGAACAGCGGTTCTCCTCCAACTGCTTCCACCCCTCGCCCTACGGACAACGCCGAGGTGTTGTCTCAAAAGGCACTGAGCCAAGGAGAGGTGGTCCTGGGGGCGCCTGACAGTGACTTCTCGGACCCTGGGTACCAAGGGAGCGAGGCTCCTATAGGTTTCAAGTTCGGGCCCCGGCCGGACACTACACCAGAACCTTCGATGGTTCCGGACTCCGGCAGGCGGTCCCCCGTCAAGGGGGGCCAACCATCCGTGCCGGTGTCCTCTGTCCAACCAGAGGCACCGGACAACCTGCTGGAAGCGCTTCACATCGCTTCCATCGAAGAAGAGCACCGCACTATCATGAGTGCGGTGGTCGAGAAGGTTCAGTCCGCCAAAAACAGACTGACCGAAGGTTGCGCCAGCCTCCTAACAGGCTTTGAGGTAAGCAATCAAAATATAAGAAAATATTACCGCATAGATAGTATCCCCTGAGGCTCTGTTCGGCGTTCGCGAAGAAAAACCGAATAGAGGATCAAATGATAACTCATGAGTCTAATTAGAGTATGTTTATGTGTATGTGCAGGCTTCACTGCTGGTCGCTGCCGCACGTACTGCGGAGGTCTCTGCGCTAAAGCAGGCCCTGAAGCGGTCCGAGGACGAGCTCGGCCTTACCAAGAGGTAGCTCGAAGAGAGCAAAGGTAAGATATACCCTGTCTATATAGTTAAAAATAAGTTCGAGTGTGAAGTAATAGGATCGTCATGAATTTGTCAGGGGCCACGACCGAGGTGGAGACCCTGAGGAAGGCGTTGTCCGAGGCCGAACACAAAGCGTCCACAGAACAGATTGAACGGGAGAAACAAGAAGCCCGAGTAGGCGAGGTGCAGCAAGAGCTCGAGGCTCTTGCCAAAAAGCATGAGTCCTTGGAGCTTGACTCCAAGACGCGAGAGTGCGACCTCGCGCAGGCACTTGAAAGCGTCCGGAGCACCAAGGTCGAAGCCCACAAGGCCCTTCAGGATATTGGCGTGGTGAAGAAGAAGCAACGGGTAAGGCATTCAATATGCAAAGCAAGCATGTGAAGGAGACTTTCCTTTTTCTAACCCGAGTTCGGAGCTCTCCAGGAGTGTTTGCAGATCTTCCCCGCAGTGTACTGGATGCCGCGGAGTTTTACCGAGCTGAGCAGGGGAGCTCAACGGAGAAGTTGTTCTGGTCTCAGTGTACTAGGACCGAACACCCCGTGCCCTTGAGCGACCAGCTGAAGCAGTTGGTCGAGCTTCACAAGGCGGCCGAACAGGCCATGAGGGGCCTTATAGTCTGGATGTGGCCTGGCGAGCCCCTGTTCGGCAGCTACTTTGGCCTGGTGAGGCGGCTAGTGGAAGCCTGCCCACGGCTTGAAGTCATCAAGCGGTCTGTCTGCATCGAGGGTGCACGCAGGGCTTTTGCCCAGGCAAAGGTGCACTGGGCGAAGCTGGACGCCGTGAAGCTGGTGAAGGAGGGGCAGCCGGAGGGCAAGGAGCATCGCTGCCCCGAGAATTATTATGAGAGTGTCCTGAAGGGTTCCCGCTTAGTGGCAGATGAGTGTGCCAAAGATGTAATTTTTGAATGAACATGCCCATGTGATCCTATAATATTAAACGAGTTCGTTTGCGCCATGCGACGCTTTCTTAATTTAAAATATTACCTTCTGTGCGGCCGTTTATAAAACCTGAGAGTTGGCCAGTCGTCGGCTTCTACCCCCATGTAACTAGTACTGGGGTGTTCGGGATAAATCTGAACACTCTTTACTCCAATTTTGGGTCCTTCAAGGGAGGTGTTCAGCGCAACGAACCAGGCAATCAGACTATAATGCTTTATCACTCTCACTTAGCCATAGAAGTCTATGATTTTAAATATTTAGCGAAGCCCCTGGTATTCGGAGGGCCGAATTTGGGGCACTATACACGCCTAAGCCGGACAAGGCTGACTCCTCGCCCGAAGCGAAAAAAATCTTTAAGGACTTGAGACCTCTCGAACAGCGACCAGTCTCTCGCCTTATCAAGACAGTCAGTTTTTGGCTTTCTCTACTGAGGTGCTCATCCGGAAGAACCAGGACACAATCACAGTAGTTCTCCCACTGCTACCTTAGCCGATATAGCGGAACATAAGGTACCAAAGCGTGGGAGCCGGGCAACCCAACATTTGACCGAAGACATGATTCGGAGCTGATGCATATAATGCTATAAGTTCGGGTGCCGCACTGTCGAAAGTGTTCAGACTTCTTGCGCCGTATTATGGGGTAAACAAGGACCCCTGGCGAACTGACGTGCGGGTGCGGATTGTCATAAATGGACATATATAAGAGAAAGAGGAAAGCTTAAATAATGCAATGATAGATTAATGATATGCATTGTTATTTGAATGATACGTCGAAGCGTACTTGGTACAAGTAGTGCAATAAGCATAAAGGAGGACAATTCGAAATGTCCTATCCCAGGGCAAGCTACACATAAAATAGTGAAAAGTGGGTATATCAATTATTACTAGAGACCACCTGGCGGTTCCCGTGTTCATCTTAGCTTCTTGCCGCCTTGGTTGTTGCTTCCGGAATGTGTCCGGCAATCGTACTGCCGGAAAGGGCTTCCAGAGGGTTAGGCCCTGAAAGAGAAAAGGAATGTCGAAGGTACACAGCCCCTAGTGTGGTTAAGCCACAATGCGGGGCGTGTCCTGATCGTGCCCCCGCCTATGTCCATGGTATTTTTAATGCGTAGTTATGTACGCGCGGCACGGGTTTCGTCGCTTCACTGGGACTAGGACGGGGGCCAAATTGCTAGGCGAGCTCTGATCGTGCCAGGCGATCCTGTTGCACCTTGTTCCGAACTCTCTTGAAGGTGTCCGGGGGCCGTGACGCCGAATAAGTGGTCTGCCTGAACAGGCTGCTTTGTGCCTCTGCTAGAAGGGCCGCAGTGTACTCTTCCATACAGAGCGAGCGTTCTGTGTTTCCATTTACTTTTATGACCCCGCGAGGTCCTGGCATCTTGAGCTTGAGGTATGCGTAATGCGGCACTGCATTGAATTTTGCAAATGTTGTCCATCAGAGCAGTGCATGATAGCCACTGTGAAAAGGGACGATGTCGAAGATTAACTCTTCACTTCGGAAGTTATCCGGTGATCCGAAGACCACTTCCAGTGTGATTGAGCGTGTGCAATGGGCCTCTACACCTGGGATGACGCCTTTAAAGGTGGTTTTGCTGGGTTTGATCCTCGAGGGATCGATACCCATTTTTCGCACTGTATCCTAATAAAGCAGGTTCAGGCTGCTGCCGCCGTCCATAAGGACTCGAGTAAGGTGAAATCCGTCAATGATGGGGTCTAGGACCAGTGCGGCGGATCCGCCATGACGGATGCTAGTGGGGTGATCCCTGCGATCGAAGGTGATCGGGCAGGAAGACCATGGGTTGAACTTTGGGGCGACGGGCTCCATCGCATAGACATCCCTTAGTGCACGCTTCCGCTCCCTCTTGGAAATGTGGGTTGCGTATATCATGTTCACCGTGTTCAGTTGTGGGGGAAACCCCTTCTGTCCTCCTGTGTCCGGCGGCCGGGGTTCCTCCTCATCATCGCTATGCAGCCCCTTGTCCTTGTTTTCGGCATTTAACTTGCCGGCCTGCTTGAACACCCAGCATTCCTTGTTGGTGTGATTGGCTAGCTTGTCGGGGGGTGCCGTGGATTTGACACGAGCGATCCAGTATGTGATCCAGACTGGACGGAGCCGGAGTATGTCTTTTGAATGGCTTTTTCAGCTGACCGGATCTAGAGCCTCTGAATCTGGCATTGACTGCCGTATCTTCGGTGTTATCGCCGTTATTGCGGCGCTTTGGTCTATTACGATGCTGCCTACCGTTAACATCTTTGGTATCCGAGGTATCCGGATTCTTTGATGTGTTGTTGCTGTGATCCAGCCAGCTGTCCTCGCCCGTGCAAAAGCGGGTCATGAGTGTTGTGAGGGCTGCCATAGATTTCGGCTTCTGCTGGCCGAGGTGGCGGGCGAGCCATTCGTCTCGGATGTTATACTTCAATGCCACTAGGGCCTCTGCATCCGGACAGTCTACAATTTGATTTTTCTTAGTCAGGAACCGTGTCCAGAATTGTCTGGCCGATTCCCCTGGCGGTTGGGTTATGTGGCTCAAGTCATCAGCATCCGGTGGCCGCACATAAGAGCCCTGGAAGTTGTCAAGAAATGCATCTTCCAGATCCTCCCAACTACCGACAGAATATGTTGGCAAGCTATTCAGCCAATGCCGAGCTGATCCTGGGAGGTACTTGATGGCATGTAGATCATCACCGCGAGCCATGTGGATATGAAGGAGGAAATCCTCAATCCATACAGCAGGATCTATTGTGCCCTCATATGATTCGATATTTACGGGTTTGAAACCCTCCGGGAATTCATGATTCATAACTTCATCAGTGAAGCATAAGGGGTGTGCGGCACCTCTGTGCCGGGCTATATCCCGACATAGTTCGTAGGAGTCTTGTCTGCTGTATTCAGCCCGGCCGGATTTACTCTTGGTGTATCCGACGTGCGATCGCCGTCTTGTGTGGGCGCACGTGCCCGTGTCCCATATATTGACCTTGCGATTTTTGCCTTATTGTCCAAGATGTCGCACAGGTCCTTTGTGTTGCCCCGGGCCTTAATATTTTTGACTGAGTGGCGACGGGGTGCGGTCTGAACTTTAAGCTGAAACACCTCGCTGGTTCTGCCGCGTAGTGGCCGGTCAGCCGCATCGTACGCTAGTGAATGAGGATTCAATGCTTCCTCCTCGAGGTGAGATAGCAACCTGCATTTTGGGTAACTCTTGGACGGGCGCTCGAGTTCATGTTCCTCGGCCGCAAGGACTTCGGTCCACCTGTCTGCTAGCAGGTCTTGATCAGCTTGAAGCTGTTGCTATTTTTTCTTAAGGCTACTTGTCATGGCCATAAGCCAGCGCTTGAAGCGCTCTTGCTCGACGGGGTCCTCAGGCACGATAAACTCGTTGTCGCCGAGGATCGCCTCGTCTTCGGAGGGAGGCGTGTAATTGTCCTCCTCCAGTTCTCCATCTGCTGTCTGCTCTAGAGGGCTAGCTTATTCGTCCTCTAGCTCTACACCGTGCTGGAGGGGATTGTTGTTGTCTTCGGCGCTATCCGGAGTGTTATTATCTCCTGTGCCGGTATCACTTCTCTTGCTGTGGCGGGACTTAGAGCGGCGCCGCTGACGTTGGCGCTTGGGTTGCTTCTTGGAGGGGTCATCCTCCGTTGTCTCGTCGCCATTGCCTTCTTTGGGGGTGTCCACCATGTATATATCATATGATGAGGTGGCGGTCCAGCGCCCTGAGGGCGGTGGTTCCTGTTCGTATCCGGCTTCGTCGTCCATACCGTCGAATTCTTCGGAGTCGAAGTCGAGCATGTCGGTTAAGTTGTCGACAGTGGCTACTAAGTGGGTGGTGGGTGGACAGCGAATTTCTTCGTCGTCCGCATCCCATTCTAGCCGGACATAGTTCGGCCAAGGTTCTCCTGACAGGGAGAGAGACCTTAATGAATTTAGCACATCTCCAAAAGGTGAGTGCTGAAAGATATCCGCGGAGGTGAACTCCATAATCGGCACCCAGTCGGCTTCGACGGGCACGGATGTGAGCGGCTCGGAGTCCGTGGCTGGAGATGAATCCATTGGTTCGGTGACACGGTTCTCGTAAGGGGTGAAGTCAGTATTTGGCTCTATCGCCACTGAGAGTACGCCCTTCATGGCAGGGTCTATCCCTCCGCTCTCGGATGGCGCGATTTGCTCCGGGCTAACGGCCGGAGTAGTTGCAGATGCAATCTCCCGAACACTGTCTGACGATAGAGTTATGTCATGCTCGTTGCGACTGTGTGGCGAATCCGTCATGGGCTTGAATCCGTCGAAGATCAAGTCTCAGCGGATGTCGGCTGTGTAGTTCAAGTTTCCAAATCTGACCTGATGGCCAGGGGCGTAGCTTTCGATCTGCTCCAGATGGCCAAACGAATTGGCCCGCAGTGCGAAGCCGCCGAATATGAAGATCTGTCCAGGGAGGAAAGCCTCACCCTGGACCGCATCGCTAGAGATGATCGAAGGAGCCATCAAGCCTTACGGTGACGACATAGTGGAACTCTCAATGAAAGCACCAATGTCGGTGTCAAAACCGGCGTATCTCGGGTAGGGGGTCTCGAACTGTGCGTCTAAGGTGGATGCTAACAGGAGGTAGGGGACACGATGTTTACCCAGGGTTGGGCCCTCTTGATGGAGGTAATACCCTATGTCCTACTTGATTGTTCTTGATGATATGAGTATTACAAGAGTTGATCTACCATGAGATCAAAGAGGCTAAACCCTAGAAGCTAGCCTATGGTATGATTGTATGTTGTCCCACGGACTAAAACCCTCCGGTTTATATAGGCATCGGAGGGGGCTAGGGTTACACAAGGTCGGTTACAAAGGGGGAGATATACATATCTGTATTGCCTTGCTTGCCTTCCATGCCAAGTAGAGTCCCATACGGACACGGGACGAAGTCTTCAAACTAGTATCTTCATAGTCCAACTATAACGCCCCAGACATACCCGCCAGTGGTCGTCACTCCTGGCGGGATCTAGACTGGCCCCACAGATCAATACTAGTCTTTTCTGCGCACTTTGTCCTCACTCGTGCGCACCCGGGAGCAACTTCCCAGTCGGTCACCCATCCTGACACTACTCCAAGCTGAGCACGCTTAACTTTGGAGTTCTGTCCGAATGGGCACCCGGAAAAGAAGGAATTCCTTATTGATATGAGTAGTCTATCATCCCTAATAAGCCAGGCTATCACATACACCCCCACTCAGAGGAACCGACGTCCTCGTCGGGCCACAGGAACGTTCCCTCTTGACACAAACGTCTGTGCTTCCAGTCCGGTACATGTGACATGCCGGGTGCCACGACGGGTCACAAACGTCATGAACAACATGACCACGCACCTGTCCGCAACCATCCGTGTAACCGCGAGGGTCGGCTCTGATACCAACTTGTAACGCCCCGGACATACCCGCCGGTGGTCGTCACTCCTGGCGGGATCTAGACTGGCCCCACAGATCAATACTAGTCTTTTCTGCGCACTTTGTCCTCACTCGTGCGCACCCGGGAGCAACTTCCCGGTCGGTCACCCATCCTGACACTACTCCAAGCTGAGCACGTTTAACTTTGGAGTTCTGTCCGAATGGGCTCCCGGAAAAGAAGAAATTCCTTATTGATATGAGTAGTCTATCATCCCTAATAAGCCAGGCTATCACACCAACAGTCCGGCCAAACGATATAGTCCGGCTGTCCGGAGACCCCCTAGTCCAGGACTCCCTCAAGCATCCACGTTCCACTATTGGTTATTGACCGGAGATGTGTCTTGGTCATGTCTACATAGTTTTGGAACCCATAGGGTCCGCCAAGACCCACAAGTATAAGGGATCTATCGTAGTCCTTTCGATAAGTAAGAGTGTCGAACCCAACGAGGAGCAGAAGAAAATGATAAGCGGTTTTCAGCAAGGTATTCTCTGCAAGCACTTAAATTATAGGTAATAGATAGTTTTGTGATAAGATAATTTGTAACGAGAAACAAGTAACAAAAGTAAATAAAGTGCAGCAAGGTGGCCCAATCCTTTTTGTAGCAAAGGACAAGCCTGGACAAACTCTTATATAGAAGAAAGCGCTCCCGAGGACACATGGGAATTATCGTCAAGCTAGTTTTCATCACGTTCATATGATTCGCGTTCGGTACTTTGATAATTTGATATGTGGGTGGACCACTGCTTGGGTGCTGTCCTTACTTGGACAAGCATCCCACTTATGATTAACCCCCATTGCAAGCATCCGCAATTACAATAGAAGTATTAAGGTAAACCTAACCATAGCATGAAACATATGGATCCAAATCAGCCCCTTACGAAGCAACGCATAAACTAGGGTTTAAGCTCCTGTCACTCTAGCAATCCATCATCTACTTATTACTTCCCAATGCCTTCCTCTAGTCCCAAATAATGGTGAAGTGTCATGTAGTCGACGTTCACATAACACCACTAGAGGAGAGACAACATACATCTCATCAAAATATCGAACGAATACCAAATTCACATGACTACTAATAGCAAGACTTCTCCCATGTCCTCAGGAACAAACGTAACTACTCACAAAGCATATTCATGTTCATAATCAGAGGGGTATTAATATGCATATAGGATCTGAACATATGATCTTCCACCAAATAAACCAACTAGCATCAACTACAAGGAGTAATAACACTACTAGCAACCTACAGGTACCAATCCCAGACTTAGAAACAAGAATTGGATATAAGAGATGAACTAGGGTTTGAGAGGAGATGGTGCTATTGAAGATGTTGATGGAGATTGGCCCCCTCCCAATGAGAGGAGCGTTGGTGATGACGATGGCGATGATTTCCCCCTCCCGGAGGGAAGTGTCCCCGGCAGAACAGCTCCACCGGAGCCCTAGATTGGTTCCGCCAAGGTTCCGCCTCATGGCAGCGGAGTCTTGTCCCGAAAGCTTGCTTATGATTTTTACCTCAACGAAAGACTCCATATAGCAGAAGATGGGCATCTGAGGGCCACTAGGGGCCCACGAGGCAGGGGGCGCGCCCAGGGGGTAGGGCGCGCCCCCACCCTCGTGGCTGGTGAGTGGCCCCCTTTGGTACTTCTTGCGCTCAGTATTTTTTATATATTTTGAAAATAACTTCCGTGAAGTTTGCAGGACTTTTGGAGCTGTGCAGAATAGGTCTCTAATATTTGCTCCTTTTCCAGCGCAGAATCCCAGCTGCCGGCATTCTCCCTCTTTATGTAAACCTTGTAAAATAAGAGAGAATAGGCATAAGTATTGTGACATAATGTGTAATAACAACCCATAATGCAATAAATATCGATATAAAAGCATGATGCAAAATGGACGTATCAACTCCCCCAAGCTTAGACATCTCTTGTCCTCAAGCGAAAGCCGAAATCGAAAAATATGTCCACATGTTTAGAGATAGAGGTGTCGATAAAAATAAAATACGGACATGAGGGCATCATGATCATTCTTAGAATAGTAGCTTATATAGTTATTGTCATATGATCTCTTATGCTAGAGTAACAATTCAGTCACAATTTCATGTATGAATCATAAACTTCATTGAAAACTAACAAACTATAATCTCAGTCATTGAAGCAATTGCAATTTATCATAACATAGGAAAGAGTCAATATAAGAGCTTTTCAGCAAGTCCACATACTCAACTATCATATAGTCTTTCACAATTGCTAACACTCACGCAATACTTATGGGTATGGAGTTTTAATCGGACACGGAGAAAGATAGGGGCTTATAGTTTTGCCTCCCATTGTTTTACCTCAAGGGTAATGTCAACAATAATAGTTGATGAAAACTCATATCCAATTAGCCATATATACCAGGATCTTTCCAACATATTGTGCTTGCCAAAAGATAAAATGTAAAAAGGAAAGGTGAAGATCACCATGACTCTTATGTAAGGTAGGAGATAAAAGTAAAAGATAGGCCCTTCGCAGAGGGAAGCAGAGGTTGTCATGCACTTTTATGGTTGGATGCATAAAATCTTAATGCGAAAGAACATCACTTTATATTGCCACTTGTGAAATGGACCTTTATTATGCAGTCTGTCGCTTTTATTTCTTCCACATCACAAGATCGTATAAAGATTATTTCCTCCACACTAATAAGTCATACATATTTAGAGAGCAATTTTTATTGCTTGCACCGATCACAACTTACTTGAAGGATCTTAGTCAATCCATAGGTAGATATGGTGGACTCTCATGGCAAAACTGGGTTTAAGGGTATTTGGAACCACAAGTAGTATCTCTACTTGGTGCAAATAATTTGGCTAGCATGAAGGGGAAAGGCAAGCTCAATCATGTTGGATGATCCATGACAATATAATTTATCTCAGATGTAAGAAAACATAACCCATTACGTTGTCTTCCTTATCCAACGTCAACTCTTTAGCATGTCATATTTTAATGAGTGCTCACAATCATAAAAGATGTCCAAGATAGTGTATTTATATGTGAAGACCTCTCTTTCTTTATTACTTCCTATTAATTGCAACGATGACCAAAACTATGTTTGTCAACTCTCAACAACTTTTAATCATCATACTCTTTATATGTGAGCTCATTACTCTCCATAAGATCCGTATGATCTCTTTTATTTCTTTTATTCTTTCTCTTTTCTTTTATTCACTCAAGATCATGGCAAAATAATCAAACCCTTGACTCAACACTAATCTTTATTATATAGCTCACGGACTCGATTACATAAAGGGATCATAAAGCAAAACTCAAAACTACATCATACTAAAGCTTTATTCTACTAGATCAAGATATTACTAAACGGATCGAACTAAGAAAAATGGTAAAGATAGGAGTGTGATGGTGATACGATACCGGGGCACCTCCCCCAAGCTTGGCAGTTGCCAAGGGGAGTGCCCATACCCATATGATTATGTCTCCTTTGTTGGTGAAGAAGATGGTGATGATGATGAGGTAGGCTTGTCGTCCATCTTTCAAGGCATATGCTCACCATCATAGAAAGATGAACGAGTCTCCGGGTTCCTCAAATCTGCAGCCAAACTCATCCTCTTGAATCTATATTAATACTCACAGTTTTGGTTTTGCAGGTCATAGATTTGCGCTTGGAGGTGCTCGATCTTCTCGTGAAGCTTGAAGATGGTCTCCCCAATGTTCTTGGCATCCAGCTTGTGGTTGTTGGTGAACTCCACGATCATCATATGGTTGGTGTTGAGTCCACGTTCCACCATCTTCTAGCACTTGAAAACTTGTTGCTCCATTGCCTCGAGTCTTGTCTCCATGCTTCTGGTCCTCCTTGGTCCCTCAACATCGCGGATGTGCAGCACCCCCTCATGCATCTCAATGGTTTGAGGGTGTTGCAGCACTTCCGTGAGGTAGGGGTTGCTGACCTTCTCGAAAAACTTGTCCTTGGGGGCACATGGAGACGTCATGATGATCTAGAGGACAATTGCGTGATACAGGAGTCAAAACCTTCGGGGGATTATATAATGAATTTTTACCGACCAAAATATGTAACGTGCAAGAAAATGGAGTCTGGAGAGCACACGAGGTGCCCATGAGGTAGGGGGCGCGCCCTCCACCCTCGTGGAGCCCTCGTGTCCTTCCCGGACTGCTTCTTATTTTTCTATTTTTCTAAATATTCCAAAACAGAGAAAATTGCCATTAGAACTGTTTTGGAGTCGGTTTACTTACCGTACCACATACCTATTCCAGAAAGTGTCCCTTATGTATTCCTCCGGGGTTACGGTTTCAATAACATTGGTTTCAACATTTATAGGATTATGTGAGATATAATGTTTGATTCTTTGACCGTTCACCACCTTCGGATTTGTGCCTTCGAATTTGTTGATTTTTATGGCACCGGAACGATAAACCTCCTCGATAACGTAAGGACCTTCCCATTTAGAGAGAAGTTTTCCTGCAAAAAATCTTAAACGAGAGTTGTACAGCAATACATAATCACCTAGATTAAACTCACGCTTTTGTATCCTTTTGTCGTGCAATCTTTTAACTTTTTCTTTAAACAACTTGGCATTCTCATAGGCTTGGGTTCTCCATTCATCAAGTGAGCTAATGTCAAATAACCTTTTCTCACCGGAAAGTTTGAAATCATAATTGAGCTCTTTAATAGCCCAATAAGCCTTATGTTCTAGTTCGAGAGGTAAGTGACATGCTTTTCCATAAACCATTTTATACGGAGACATACCCATAGGATTTTTATATGCAGTTCTATAGGCCCATAATGCATCATCAAGTTTCTTGTACCAATTCTTTCTAGATCTATTAATAGTCTTTTTTTTAAATTAATTTGAGTTCTCTATTACTCAATTCTACTTGACCACTAGACTGTGGGTGATAAGGAGATGCAATTCTACGATTAACATCATACTTAGCAAGCATTTTACGGAAAGCACCATGAATAAAATGTGAACCACCATCAGTCATTAAATACCTAGGGACCCCAAACCTCGGAAAAATAACTTCTTTAAGCATCTTAATAGAGGTGTTATGATCAGCACTACTAGTTGGAATAGCTTCTACCCACTTAGTAACGTAATCAACAACAACTAAAATATGTGTATATCCATTAGAGGCGGGAAAAGGCCCCATATAATCAAAGGCCCAAACATCAAATGGTTCAATAACAAGTGAATAATTCATAGGCATTTCTTGATGTCTACTAATATTACAAATTCTTTGACATACATCACAAGATAAGACAAACTTACGGGCATCCTTGAAGAGAGTAGGCCAATAAAAACCGGATTGCAATACCTTATGTGCAGTTCTATCTCCAGCGTGGTGTCCTCCATAAGCTTTGGAGTGACACTTGCGTAGGATATGTTCCTGTTCATGCTCAGATACACAACGTCTAATAACACCATCTACTCCTTTATAGATATGTGGGTCATCCCAAAAGTAATGTCTTAAAACATAGAAAAACTTTTTCTTTTGCTGGTATGTGAAACTAGGTGGTATAAATTTAGCAACAATGTAATTAGCATAATCAGCATACCATGGAGCAGTATGAGAAGCGTTTATGACTTTTAATTGTTCATCAGGAAAGCTATCATCAATAGGTAGTGGGTCATCAAGAACATTTTCTAACCTAGACAAGTTATCTGCAACGGGGTTCTCAGCTCCCTTTCTATCAATAATATGCAAATCAAATTCTTGTAGCAAGAGAACCCATCTAATAAGTCTAGGTTTAGCATCTTTCTTTTCCATAAGATATTTAATAGCAGCATGATCAGTGTGAATAGTTACTTTAGAATCAACAATATAAGGTCTGAACTTATCACAAGCAAATACAACTGCTAAGAATTCTTTTTCAGTAGTAGCATAATTTCTCTAGGCATTGTCTAGAGTTTTACTAGCATATTGAATAACATTTAATTTCTTATCAACTCTTTGCCCTAGAACAACACCTACAGCATAATCACTAGCATCACACATAATTTCAAAAGGTAAATTCCAATCAGGTGGTTGAACAATAGGTGCATAGATCAATGCTTTCTTAAGTATTTCAAATGCTTCTACACAATCATCATCAAAGACGAATGGTATATCTTTTTGTAATAAATTAGTCAGAGGCCGAGAAATTTTTTAGAAGTCCTTAATGAACCTCCTATAAAAGCCGGCATGACCAAGGAAACTTCTTATACCTTTGATGTCCTTGGGATACTGCATCTTTTCAATAGCATCAACTTTAGCTTTATCAACTTCAATGCCCCTTTCAGAAATTTTATGCCCCAAGACAATACCTTCATTAACCATCAAGTGGCACTTCTCCCAATTCAAGACAAGGTTAGTTTCTTCACATCTCTGCAAAACTCGATCAAGGCTGCTTAAGCAATCATCAAAACAGGATCCATAAACGGAGAAATCGTCCATGAAAACCTCACAAATCTTTTCACAGAAGTCAGAGAATATAGCCATCATGCATCTTTGAAAGGTAGAAGGTGCATTACATAAACCAAAAGGCCTATGTCTATAACAAAAGTACCGAAAGGGCAAGTAAAAGTGGTCTTTGATTGATCATCAGCTGACACAGGTGTTTGAGAGAAACCAGAATAACCGTCTAGAAAGAAAAAATATGTATGTTTGGACAATCTTTCTAGCATTTGATCAATGAAAGGTAAGGGGTAATGATCTTTTTTAGTAGCCTTATTTAATTTGTGGAAATCAATTACCATCCTATAACCTGTAATAATTCTTTGCAGAATCAATTCATCGTTATCATTAGGAACGACAGTAATACCTCCCTTCTTAGGAACACAATGGATAGGACTTACCCACTCACTACCAGCAACGGGGTAAATTATATCTGCCTGAAGGAGCTTTAGTATTTCTTTTCTTACCACTTCTTTCATCTTAGGATTCAGCCGTCGTTGGTGATCAATAATTGGTTTGGCATATTTCTCCAAATTTATTTTGTGTTAACATAGATTGGGACTAATGCCCTTAAGATCATCAAGAGTATATCCAATAGCAGCACGGTGCTTCGTTAGAGTTTTCAATAGCTTTTCTTCCTCCTTCTCTGAAAGGTTAGTGTCGATGTCAAAACCAGCGGATCTCGGGTAGGGGGTCCCGAACTGTGCGTCTAGGCCGGATGGTAACAGGAGGCAGGGGACAGTTTGTTTTACCCAGGTTCGGGCCCTCTCAATGGAGGTAATACCCTACTCCTGCTTGATTAATATTGATGATATGGGTAGTACAAGAGTAGATCTACCACGAGATCAAGGAGGCTAAACCCTAGAAGCTAGCCTATGGTATGATTGTTGTATGGAGTTAATTGCCTACGGACTACAACCCTCCGGTTTATATAGACACCGGATAGGGTTTGGGTTACACAAAGTCGGTTACAATGGTAGGAGATCTTGAATATCCGCATCGCCAAGCTTGCCTTCCACGCCAAGGAAAGTCCCATCCGGACACGGGACAAAGTCTTCAATCTTGTATCTTCATAGTCCAGGAGTCCGGCCGAAGTATAGTCCGGCTACCCAAACACCCCCTAATCCAGGACTCCCTCAGTAGCCCCCGAACCAGGCTTCAATGACGACGAGTCCGGCGTGCAGATTGTTCGGCATTGCAAGGCGGGTTCTTCTCCAAATCTTGTGTACCTGTAGGAATAATTTCCGATTCTCGTAATGTAGTCCTCCTCGGCTTCCATGCCCAATAATGGCCGTCTTCCACGTGTTCAAACAAATGCGAAAAGCCGGGGCATTTTTACATCCATACCCCTAGCCGTATAAACGAGCCGCCTATTTAACGGGATGGGGATCTAGGTCCAAACTATATCTTTTCCTCTCCGCGAGTTATCATCAGAGCGCTTCCAGCAAAGGTCCATTCCAACATGACCAGCCGTTGCAGCTCCTCCCCTCGCCCCTCCGGTCCCAAACCCGGGGACTGGGAGAGTTGCACCATCCCGCATAGCAAGTTAGCGTCACTTTAGGCCAAGGGCTTCCTCCCTCAGGCATACATGGTCCCGGTTCGAGCCGGTCTCGCCACTTATAATGGCGGAAAACAAGCGGAGAGCACCCCCAATCCTTCTAAAGGAGAGCGGGTGTGCCTCGTCCCCTATCTAATAAGGGGACTGGGACTTCCAATTCACTCATTTCTCCGCGGGCTTCTGGAGTTCTACGGCCTCCAGCTGCACAATCTCACGCCCGCCTCTGTATTGCACATTGCGGGTTTCGTCGCCCTTTGCGAGCTATTTTTAGGCGTTGAGGCTCATTTCGCGCTGTGGAAGAGGCTATTCTGCCTGGTGCCCCGTTCTGAAAAGGGGTCTATATATCAAGTGGGCGGAGCCGAAGTATGGCGCATCGCCGAGACCGGATACCTATCCGGAACCCCAAAGAAGGCGTTCGAGGACTGGCCTTCGGAATGGTTTTACATAGATGACGTCCCGCTTCCGGACCCTATCCGGATCGGTCTCCCTGAGTTCAACAGTGCTCCATTGAAGAAACGCTTGAGCTGGCGTCCGCGGAGCTCTCAGAGAGAAAGTGACAGAGACGTCCTTTACCTGATGGGCCGGATAAGACTATTGGCTCACTCCAGACTAACCATGATTGGAGTCATGGCCGCATGCATTATGCGGGGGGTGCAGCCGCTTCAATATAGAGGCCACCCCATGTTGGATTTCAACGGGGAGGATGACGCCACACGTCACAGTCGTAAGGGGCCGGACTCAGCCGCCGCCTTAGTAAAGATCTTATCCTCTTTGTATAAGGGAGAAAAGGAGGAATTCCTCTGCGTCAATCCACAGGCCGGATTCAGTATGTATGATCCTCCAAGTTGGGTAAGTGAACAATTGCACTTGCCCGTTTGTTTTATACTCCCATGGTTAGGTAGGTAGTCTAACGACTTCAATGCAAGAACTGCGACAGGAGGTAAAGGACATAAGCAGCCACCCTCCACAGCCCGAGGACCCAGAACGGTCCCTCAATCCGGACTCCGAAGAGGATCCGGACATATCGGTGGAGCTTATCGACGGGGTATTCCATCAGCTAAGCAAGGACAATACCTTGGTAGCCATCATGGCTGATTACCCAGGGTTAATTCCGGCCTCCCAGGTGACAGAAACCAGAGTCTCATTCCCTTGAGAGAGATTGCACTCTCGCGTATTCCGGTGTTTCTGACGACAACCGTGTTTTGCAGGGGAGTTTTCCGAGGCAGGAGGCCGAACCTGTGGCGGCTAGCCAACGAGGGGCCGCAGGGCCCCGTGGGGCAAAAAGGAATGAAGTCCGGACTGAGATGCCGACGCAAAGGTATAGTGCACCCTCTATTTCCCTGGAGTTATTCTATCAGGGCACATTAACGTTCGTGCTATCTTTAGAACGAAGAGACCTCGCCGGACTACATCCGGAGAGGTTGCCAATCGCGCTTCCACCAGCCAGGCTCCAACGTCTGGCCAGGAAGCGGAGGTGAGCACAAGGCGTGCACCGGACGCTCCTCCGACAGAGGATGCGGACGGGCTGTCTGCCACAAATTCTGAAGTGGAGAGTTCCATGAACCATAGGCGTCGCCGGATAGTTCTACGCGACGCTTGTTTCTCCCAAGTGGCTTTAGATGCCTTTTAATTTGGGAGATGCGTACCTCCGTGCCGCTCAAAATGGTTTAGCCAGAGCCACGGAGCAGTATGTAAAAGACATACGGGTAAGAAAATTTTGGTCAAATATATATATACCAGTAGCCCCCGAGACTTGAAACAGTTAGAGCAACTGATTTAAGGATCATTTAATATGCAGGTTCTTACAGAGAAGAATACTGTACTGTCCCAGGAGCTGGAAAAGTGCAAGGCTCAACTAGAAGCCACACTAGCCACAGCAGGGGAGTCCAAAGAGACCCCCTTAGGTAAGATACACTTCGAAAGATTAGTATTGTGCGGTGTGGGTGTAAATCTGACAAATCATATTGCAGATGGCGCCGGACTCGATCCGGACAAACAACAACTCTTACGCCAGCTAAAGGCCGGTGAGAGTATGTTGACAAGGGTGAGGCGAGAGAAGAATGATCTTCAGGATGCCAACACCAAGCTGGACGTTGAACTTAAAGATGTTCGTGGCCAGCTGTCAGACTCCACGAAGGAGAATCAGCGGCTTCGACGTGGCATTTTTAGTAAGTGCTTGAACGAACTTTGAAAAAAGAGTTCCGCGAGGAAGTCGACTAACAGAGTAATGTCTGTAGGTATGCTCACGGGTCGTCCTGCAGAGGAGATGCCCGGTTCTACGAGTGACCTTCTTCCTGAACTCATGCAACTGCACGAGCGAATTCGGCCGGCGATGCGAGGTGTTGCCCAAGCCTTATGGCCTGCACACTCCATGCCCGAGGGCCTTGGAGAGCTTGCGGAGAAGCTGAAGGGAGCTCGGCGGCGCTTCCGGTTGTGGAATATATCGACCTGCCGACAAGGCGCTAGGGAAGCCTGGGCCATGGTGAAGACCCGTTTTACGAAGTCTGACCCAAACCACATGGCCGAGGTCAGACCAGTGGGGCCTGATGGGAAGGAGATCCCTGTGAGCTTAGTATACGGCCAAGTAGAGTTGGCCGCGAAGTATTCCCACCAGGACTGTAAATTAGACAGCCTGTTAGATGGTATAGAAGAGGAATACAATCAGTCAGAATGACTATGTAATTTTGAATTGACATATGTAATGCCTTCTAGCCGGATTGTAGATCGTTTGTCGTTGCCGACCTTTTCACTTCAACCTCGGGACCTGACGGTCCGGAGTGTGTCCGAATACCATAGCGGTTATATAAGAACCGTGGTATGCGTGGAAACCAGGCGTAGGGGTCATTAGTGCTTTATCAGACAAGTGCCCAACTAGTTATGTTATATTACATGGTTAGTAAGAAACATCTTCCAGAGAGAATAGTTCCATTAGGGGTTCCTTTCGCTGGGAGGCATGCCCTAAAGTGCATGTCCGGACTGTGTAAAAAGACGCAGAAAAAAGCATCTGGGGGCACATAAAATGAGTAAAAAAGATCATCTTTTATCTCACCGATCGAATATTCCCTTAAGAACGCTAGCTTTCGGCTTCACCCAGTCTGAGGTACACATCCGGCTGACCGGGCAGTAACAATCGCAGAGGTGCTCCCTTTACTGCCTAGCCGAACAATCGGGAACGTAGGGGTAAGCACAGGAGCCAGGCAACCCAGCTTGGCCAAAACTTAAGTCATATCGATGCATATAATGGTGAAGAAAGAGGTACATGCGAAAGTTTGACGCATGTGTTGGGCATGAAGCCCGTATAAATAAGCTTCTATTAAAGAAGCCCCCAGGTTTAATGAGCGTGAGTGGCGCATCATTAGATGAGCCTTTAAGGGCTATAAAAGAAAAGAGGGGAAGGAGAGAAATGTAAGACAGAAAAATGCAAAAAATGGACAGAGGAAGGAGATGAACACAGAGTCCGGCGCTAGGCGTAGAATCTTCGGAGACGGGTGGCGTTCCACGGGTTTGGCTCGAGTCGGTTATCCGACGCATCTCACAGGCGGTACGCCCCGCCAGTCAGGACTTGGTCGATTATGAATGGACCTTCCCACTTGGGCTTGAGTTTGTCCTTTTTCTTATCTGGCAGGCGTAGAACTAGTTCGCCAACATTGTAATTTTTGGCCCGTACTTCTCTGCTTTGATATCTTCGGGCCTGCTGTTGATAAAATGCGGAACGGGCTTTTGCCACGTCACGCTCCTCCTCTAGGGCATCCAAGTTGTCCTGCCGATCGAGCTCGGCTTCTCTTTCTTCGAACATGCGCACTCTAGGTGAGTCATGAATTATGTCACAGGGCAGAACTGCCTCTGCGCCGTACACCATAAAAAACGGTGTGTATCCGGTGGTGCGATTTGGCGTGGTCCGCAGCCCCCATAGCACGGAGTCGAGCTCCTCTACCCAGTGCGTGTTAGATTCCTTGAGGGACCGCACCAGTCTGGGTTTAATGCCGCTCATGATAAGACCATTTGCACGTTCGACCTGGCCGTTGGTTTGTGGGTGATAGACGGAAGCATAATCGAGCTTGATGCCCATGTTTTTGCACCAGAGTTTTACCTCGTCAGCGGTAAAGTTTGTACCGTTATCGGTTATGATGCTGTGGGGGAAGCCATAACGGTGTACAACCCCGGATACGAAGTCTATCATAGGTCCGGATTCGGCCGTTTTAACAGGCTTGGCTTCTATCCATTTGGTGAACTTATCCACCATGACCAATAAGTATTTTTTCCTATCGGTCCCACCTTTAAGGGGTCCGACCATGTCAAGAACCCAGACCGCGAAAGGCCAGGTGATGGGTATAATTTGGAGTGCGGTGGGTGGCATATGGCTTTGGTTGGCAAAAAGTTGGCAACCAGCGCATTGTTGGACTAAGTCCTGAGCGTCTGCCCGGGCCGTCGGCCAATAAAAGCCTGTACGGAAAGCCTTGCTAACAAGGGACCGAGCAGCGGCATGGTGACCACCGAGTCCGTCATGAATTTCAGCCAGAAGGTTCCGCCCTTCCTCTTCGGAGATGCACCTTTGAAGGACTCCGGTAGTGCTTTTCTTATGGACTCTATAGGCTTTAGATCGCCGCACTATGCGGTGGGCCTCATTTTGGTCCTTCGGGAGTTCCTGCCTAGTAAGGTAGGCTAGAAATGGTTCTGTCCACGGGGCGATGACCGCCATTATTACGTGGGCTGAAGGTGTAATTTCATTGGCAGAGCCTCCAATTGTGTCAGATTGTTCGGCGTTGAGTGGTGCGGCTGGGTCCGGGCTGTTATTTGTGGGTTCCCCCTCCCATGCTACGGATGGTTTGAACAATCTTTCCAAAAAGATGTTGGGGGGGACTGCATCGTGTTTTGCTCCGATGTGTGCCAGGACGTCCGCTGCTTGATTGTTTTCTCGGGCTATATGGTGAAACTCCAGCCCTTCGAACCGAGCTGACATTTTTAGGATGGCGTTGCGGTATGCTGCCATTTTTGGGTCCTTGGCGTCGAAGTCTCCATTTATTTGGGATATCGCGAGGTTTGAATCCCCGCGTACCTCTAGGCGCTGGATACCCATGGATACTGCTATCCGAAGACCGTGTAGGAGGGCCTCATATTCAGCTGCATTATTGGAATCCATGTACATGATCTGGAGCACATATTGGACTGTGTCTCCTGTGGGGGACGTCAGGACTACGCCAGACCCCAGTCCGGCCAACATTTTGGAGCCGTCGAAATGCATAATCCAGTTTGAATATGTGTCGTACTCTTTAGGGAGCTCGGCCTCCGTCCATTCTGCGACGAAGTCGGTCAAAACTTGCGATTTAATAGCTCGCCGTGGCTTATAGGTTATATCGAACGGGAGGAGCTCGATGGCCCATTTTGCAATCCGGCCCGTTGCGTCGCGGTTGTTGATAATATCATTGAGTGGTACTTCCGAGGCTACTGTTATGGAACACTCTTGAAAGTAGTGTCGTAGCTTCCGGGATGCCATGAATACCGCGTATGCAATCTTTTGATAATGCGGGCACCGTGATTTGCATGGAGTGAGGACAGTGGATACGTAGTAGACCGGCCTTTGAAGGGGGAATTTGTGTCCATCCGTTTCCCGCTCGACAACGAGCACTGCACTGACAACTTGATGTGTTGCTGCAATGTACAATAACATTGGTTCGCCGGTGTTTGGCGCGGCTAGGACTGGGTTTGTTGCCAATATGGCTTTTATTTCCTCAAGTCCGGCTGTGGCAGCCTCTGTCCACTCAAAGTGTTCGGTGCGCCGAAGGAGGCGATAGAGGGGTAGTGCCTTTTCTCACAAGCGAGAGATGAAGTGGCTTAAAGCCGCCACGCATTCGGTTAATTTTTGTATTTGTTTGAGGTCCTTTGGGATATCCAATTGTGACAAAGCTTGGATCTTGGCTGGATTTGCTTCAATTCCTCTACCGGATACAATGAAGCCCAAGAGCTTTCCGGCTGGAATGCCGAAGACGCATTTTTCCGGGTTGAGCTTGATGTCATATTTTCGGAGGTTATCGAATGTAAGCCTCAAGTCATCTACTAGGGATTCGACATGTCTTGATTTGACGACCACATCATCCACATACGCCTCCACTGTTTTGCCGATATGATTTGCCAGACATGTCTAGATCATGCGCTGGTATGTTGCGCCGGCGTTTTTCAGCCCGAAGGGCATTGTGTTGAAGCAGAATGGGCCGTATGGTGTGATGAATGCTGTTGCAGCTTGGTCTGATTCTGCCATCTTGATTTGATGGTAACCGGAGTATGCGTCGAGAAAACACAATGACTCATGTCCTGCGGTGGCATCGATAATTTGATCAATGCGGGGGAGGGGGAAGGGATCCTTTGGGCAAGCCTTGTTAAGGTCTTTAAAATCGACACACATGCGCCAGGATTTGTCCTTCTTTGGTACCATCACCAGGTTTGCTAGCCAGTCCGGATGTTTTATGTCTCTGATGAATCCGGCCTCCAATAGCTTGGCTAGCTCCTCTCCCATAGCATGTCTCTTGGGTTCGGAAAAACGCCGAAGGGCTTGTTTGACAGGTTTAAATCCTTTTAGGATATTTAAGCTGTGTTTGGCCAGCCTGCGTGGGATCCCTGGCATGTCTGAAGGGTGCCAGGCGAAGATGTCCCAGTTCTCTCGTAGGAACTCTCGCAGTGCAGCGTCTGCATCAGGGTTCAGTCGTGCCCCGACTGAAGCTGTTTTATTGGGGTCCGTTGGATGGACCTGGAATTTGGCTATTTCGTCGGCTGGCTAGAAGGATGTGGATTTGGATCTCTTATCGAGTATCACATCATCCCTGTTAACCGTGGAGCGCAGTGCAGTCAGTTCCTCGGCCGCTAAGGCTTCGGATAGCGCCTCAAGGGCTAATGCGGTTGTCTTGTTTTCGGCGCGGAGTGCTATGTCCGGATCACTATCTAGAGTGATAATTCCATTCGGCCAGGGCATCTTAAGCTTCATGTACCCGTAATGGGATATTGCTTGGAAGATTGTGAATGCTTCCCGCCCTAGTAAAGCGTGATGTCCGCTCTTAAATGGGGCCACCTGAAACATGACTTCTTCGGACCTGTAATTATCTAGCGTGCCGAACACTACATCTAGTGTGATTTTTCCTGTGGAGGGCGCTTCCCGACTAGGGATTATTCCTTTAAAGGTTGTGCTGCTTCGCTCGATGCGGTTCCAGTCTATTTCCATTTTCTGAAGGGTTTCCTCATAGATGAGGTTCAGTCCGCTGCCTCCATCCATGAGCACCTTGTTGAGGCGAAAGCCGTCCACTATGGGACTGAGGACCAATGCGGCTGGTGCTCGGGCTGTTCAGAATCTAGGTTCATCACTTGCGTTGAAGGTAATAGCAGTGTCGCTCCATGGATTTATTGTTGCAACTTGATAGACTTCGGCGAGGCTGCGGAGTGTTCTTTTTCACATATTGTTTGATGCGAAGGTCTCGAAGACTGTGAGAACGGTACTGGTGTCCTCGGGCTGGCTTTCTACGGCCTCCAGGATTAAGTGGTCCTCGCCAATTTTGGCCACCTGCCGGAGTATCCAACATGCTCTAAGGCTGTGAGTTGGTGTGGCGTCCTCTGTACTGTGAATTCTACAGGGTCCATCAAGCCACCTTTCCAGTACGGTTCCAGGCCATGTAGAGGGTTTTGGCTTTTTGGTGTTTATCCCGGGTGTCCTATGATGATGCACCCTCTTAGTTCGGACGGGATTACTATTCAAGGCCGGATTATCCCAAAATTGTATTTCGTTTTCCAGGCGCTTTCCATCGCACAGTATTTTTGTACTATGGACGCCAAGTCAGCGAAGCGTGTAATATCACGGCGACTTACGGCGTTAAGGATTCCCTCGTTCGTGCAATTACTGCAAAAAATTGAGATTGCGTCTCCCTCGCGGCAATCCTTTATCCTATTCATAACCAGGAGGAATCTGGCCCAGTAATGATGTACTGTTTCCTCGGGCTTCTGCCTGATTTGGGAGAGATCGCTTATGTTCGGGTGGGCGGGTGTCGTTGAATCTGAAACCTCACCCAATCCAAGATTCGGAGGCCGAAGAGTTTTCAAACTCTGAAGTTCGGATTCTTGAATGTTGTCCAACGAATCTAGCCCATTGCCTGATCCTAAGCTCGGGTCTTGAGTTACATCCTCCTCTCCGCGGATATCCGGCTTGGAGGAGTCGGGAATTTGGACGTAGCTAGTCCTTAAAATAGATGAAGGGTCGCCGCACTGCGCCTCTACCACGGCAACATGGTGGGTGACTTGGGGAGAGTTAATTTCTCTTAGATCGGGTTTAAGCCCGACCTGGTCGTAATCCGTAGCGACCCCCAGGGCGGCGATGCGATCCAAGAGCTCATTTACGGAAGAGAGCTCCATTGGATCTAGCTGCTCGACGAGCTCCGAGCTGACGTGTAGGTTGCTTTTGATGACACAACAGGTCACCGTCGGTGCAACAGCCGAACAGGCGGTCATGAGAAAACCACCTAGCCGGAGGGTTTGGCCGATAGCCAAGGCTCCCTTAGCAACGGCGCCGTCTTTAAAGACAGGAGAAAGCATCCTTCCTGATTGTGACGGCATAGAGGAACTCTCAATGAAAGCACCAATGTCGGTGTCAAAACCGGCGGATCTCAGGTAGGGGGTCCCGAACTGTGCATCTAGGCCGGATGGTAACAGGAGGCAGGGGACACTTTGTTTTACCCAGGTTCGGGCCCTCTCGATGGAGGTACTACCCTACTCCTGCTTGATTAATATTGATGATATGGGTAGTACAAGAGTAGATCTACCACGAGATCAAGGAGGATAAACCCTAGAAGCTAGCCTATGGTATGATTGTTGTATGGGGTTGATTGCCTACGAACTACAACCCTCCGGTTTATATAGACACCGGAAAGGGTTAGGGTTACACAAAGTCGGTTACAATGGTAGGAGATCTTGAATATCCGCATCGCAAAGCTTGCCTTCCACGCCAAGGAAAGTCCCATCCGGACACGAGACGAAGTCTTCAATCTTGTATCTTCATAGTCCAGGAGTCCGGCCGAAGGTATAGTCCGGCTACCCGAACACCCCCTAATCCAGGACTCCCTCAGTTAGCACTAATAATAACATGATATATCTTCTTTTCATCAAGATAAGCATATTTAAGAGTACCAGGCAATGGTTTAAGCTCAAACACGGGATCGCCCTTGGGTGGAGGAGGATCCCCTAAGATTTCAACAAGCAAGTTGTGTTTCAGAATAGGTCCCTGTTTAAAGAACACTTCATTTATTCCCTTCTTTCATTCATAAACATATCATTTTTATGGTCTAGCAAATATTGTTCTAAAGGATCACTAGGAGGTACGGCAATAGAAGCAAGACCAATAATTTCATCTTCACTAGGCAATTCCTCTTCACGGTGTTGTCTACAAAATTTAGAAAAGTTGAACTCATGAGACATATCACCTAAACCAATAGTAACGCCATCCTTTTCGCAGTCTATCCTAGCATTAACAATGTTTAAGAAGGGTCTACCAAATATAATGGGACAAAAGCTATCTTGTGGGGAACCAAGAACAAGAAAATCAGCAGGATACTTAGTTTTCCCACACAAGACTTCAACATCTCTAACAATCCCAATTGGTGAAATAGTATCTCTATTGGCAAGTTTAATTATGACATCAATATCTTCTAACTCAGCAGGTGCAATATCATGCATAATTTCTTTGTATAAGTCAATAGGTATTGCACTAGCACTAGCACCCATATTACACAAGACATGATAACAATGATCTCCTATTTTAACAGAAATAACAGGCATGCCTACCACAGGTCTATGTTTATCTTTAGCACAAGGTTCAGCAATTCTAGTAGTTTCGTCACAGAAATAAATAACATGTCCATCAATATTATCAGCCAAGAGATCCTTAACAATAGCAATATTTGGTTCAACTTTAACTTGCTCAGGAGGTGTATAGGTTCTAATATTGCTTTTACGAACCAAAGTTGAAGCTTTAGCATGATCTTTTATCCTAACAGGAAAAGGTGGTTTCTCAACATAAGCAGTAGGAACAATAGGATCATTATAAGTGATAGTATTTTCTTCAACTTTAATAGGTGCAACTACTTTTACTTCTATGGGAGGATGATATTTAAACCACTTCTCCTTAGGGAGATCAACATGAGCAGCAAAAGATTCACAGAAAGAAGCTACTATCTCAGAGTCAAGTCCATATTTAGTGCTAAATTTACGAAAAACATCGGTATCCATAAAAGATTTAACACAATCAAACTTAGGTGTCATACCTGACTCCTTACCTTCGTTGAGATCCCAATCTTTAGAGTTACGTTTAATTCTTTCCAATAAATCCCATTTGAATTCAATAGTCTTCATCATAAAAGAGCCAACACAAGAAGTATCGAGCATGGTGCGATTGTTATCAGAAAGCCGAGCATAATTTTTTTGGATAATCATTTCTCTTGAGAGCTCATGATTGGGGCATGAATATAACATTGATTTAAGCCTCCCCCAAGCTTGAGCGATGCTTTCTCCTTCGCGAGGCCAAAAATTATATATATAATTGCGATCACGATGAACAAGATGCATACGATAAAACTTTTGATGAAATTCCAATTTCAATCGTTTGTAGTTCCATGATCCCATATCATCACATAGACTATACCATGTCAATGCATCTCCCTTCAAAGATAAAGGTAAGACCTTCTTCTTGATAACATCATCGGGCATATCTTCAAGCTTCAATAATCCACAAACTTCATCCACATATATTAGGTGCTCATCAGGATGTAATGTTCCATCTCCTGCAAAAGGATTAGCTAGCAGTTTTTCTATCATACCCGAAGGAATTTCAAACTAGACATTTTCATTTTCAGTAGGTTCAGTAGGTTGAGGAGCAACTCTTTGCTCTACTGGTCAATGTGAAGATACCCCGAACAAGCCCCTCAAAGGATTACTTTCCATAGTAACAAGTGACAGTAAATTTCAGAACACTATATAAATTTTTCCTTACCAAATTCCACCTACCAAAGGCGCTTCACTCCCCGACAACGGCGCCAAAAAAGAGTCTTGATGACCCACAAGTATAGGGGATCTATCGTAGTCCTTTCAATAAGTAAGAGTGTCGAACCCAACAAGGAGAAGAAGGAAATGATAAGCGGTTTTCAGCAAGGTATTCTCTGCAAGCACTGAAATTATAGGTAATAGATAGTTTTGTGATAAGATAATTTGTAACGAGCAACAAGTAACAAAAGTAAATAAAGTGCAGCAAGATGCCCAATCCTTTTTGTAGCAAAGGACAAGCCTGGACAAACTCTTATATAGAAGAAAGCGCTCCCGAGGACACATGGGAATTATCGTCAAGCTAGTTTTCATCACGTTCATATGATTCGCATTCGGTACTTTGATAATTTGATATGTGGGTGGACCGGTGCTTGGGTGTTATCCTTACTTGGACAAGCATCCTACTTATGATTAACCCCCATTGAAAGCATCCGTAACTACAATAGAAGTATTAAGGTAAACCTAACCATAGCATGAAACATATGGATCCAAATCAGCCCCTTACGAAGCAACGCATAAACTAGGGTTTAAGCTTCTGTCACTCTAGCAACCCATCATCTACTTATTACTTCCCAATGCCTTCCTTTAGGCCCAAATAATGGTGAAGTGTCATGTAGTCGACGTTCACATAACACCACTAGAGGAGAGACAACATACATCTCATCAAAATATCGATCGAATACCAAATTCACATGACTACTAATAGCAAGACTTCTCCCATGTCCTCAGGAACAAACGTAACTACTCACAAAGCATATTCATGTTCATAATCAGAGGGGTATTAATATGCATATAGGATCTGAACATATGATCTTCCACCAAATAAACCAACTAGCATCAACTACAAGGAGTAATCAACACTACTAGCAACCTACAGGTACCAATCCCAGACTTAGAGACAAGAATTGGATACAAGAGATGAACTAGGGTTTGAGAGGAGATGGTGTTGGTGAAGATGTTGATGGAGATTGCCCCCCTCCCGATGAGAGGAGTGTTGGTGATGATGATGGCGATGATTTTCCCCTCCCGGAGGGAAGTGCCCCCGGCAGAACAGCTCCGTCGGAGCCCTAGATTGGTTCCGCCAAGGTTCCACCTCGTGGCGGCGGAGTCTCGTCCCGAAAGCTTACTTATGATTTTTTCCTCAACGAAAGACTCCATATAGTAGAAGATGGGCATCGGAGGGCCACCAGGGGGCCCATGAGGCAGGGGGCGCACCTAGGGGGTAGGGCGCGCCCCCACCCTCATGGCCGGTGAGTGGCCCCCCTCTGGTACTTCTTGTGCTCAGTATTTTTTATATATTCTGAAAATAACTTTCGTGAAGTTTCAGGACTTTTGGAGCTGTGAAGAATAGGTCTCTAATATTTGCTCCTTTTCCAGCGCAGAATCCCAGCTGCCGGCATTCTCCCTCTTTATGTAAACCTTGTAAATAAGAGAGAATAGGCATAAGTATTGTGACATAATATGTAATAACAGCCCATAATGCAATATATATCGATATAAAAGCATGATGCAAAATGGACATATCAGTCCGCACGCTTAACGTTCTGTGACGATTTGTATTATGAGTTATGTGATTTGATGACCGAAGTTTGTTTGGAGTCCTGGATGAGATCAGGGACATGACGAGGAGTCTCGAAATGGTCGAGACGTAAAGATCGATATATTGTAAGGCTATATTCGGACATTGGAAAGGTTCCGAGTGATTCGGGTATTTTTCAGAGCACCGGAGAGTTACGGGAATTCGTATTGGGCCTTAATGGGCCATACGGGAAAGGAGAGAAAGGACTCAAGGGTGGCTGCGCCCCTTCCCCATGGACTGGTCCGAATTGGACTAGGGAAAGGGGGTGCCCCCTTCCTTTCTTCTCCTTCTCCCTTCCCTTTTTCCTATTCCATGTAGAAGGTGGAATCCTACTAGGACTAGGGAGTCCTAGTAGGACTCCACACTTTGGGCGCGCCCTATGAGGGTCGGCCTCCTCCTCCCTCCATCCTTTATATACGTGGTGAGGGGGCACCCCATAGACACACAAGTTGATCATTGATCTCTTAGCCGTGTGCGATGCTCCCCTCCACCATGATGCACCTCGGTCATATTGCAGCGGTGCTTAGGCGAAGCCCTGTTCCGGTAGCATCATCATCACCGTCATCACGCCATCGTGCTGACGAAGCTCTCCCTCGACACTCTGCTGGATCGTGAGTTCGTGGGATGTGACCAAGCCAAACGTGTGCAGATTGCGGAGGTGCCGTACTTTCGGTACTAGGATCGGTCGATCATGAAGACGTACGACTACATCAACCGCGTTGTCATAATGCTTCCACTTACGGTCTACGAGGGTATGTAGACAATACTCTCCCCTCTCATTGCTATGCATCACCATGATCTTGCGTGTGCGTAGTGCTTAGGCGAAGCCCTGCGTGGATCACTTCACAATCACCGTCACCATGCCGTCGTGCTGACGGAACTCTCCCTCGACACTTTGTTGGATCAAGAGTTTGAGGGACGTCATCGAGCTGAATGTGTGTAGAACTCGGAGGTGTTGTACGTTCGGTGCTTGATCAGTCGAAACGAGAAGAAGTTCGACTACATCAACCGCATTGCCAAATGCTTCCGCTTTCGGTCTACGAGGGTACGTGGACACACTCTCTCTTCTCATTGCTATGCATATCCTAGATAGATCTTGCGTGAGCGTAGGATTTTTTTGAAATTGCATGATGCGTTTCCCAACAATTTGTTGCTTGGTTCTCCTACTGGATTGATAACCTTGGTTCTTAACCGAGGAAAATACTTAACTCTATTGTACTGCTTCATCCTCTCCTCTTCAGAGAAATCCCAATGCAGTTCACAAGTAGGAGTAACGAGGAGACCGGTATAATGAGCATGTGTATGACTCAAAAGGATACCGATATATCACACCTCGGGTTTCATAAAGTATCGCGAAGCAAAGAGAATAGCACATGATAACCAAAGGTCCACTCGAATATCATTCGTGTACTCATAAGGATCATTATAGATGTCCACGGTTCCACTACCAGTCATTGAACGAGAGGGGTTCTGTTCATGTCTTTGTTTTACCAAACCTATAGGATCACAAGCTTAAGGTAGTCATGATATGTTGACTGTTAGTAGGATAAGAGTTATGAGAGAATATTTATGAAATAGTTTTATTAATATTCGAAATAGTTTCGAAAGGAATCAGAAGCGTTTCGGGGTCACCGAAAAGGTTTGACGGTTTACGAGGTAATACTGATAAATAATATATGGGTGAAAATAGTTTTTGAAGATGTTAAATTAATATTAAAAGTCTATAATAGTAGTTAGGAGGCTTTTTATATTTATTTAAATATCAATTGGCCTTAAAAGGCCAAGTGGTGAAAAGTATATTGGGCCACTTGGGCCCAATAGGAGGTGCTTCCCCCTTCCCTATTGGGGAAGGCAGGGGAGGCTGAATTGGAGGGGGTTCCCCCCTCCTCATGGCTGGCATAAGGTGGGAACCATCCGTCCTTGTGGCGCCCCTCCTCCAACCTATATATACTAGAGGTTTTGGCACTTTTGAACACACAAGTATTGAAGCCTTATCTAGTTCTCTAGTTCTAGTTGATCCAATTAGAGGTAGGTCTAGATCTTCTCTAATCCTCATAATTAGAA
The DNA here is from genome assembly GCF_002162155.2 of Triticum dicoccoides. Taxonomy (NCBI): domain Eukaryota; kingdom Viridiplantae; phylum Streptophyta; class Magnoliopsida; order Poales; family Poaceae; genus Triticum; species Triticum dicoccoides. The sequence continues at coordinate 57,304,569 of NC_041388.1, forward strand.
GCCTGATGTGGTTCTAATATCCTCCATCTAATTCTCTAGTGACGATTAGCTCTGGACGGCAAAGCGCTGCCAGATCGTGAAGACTGTACGCTTGCAAATGGTGGAGATGTCGTGCTTTCGGTATTTCGTTCGAGTGATCGTTCGTGAACGGTTCGAGGGACTTCAAGTACGATATACACCAGCTCGTCTTCTTTTGCCGCAACTTAGAGTGTCAGGTGAAGAAGGGAAGTAAACATGTTTTTCCACTTATCAAGTGACACAAATAAGATTGTAAATTGTGCCCTTTCAAATTTCACCTAAAGTAGACCACATGAGATTCCAACTTCCAAATTTTCATGAATTTAAGAGTGTTTTTGCTATATTTCATTGATTTATTGAATTTCTAGTGATTTACATCAACTAATTCAAATTTGAAATACAAGTGTGCTCTAGTTTGGTCCTATAAATTGTGGAAAATAAATTTTAGCTTGCACATTAGATTCCACTACAAACTACATACGGATGTATATAGACATATTTTAGAGTATAGCTTCACTCATTTTGCTTCGTATGTAATTGATAGTGGAATCTCTAAAAGGACTTATATTTAGGAACAGAGGGAGTAGGCAGTAGCCACAAAGAAAGGTCATAATTCCAAAAAAATGCAGGTTTGGGTAAAAAGTTATTTTTCCCTTTTCCTAGTGCCCACAATGACCTTTTTGTGAAGAAAGTGTGAGAAATTTCAAAGTGTTCTTGCTATTTTTTAGCTTGCAAATTATGAATTTCAGTACACAAGGTAGCTTTCCACATCTCGGATCCACAACATTAGAACAGTCAACGATAAACAAAACAAACTTTAGTACATAAGGTAGCATCCACATATCGGATCCACAGTATTGCAATATTCGTCGGTAAAAAGAAGATATTTCAGTGGATGACAACTGCAATTACACAACTACTAACGACTTATCCTCCGGCTTCGCTTTGTACATGTTAACCCCTAAAATGCCGCATGCTTCCGTCATAGGCTTTACGACGAACGACCACCTATCCTCCTCTGCATACTCATCCTCCTACACCAGTTGCTCGTCTACGGCCGGAGTAGGCTTTGACAACCAATCCTCGTCCTCCTCATTCTCCTCCACCATTTGCTCGTTGCCGGGCGCATGCCTTTCGATGGTCCCCAGAAACACCTCCACATTATCAGACATAATTATGTCGAGAGACATACCAGGGAGTGGTTGCACGTAGATCGCCCTCGGAATACCAGCGAGCTCTCGTTTGACCTCTGGATCTAGCGGGCCGCGTCGAGACCGGTGTGAATACCACTGATCTCACTGTCGAGGATCCGGTGACTCCATTACTTCACGCATCACCCACGCGAAAACCCCGATACAAGTCACCCCCTCGACTCGATCTGGAATTATCCGCTGGATCTCATCCATCCTTGCATCTATCAACAATTGCAACACATATTGTGCAAGAGATTTGGTGCTAGGAAACCTAGATCAAATCTCCTTGCACTTCTCTAGTAAGATAGCATCACTGGTGCAGAGCATCTCCAATGGTGTCGTCATCGCCGACGACGGTTGCAGGATTGGAGGGTGGGAAGGGGGGTGGATGTGGGCTGCTCGGGCCGCGGGGGATGCGAAATGAGACAAAGAGATATATATTTTGTACTCCCCTTGTTTTAGACAAATAACCAGCCCTCCACTAGCCGATCCCACATGTTCCACGTGTAGCACATATTTTTTGTTTCTTTTCTCTGAATAAAACATGACATGTGGTGTCTGTTTTTTAAATAGAATAGTTTCAACGTAGACATAAGTTTTTTATTCAACGAAATGTACATGTAGTGCTATTGAACATACTACAAAAGAATTGAGCTACAAAGTATTATCATCAATCAAATACTAGTCCAACGGTGAACTGGTACGTCTCCAACGTATCTATAATTTTTGATTGCTCCATGCTATATTATCTATTGTTTTGGACATTATTGAGCTTTATTATCCACTTTTGTATTATTTTTGGGACTAACCTATTAACCGGAGGCCCAACCCAGAATTGTTGTTTTTTTCCTATTTCAGGGTTTCGAAGAAAAGGAATATCAAACGGAGTCCAAACGGAATGAAACCTTCGGGAATGTGATTTCTGGAATGAACAAGACCCAGGAGACTTGGACCTTACGTCAAGCAACCAACAGGGAGGCCACGAGGTAGGGGGCGCGCCTACCCCCCCTCCCAAGCGCGCCCTCCATCATCGTGGGCCCCTGTTGCTCCACGGACGTACTTCTTCCTCCTATATATACCTACGTACCCCCAAACGATCAGATACGGAGCCAAAACCCTAATTCCACCGCCGTAACTTTCTGTATCCACGAGATCCCATCTTGGGGCCTGTTTCGGAGCTCCGCCGGAGGGGGCATCGATCACGGAGGGCTTCTACATCAACACCATAGCCTCTCCGATGAAGTGTGAGTAGTTTACCCCAGACCTACGGGTCCATAGTTATTAGCTAGATGGCTTCTTATCTCTTTTTGGATCTCAATACAAAGTTCTCTCCCTCTCTTGTGGAGATCTATTCGATGTAATCTTCTTTTGCGGTGTGTTTGTTGAGACCGATGAATTGTGGGTTTATGATAGAGTTTATCTATGAACAATATTTGAATCTTGCTGAATTCTTTTATGTATGATTGGTTATCTTTGCAAGTCTCTTTGAATTATTAGTTTGGTTTGGCCTACTAGATTGATCTTTCTTGCAATGGGAGAAGTGCTTAGTTTTGGGTTCAATCTTGCGGTGTCCTTTCCCAGTAACAGTAGGGGAAGCAAGGCACATATTGTATTGTTGCCATCGAGGATAACAATATGTTTTTTTACCATATTGCATGAATTTATCCCTCTACATCATGTCATCTTGCTTAAGGTGTTACTCTGTTCTTATGAACTTAATATTCTAGATGCATGCTGGATAGCGGTCGATGTGTGGAGTAATAGTACTAGATGCAGGCAGGAGTCGGTCTACTTGTCTCGGACGTGATGCCTATATACATGATCATACCTAGATATTCTCATGACTATGCTCAATTCTGTCAATTTCTCAACAGTAATTTGTTCACCCACCGTAAAATACTTATGCTCTTGAGAGAAGCCACTAGTGAAACCTATGGCCCCCGGGTCTATCTTCATCATATTAATCTTCCAATACTTAGTTATTTTCATTGCTTTTATTTTACTTTGCATCTTTATCATAAAAATACCAAAAATATTATCTTATTGTATCTATCAGATCTCACTCTCGTAAGTGACCGTGTAGGGATTGACAACCCCTTATCGCGTTGGTTGCGAGGATTTATTTGTTTTGTGTAGGTGCGAGGGACTCGCGCGTAGCCTCCTATTGGATTGATACCTTGGTTCTCAAAAACTGAGGGAAATACTTACGCTACTTTGCTGCATCACCCTTTCCTCTTCAAGGGAAAACCAACGCAGTGCTCAAGAGGTAGCAAGAAGGATTTCTGGTGTCGTTGCCGGGGAGGCTCACGTGAAGTCAAGTTAAAATTTTATCTCCCGTCAACGAGCCATTTCTGGCGCCGTTGCCGGGGAGGCTCACACGAAGTCAAGTTAAAATTTTATCTCCCGTCAACGAGCCATTTCTGGCGCCGTTGCCGGGGAGCTCTACGCAAAAGTCAACATACCAAGTACCCATCACAAACCCTTATCTCCCGCATTACATTATTTTCCATTTACCTTTCGTTTTCCTCTCCCCCACTTCACCCTTGCCGTTTTATTCGCCCTCTCTCTCTCTATCCTCCCTCTCTTTCTCTATTTGCCTATTTTTGCCCGTTCCCTGTTTTCTTGTCGTTATGGCAAGTCCTCTATCTTCTCCGTTGTCTCCCGAGAATGAAGTTCTAAATTTTAAGCAAAGGGAGGGAGAAAATCTAAAAGACGCTTGGTATAGAATTTGCAATGCTCAAAATAGATCTACCAGGAAGCAATCTACTTCCGTTCTTCTTCGCAATTTTTATGTAGGCGTTACTCCTTGGCACAGATATATCCTTGATACCATTACCGGAGGGAACTTCTTGGGTAGCCATACTTTTGATTCTTACAATTCTATGATAGATTTGTTTCGCTCACCACCTCTTTTGGTTAATGGAACTATGTTAACTTTGGAGCATGTAATGCAAAAACTTGAAATTATTGAAAATAAAGTTGCTACCATTGAGTTAATTGAAAATTTCGATAAAAAGATCCACGACCAAATTACCCAATATGGATATAAAGTAGGAGTAACTTTGAAAAATATTAAAGAGAAGGAACCTATAGTTAATGGAAGAATAAATCATGATTCCATTAGAATCGATAAACTTGAGGGTATCATTACCAACTTGGGAACCGCTTTTTCTTCCGTAAAGAATACTCCAAGTCCTCCAACTAAAATTTTCAAGCTTATGTATGTTCCTAAAAATAAAGGTGAATCCTCTAGCAAAGAAACTGCGGATCTCAAATCTATAAGTGTTCACCCTAATCTTTTTGCTATCATTAAGGAACCATTTGCTGCCAATAATTTTTTCAATCTTGTGCCTAAAAGTTTGATAATCAATAAAAGGAAAGAAATTCCTAAGGACGGTAGATGCCTCATTGAAAAATTACCTACCAAAGATGGCAATACCTAGATCTATCCTTGCTTTTTATGCCTAGCTAGGGGCGTTAAACGATAGCGTTTGTTGGGAGGCAACCCAATTTTATTTTTATTCCTTGCTTTTTGCTCCTGTTTAGTAATAAATAATTTATCTAGCCTTTTTTTTGGTTTTGTTTTTTGTGTTTAATTAGTGTTTGTGTCGAGTAGAACCGTTGGGAAGACTTGGGGAAAGTCTTGTTAATCTTGCTGTAAAAAAAAGAAACTTTAGCGCTCACGAGAACTGCTGCCATTTTTATTTGGAAAGCGATATTTAGTTAATTCTTTTTTCAGATGATTAATAGATAAATTACTCACGTGCATCAGTTTATTTTAGAATTTTTGGGGTTCCAGATATTGCGCTATCTACAGATTACTACAGACTGTTCTGTTTTTGACAGATTCTATTTTTCGTGTGTTGTTTGCTTATTTTGATGAATCTATGGCTAGTAAAATAGTTTATAAACCATAGAGAAGTTGTAATACAGTAGGTTTAACACCAATATAAATAAATAATGAGTTCATTACAGTACCTTGAAGTGGTCTTTGGTTTTATTTCGCTAATGGAGCTCACGAGATTTTCTACTTTAAGTTTTGTGTTGTGAAGCTTTCAAGTTTTGGGTAAAGATTTGATGGATTATGGAACAAGGAGTGGCAAGAGCCTAAGTGTGAGGATGCCCATGGCACCCCCAAGATAATCTAAGGACACCTAAAAGCCAAAGCTTGGGGATGCCCCGGAAGGCATCCCCTATTTCGTCTACTTCTATCGGTAACTTTATTTGGAGCTATATTTTTATTCACCATATGATATGTGTTTTGCTTGGAGCGTCTTGTATGATTTGAGTCTTTACTTTTTAAGTTTACCACAATCATCCTTTCTGTACACACATTTTGAGAGAGACACACATGATTCAGAAATTATTAGAATACTCTATATGCTTCACTTATATCTCTTGAGTTATATAGTTTTGCTCTAGTGCTTCACTTATATCTTTTAGAGCACGGTGGTGGATTTGTTTTATAGAAACTATTGATCTCTCATGATTCACTTATAATATTTTGAGAGTCTTAAATAGCATGGTAATTTTCTTAAATAATCCTAATATGCTAGGTATACAAGATTAATAATAAAATTCTCTTATGAGTGTGTTGAATACTATGAGAAGTTGGATACTTGATAATTGTTTTGAGATATGGAGATGGTGATATTAGAGTCATGCTAGTTGAGTAGTTGTGAATTTGAGAAATACTTGTGTTAAAGTTTGTGATTCCCGTAGCATGCACATATGGTGAACCGTTATGTGATGAAGTCGGAGCATGATTTATTTATTGATTGTCTTCCTTATGAGTGGCGGTCGGGGACGAGCGGTGGTCTTTTCCTACCAATCTACCCCCCTAGGAGCATGCGCGTAATACTTTGCTTTGATAACTTGTAGATTTTTGCAATAAGTATATGAGTTCTTTATTACTAATGTTGAGTCCATGGATCATACGCACTCTCACCCTTCCACCATTGCTACCCTCTCTAATACCGCGCACCTTTCGCCAGTATCATACACCCACCATATACCTTCCTCAAAACAGCCACCATACCTACCTATCATGGCATTCCCATAGCCATTCCGAGATATATTGCCATGCAACTTTCCACCATTCCGTTTAATATGACACACTCCATCATTGTCATATTGCTTCGCATGATCATGTAGTTGACATTGTATTTGTGGCAAAGCCACCGTTCATAATTCTTTCATACATGTCACTCATGAGTCATTGCATATCCCGGTACACCGCCGGAGGCATTCATAGAGAGTCATATCTTGTTCTAAGTATCGAGTTGTAATTCTTGAGTTGTAAGTAAATAAGAGTGTGATGATCATCATTATTAGAGCATTGTCCCAAGTGAGGAAAGGATGATGGAGACTATGATTCCCCACAAGTCGGCATGAGACTCCGGATGAAAAATAAAAATAAAATAAAATAAGAGGCCATAAAAAGAGAAAAGGCCCAAATAAAGATATGAGAGAAAAAGAGAGAAGGGACAATGCTACTATCTTTTTACCACACTTGTGCTTCAAAGTAGCACCATGATCTTCATGATAGAGAGTCTCCTTTGTTATCACTTTCATATACTAGTGGGAATTTTTCATTATAGAACTTGGCTTGCATATTCCAATGATTGGCTTCCTCAAAATGCCATAGGTCTTCGTGAGCAAGCAAGTTGGATGCACATCCACTTAGTTTCTTTTTGAGCTTTCATATACTTATAGCTCTAGTGCATCCGTTGCATGGCAATCCCTACTCACTCACATTGATATCTATTGATGGGCATCTCCATAGCCCGTTGATACGCCTAGTTGATGTGAGACTATCTTCTCCCTTTTTGTCTTCTCCACAACCACCATTCTATTCCACCTAAAGTGCTATGTCCATGGCTCACGCTCATGTATTGCGTGAAAATTGAAAAAGTTTGAGAACACCAAAAATATGAAACAATTGCTTGGCTTGTCATCGGGGTTGTGCATGATTTAAATACTTTGTGTGGTGAAGATAGAGCATAGCCAGACTATATGATTTTGTAGGGATAACTTTCTTTGGCCATGTTATTTTGAAGAGACATAATTGCTTAGTTAGTATGCTTGAAGTATTATTATTTTTATGTCAATATTGAACTTTTGTCTTGAATCTTTAGGATCTGAATATTCATACCACAATTAAGAAGAATTACATTGAAAATATGTCAAGTAGCATTCCACATCAAAAATTCTGTTTTTATCATTTACCTACTCGAGGACGAGCAGGAATTAAGCTTGGGGATGCTTGATACGTCTCCAACGTATCTATAAATTTTTATTGCTCCATGCTATATTATCTACTGTTTTGGACATTATTGGGCTTTATTATCCACTTTTATATTATTTTTGGGACTAACCTATTAACCGGAGGCCCAGCCCAGAATTGTTGTTTTTTTGCCTATTTTAGGGTTTCGAAGAAAAGGAATATCAAACGGAGTCCAAACGGAATGAAACCTTCGGGAACATGATTTTTGGAACGAACAAGACCCAGGAGACTTGGACCCTACGTCAAGCAACCAACAGGGAGGCCACGAGGTAGGGGGTGCGCTTCCCCCCCCCCCAGGCGCGCCCTCCACCATCGTGGGCCCCCTGTTGCTCCACCGACGTACTTCTTCCTCCTATATATACCTACGTACCCCCAAACGATCAGATACAGAGCCAAAACCCTAATTCCACCGCCGTAACTTTCTGTATCCACGAGATCCCATCTTGGGGCCTGTTCCGGAGCTCCGCTGGAGGGGGCATCGATCACAGAGGGCTTCTACATCAACACCATAGCCTCTCCGATGAAGTGTGAGTAGTTTACCTCAAACCTACGGGTCCATATTAGCTAGATGGCTTATTCTCTCTTTTTGGATCTCAATACAAAGTTCTCCCCCTCTCTTGTGGAGATCTATTCGATGTAATCTTCTTTTGCGGTGTGTTTGTTGAGACCGATGAATTGTGGGTTTATGATCAAGTTTATCTATGAAAAATATTTGAATATTCTCTGAATTCTTTTATGTATGATTGGTTATATTTGCAAGCCTCTTCGAATTATCAGTTTGGTTTGGCCTACTAGATTGATCTTTCTTGCAATGGGAGAAGTGCTTAGCTTTGGGTTCAATCTTGTGGTGTCCTTTCCCAGTGAAAGTAGGGGCAGCAAGGCACGTATTGTATTGTTACCATCGAGGATAACAAGATGGTTTTTTTATCATATTGCATGAATTTATCCCTCTACATCATGTCATCTTGCTTAAGGCGTTACTCTGTTCTTATGAACTTAATACTCTAGATGCATGCTGGATAGCGGTCGATGTGTGGAGTAATAGTAGTAGGTGCAGGCAAGAGTCGGTCTACTTGTCTCGGACGTGATGCCTATATACATGATCATACCTAGATATTCTCATAACTATGCTCAATTCTGTCAATTGCTCAACAGTAATTTGTTCACCCACCGTAAAATACTTATGCTCTTGAGAGAAGCCACTAGTGAAACCTATGGCCCCCGAGTCTATCTTCATGATATTAATCTTCCAATACTTAGTTATTTTCATTGCTTTTATTTTACTTTGCATCTTTATCATAAAAATACCAAAAATATTATCTTATCATATTTATCAGATCTCACTCTCGTAAGTGACCGTGTAGGGATTGACAACCCCTTATCGCGTTGGTTGCGAGGATTTATTTGTTTTGTGTAGGTGCGAGGGACTCGCGCGTAGCCTCTTACTGGATTGATACCTTGGTTCTCAAAAGCTGAGGGAAATACTTATGCTACTTTGCTGCATCACCCTTTCCTTTTTAAGGAAAAACCAACGCAGTACTCATGGGGTAGCATAAACCTATTTTTTTACATCCCAGCGGTAAACCTCTTAGTATAACATGTACCTAAGGGAAAGCTCGTGGGTTCAAATCTCAGGGACTCACTTTTTTCTATTTGTATTTCATTCACTAAACCGTTCAAGATTATTGGTGACAGTGAAAATTTTTCGTGACACTAAAAATCGTCCCAGAAAATGCACTTGCCTAGTGACGGTCAAAAACATCGCCTAAAATTGGTCCATAATGCCACCAAAGTTGCTGCAAAGAGCCACGCCGGGGCAAAATCAGGTAGTGTCGGTGACTCTCATATAAAATGAGTTTAGGCGAGGTTTCCTGTTTCGTCACCAGAGTTTTTGTCACTGAATAGGGCCAATTTACTAGTGGTGTTAGCGGAGAAGGTGGAGAAAGTTTTTTAAAAAAGAGGATTGCCCCTGGCCTCTTCATCGCAACGATGCATGCAACCACATTATCAAACGAAGTCTCCAACAAGTATGCAGTATGATACAAGAACTTAAAATGAGTTGAAAAAGATGAACAACGCCACAACCGGCAAAAAAAGACTAGATGCCTATACAGCTATCCTATTGTTGGATCGCCATCCAAACCGTCTTCCAACGGTTGCACCCATAAGCCATATGCTCCTTGTCTTGCAAACAGCTGAGTAACGACCACGTACGGATCCAGGAACTTGTTGTGCAGATGACCTGCAAAAAAATTTGTAATATTCAGTTTGTTAAAAATGACGTCATTCCGACAGTTCCATATGGCTCAAAGTAATGCACACGTGGAGAAAGAGGATTTCGCCGCCAAAAGGATGCAGGCCTGGGGTGTCGGAGTCCTCAGTTTCGGGTGGGCCTGGGTATTAGAGTCCTATGTGCCGGATGTCCGGACTCCTGCAAAGTCCATTGATTTGCTTCCAGTTTGCGGGAAAACAAACATCCGGGCATGTCTGCACACAAATGTGGTACAACATTGGATGACTTGCAACATCCAGACAACTTGGTTTGGACATTTGCGGATGATTTGAGGTCCGCGTTGAAGAATCCTTGAAGCCCAATCAAAGTTAAAAGGATGCAAATCAACACACCATGACAATTAGAAAAACACACAAATATGAGGCCATTGTATCTCAGGTTCTCAACAACCGCTATGAATTGTCAATCTGACCAAAGCAACGTTGTTGTTGCACAATCATCGAACTTCAGATGTAACCTTTAATTTTTAAAAAATTTGCACCGTATCTTTCTTTTTGCATTGTACATATTTTATTATTAATATAAATTACCGTAGAAGGTTCAAAAAGAAAAACTTCAAACGTATGTCCAAAGTGGGGTGGGGGTTGGGGGTTCACAAATCGTCAATTTTCGCACACACAAAAAGGCAGAATGGACAACCTTTTCATGTACTCTTTCATCCCGAATTACTTGTCGCCGAAATGAATAGAAATAAATGTATGTAGAATTTTTACATTTGGATCATCCATTTCTGCGATAAGTAATTTCGGACGAAAGGAGTATTTGTGGACACACTTGCCCCTTGAAAAGAGAAGGCAAGTATCAGGTGATACCGTTGCTTACATGATACCATGATACCAACTTGAAAAACTCAAATTTAAACATGCCAATTTTTTTTGAAAAAAATCATGGATGTACACAACACATATGTCGACAACCCCTAAAAAATTCAGATCAAAATTCGAAATACACAAAGAGAAACAAAAAAGACAAATTCATATGTGAATAGTGGCATTCTAATTTTTGTCTTCTTTTGACACTATTCATTATGGATTTGTCTTTTTTCTTTCTCCTTCTCTATTTCGAATTTTGATCTGAATTTTTTAGGGGTTGTCAACATATGTATTTTGAACATACATGCTTTTTTTCAGAATTTTTTGACATGTTTAAATTTGAATTTTACATGTTTGTATCATGGTATCATCTAAGGACTGGTATCACATGATATTTTCCCCAAGGGAAACTAGCAAAAGCAGATGAGGACCGTTGATCCAGAAAAGACAAGAAGAATGTACTTTCAGGTCGTGCACTGTGACATTATTGGTACATCTTCCAGCGATAAAATAGTAGACTTCTCTTTAGGAATAAAATTCCACGCATTGTGGAGCCTAGGCCTTTACTTGTGATAGCAACTTGATAAATACAGTATAATATTTCAACATTGAGGCATGTTGTTTTCTTATCTACCTTCTCGACATCATTTCGGCAAGATTCCATAGTCGAAGATTAGTGAGAACATGCATAGTGTTGTGAATGATTGGACAAATAAGACGTAGGTGTGGACAAACTTCAACAGTAACCAGCTAGATACTGTGTGTTGCTACCGAATAATAAAAGGAAAACTGGAGATTTCGAGTGGATCCACTTCTTTTATGAGCATGGGCGTCAAGCCAAAAAAATGTGCAACCTCGCTGCCAGTGTCAAAGTTCTCGTCTCTGACGACTACGATCCACATCATAAACCATATTAGATTCCGAGGTTAATTAAAGAAAAGGGTGGAATCGAAGAAGTAGAGAGAGATCTACAAAATAAATTAACTCTGTACACCGTATGGCTACTTACTTTAGGTACTTGACTACGTGATCACCAGAAGAAAATGGTTCAACAAAGCATAGTTGCATATTTCACATAACAGGGGCTTGTTTGATTGTTTGTGTCAAAATAAAACTTATTTGTGAATAACATGGAATCCAAATAATAGATTTCAAGTTTGGCATGCCCAATGGCTCGTGTGTGAGATGCATGACATAATACATAAATATGATCTAGTTGGAGGACTAAAATAGAAAGTAGCCAAAAGGATAAATTTAAAGTTTACCATGCGCTCTTGTTCATGCATTTACCAATTTTCTCGAGGGAGAATTATAGCCATGGCCGAGCCCAAGGACACCGCCGCTAGGAACCACGCCGGGAGGTTGTCATCCCTAGAGCAGCTACTCCATCGGCTAACCAATATATTTAGTTGCTCTTATTATCTTCATGGTTATCAACAGTCATTACTTAATCATTATTTATTTCTTTGCATGGATGTGAAGTTTATCAATTCAATATCATTAATAACCTCGTTACTTCTTTACTTATCATCGTGCATCAATTGAGAATTATTTCCTTCCTTAATCAATATCTTTATTTAAACTTGTTAATGTCCCACTTGTCATCATGCATTTATTACATAGTTTTTTTTTGGTGGCGGAGAACAGATGACCACAAACTCTCTTTTTAAATAATAAAGAAAAAGGCCGAATGTTGAATCATGTAGGGATCAACCACAGAATGTGATCCATCCATGACCTTTCTTATATAAAAGATGTTAAAGCGGGTCATTAACTTCCATTTATGCAATGGAAATTTCTCGTTTGGCGTTACCAACAACTAGAACAAGAAACATGGTAAGAAAAATTATATTTCGTATGATGTCAAAACATGTTCTGAAATAATTGTGTATAAATCAACGAAGTGAATGCATTCTTAAAACAAATGGTGACCTCACTTACCAAAAAATGTAAACCATGACCATCATTAAGCCATAAAACTACAATTTAAACCTTCAAAACATGGCACTAGATCATCATATGACTAGAGTTGTCAATGATGCAGGAATATCAAGGAGAATGAGCAAAGGGAAGAGAGGTTGGGAGTTAACCTTGACAATGATGGCCATTGCTAATGGGTGTCGTGGCGGTTTAGAGACAAGCTCAGTGAAGCCCTGAAGATAGAAAAGCATCAGATACGAGAAGAGAGGAGTGAAGAAGGAACTTGGCCGATGGAAGAAACAAAATTTGGAGCGAAAACATGTCACCAATAAGAGTTGTCGTGAAAATAACCTGGTCGGTAAGATTATAACACAATCGTCCCTCCCTCGCATCATCTTATATTAAACTATGTTAAAACACCATTGTAAGAAGAACCACATGAAAACATAGATGTGTTTGTGAATTTCCAACCTCGTGATCCAAAGCTGCTTGAAAAGATAATCTTTATGCCCAAAATGTTAGCTCCTCCCTTCTCCCTCTCGGCACTCGAGTGCACACACAAATCTATACACCCCAAGCACTCTCCTCAGTCCGTAGCATTTCGGCTTTGTGAGTAACTCCATGGTTCATTCAATAGCATCATTTTTCTGGTACTTGGTGTGTCAACAAGACTAATGCTACAATGCACATTTGGCAAGTGGTGTCAAATACTGTCCACACGACCCATTTATCCTAACATTTGTTAAGTCCTCGGTTGGCACAGAGGAGGATAGTGTGAAATTAGACAACCTCGACACCAAGGAGTTTGGCATCAACTAACGAAGACCATAGGTGGTAGTATTGTTGACATTGCGTCGCAAATGCAATCAGTCGCAAAAAGGGCAATGAAGCATCGTGGTACAACATTGAGTTGGCAACATGGAATTTGCATATTGATTGTCTCGATATCCTTTTGACAAGTTTCTGCTAGGTTTCCGAGAGAATGTTCACCTTTACGAATAAGGAGATAAATAAGGTGCGCGCGAGTTGAACATGCTTGATACCCACAACTTCAAAAATAAAACGTCATCTGCCCTCAAATCCTTTTATCAACAAAAAAAGTGAAGCACCTCTTTGATTCACAGGATTCTTAAAACGCATGAATAGGGAAAAACATAGAATTGGAATGTCATGCACATCTTAATCCTACATGATTTTGGGTTGTTCGGTTGCATCACAGAAAAAAATAATGATTTTTTGAAAAAGGTTTGAGTGGAAGGTAGAAATCGTATGTGAAATAGTAAAAAAATCCTTATGAAAATTTTGTATTGGATTCAATCTTATTAATCAAACGACCAACATAGAAATAAATTCTAAGGATTTTGATCCTCCAAAATTTCAATGAAAACCCTTTAAATCATAGAAGCCCTAAAGGGAGTCCTTAACTTTTTGTCCACCTCATTGCCTTGAAGGTTTGTCGCTCCGTTTCCCTAAAAAAGAGGTTTGTCGCTGGGCATCATCCACAACTGAACATGAAACTGGGGTAAGAAAATTCCTACCGCATGCCATGTTGAACCAATTTTTGTAACAATCATCTAGGAGTACGAGACTATAATGAAGTGACTTAGAGCATCTACAACTTTCATGAGCAAATCCAGACCCTCAAACGCCCGCGGACGCGCCCGTGCCCCGCGGGCACTGACCGAGCACTTTTCAAATCCTGTTGTCCACATCCGTGTATCTCATATCCAATATGCTATATCCATACTAAGCATGCAACATGGAACTAAACTATGTAGATCATTGAACAGACATGGAATTGGACATAGAAATGCACATAAAGATCACCATCTGATCTTCAAAAGATCGCCAAAGTTCACATAATTCACATAAACGACGGACAAGTTTAAACTAGATTACAAAGAACTTGAAATTAAAGACGGAGACGGCGGAGTTTCACCACTTCCTTGCCGGGCCTTTGCCCTTTCGGTTGCCGACGCAGCTGTAGGTGTCCGCGGCTGGTTGAGGGTCTTAGTCGTCCGAGGAGGAGGTGCAGCTGTCGCGATCGCGATCGTCGAAGCCGTCGTTGGAGTCAGAGTCGGAGAGGAAGATGAGCCCCTTCACCCGACGGACCACCCTGTCCTGCTCCGGCTTCAACTTGGCGACCCAAGCCTTCTCCGCCGCTGCCTCGTCCGCCTCGCGCTCGGACTGCTTAATAGCAAGCCGGAGCGTCTTGGCGTTCTTTCGTCGGAAGCGGCAACCGTCTCTGCCGTCATGTGGGACCGACGGTAGACCCGTGCGAGGAGTCGTGCATCCTCGTCGGGGTCCGGTTGGGTCGGTTTATTTTGACCTGTCAGCGTCCGGACGTCCTACCCAGACGTTTCAGACGGGTATGAGAGGTCCGGCTGTAGACGCTCTTAATTTCAATAAAAGGCAATCATATTTACTTTAAAAAATATGAAACATGCATGGAGTATTAATGTATTTCCACTCTGATCATCCAAAAGACCAAAACTACTGGAAAAGATAGGCTGAGACACCAACTTTATGCACAGACACGCCTCTCTTCTTCCTCTCGACAGTCGACACACCCACACACACACACATGTATAAAACCGCCCACTCCCCCAAAAAGCCAGGCACTCTCCTCAGGCCGCAGCATTACCTCCTCCTCGCTCCCCCGCACCACCTTTCGGCGCGCCCCACACACGCGCACGCATTCGGCAACCGCCGCCGCGATGAACGGTCCCGGCAGGGCGAGCGCGAGGGGCGGCGGGGATCGGCTGCCGCCGGAGCCGCAGCGCGATCCGCTCGAGTTCCTGTCCCGCTCCTGGAGCGCGTCCGCCGCCGACGTGTCCCGCGCGTTCGCCGCCGCGCCGGCGGCCGGCGCCATCGCGGAGGACATCGCCGGGGAGCTCGACGACGCCGCGAGCGCCGGCACCGGCACCGGCAGCTCCTTCTCCTTCGCCTCCGCGGCCACCTCGCAGCTCATCATGGACCGGATCATGTCCCACTCGGTGCGTTTCTTTCTTTACGGCAAAAAGAAATCGGTCTTTTTTTAATTGGGATGGGATTCAGTTCTCCTCCTTCTCCCCAAAAAATGGATCATCTCTTATCCTTTTTTTCAGCCTGATTTCATCTGTTCATGGCACCCTGTTTTTATTCGACCAATTAGTAGATGCTTTATTGATGAATGCCACCTGATCCATGGCTCCCCTGTACTCCTGGAATAACGTCAGGACAAGAAGAAACATCCAAAATATGAGAGTCTTTTTGTTCCGTTTCTCCAGCAGGAAAACAACGACCTTTTTTTCCAATCGTGCTGATCAGCGATCTCGACCAGAACCTTCTTTCCCTCTCAATTTGTTACTGCAGTTAACTACTACTAGCAGTCTTTTGCGTAGAGATCGTGTACTGCTGATTAACATTTATTTTCCTCTGCAGCAAGAGGTGTCGCCGCTGACCTCCGGCCGCCTCTCCCACAGCAGCGGCCCCCTCAACGGCGGCGGCTCCTTCTCCGACAGCCCGCCCGTCTCGCCGGATGTCGACGACAGCAGGGTATATAGTGCCATCTCATCCTCCCCCTCTGCATTTTTCTTCTTTCAGATGAAGTGATGAACTGCCAATTTCCTTTTTAATTAATTTTATATATTAAAGGCCAGGCTAGTACTAAATAATCTACTCCTTTTTATTACTTATTATAAGTACTCCTGTGTTGACTGCAACTCATTGAAACGAAAAGGGGCAGAAGATCCTTTTAATCATTCTGTGAATTTTGAATGAGCTGGTTACTTGGCTGCTGCTATGTTCTAGTTCTAGGCTCCCTTGGAAATGCATATGTTTTTTGTCTCTTCTTTCTTGGGTGTGGAACACACTATGAGTTGCATAATTTTAATCTTGGATAGCAACAAGTTTACAAGTTTTTAGGGTAGCTGTAAATTTCTTCTTGTTTTCTAGTAGTACAACCTGTCAGACTAGTTGGGACAAAAACACTGCTTTTGGTTGCAGGCTTGGCAGACATTTCTTGCACAAAACGGATACGGTAGATGAATTTAATACGGTGTGCCTTTATCTCCACCCAATGAAGCAGCGTCATATCATAGCTAAACAAGAATCAAAACTTTAGTCACACACTATATCTACTCTAACAACTGGATCATGCCATCTGCTCTAATTAGGTAGGCATTTAACAGACAATTAGTGAGTAAGGTTAATGAAAGAATCAGGGGCTTTGTTGCACAGGCAAATAAAAAGCCTGGTGATTGGGCCACATCACCTGACCCAGTGCATGGATGCTTTAAATTCTCGGATAAAAGCATCTATTTATTGATAATAAATAATCCTTCCATGCCCTTGTCTTTCTTCAGCAAAGATTCTTTCTTCACTTTACATGAGTACACAAAGCAAGTGTGAGTGAAGTGAATGAATTCAGTGTGCACTGTAGTGTAAGTACCATCTAGTCAAGTCAAGCTTTGATCATGGTCCAGCAGATGAGAATTTTTTTGTTGAGGCAAAGCAGATGAGAATTTTTGTTGTTGAGGAAAAGCAGATGAGAATCGAGAGGCACATGCCACAGAATGATTCGGCAATATCTTTAAGGCAAATCTGGTTGGCAATTTGGCCCTCAGTGTCCATCACCATGGCCACTATTTCAAACTGAAGAAAGGAAGAGATGAGCTTGCTGGTGCTGGTGTGAGTGTGACCTTCTGTCCTGGGTGCAGTGCTCTT
>NC_041388.1:57322345-57373257 GCF_002162155.2 Triticum dicoccoides
GCTCCACTTCTCTTGATTTGATGGTCTTCGGCGCTTGCTTGCTTGCTGTGCAAAAGAAGCTTTGATTCTGGCTGCCATTTCTGCCCTTTCTCTGCCACTCTGGTCTCCTCCTTCCACAAGCAAACACTGCAGCCTGTCCACTGCCCCACTGAGCTTTGAACTTCACTCTCTCTCTCTCTCTGGATAAAAAGCAGCACACACTGTAGTACTGTAGCTTGCAGGCCTATGGATGCAGCCCTTGTCTTTGCCCCATCTTCACTTTGACCTTTAGCAAGCTGCCTTTCTCATCCCTAATCAAGTGCTCTCATGTCCCCAGCTTTCTCTTCTAATCTAATGATGCATTATTTTTTATCTGATGATGTAATTACAGTATTGGCTTCTGTCATACACAGTCTTGTTTGTTCCCCACAGAGTGCCTCCATGATTATGTCCTGTGCAAGTGGTGTGTGCATTAACCTATGGCACGCCTCGGCAATTCATCAGCTAGACCTATGCCCCGGATAGGCACAATGATTTGTATCCTTGGCAGTGCAAGAATCATTGCTACTACAGCGTGTGCTTTTAATTAGGAACAACCAGACACTGTTCCCCAATTAAGCAACCTCCTTTGGGCACTGACAAAAAGTGTTGACGACACTGATTGATATGAGTCATTTTAATCATCTTATGTTTTGTTTGATTTGTTTATAGATTTAGTTATTAGATGGAATTTGATTGGTGATGGTGCTAATAGTGTTTTCTGGGGGGAAAAAGATGCAGTTTTGCAGGGCAGTGAGCACGCCCAAGGCGCAGCCACCGCGGGGCGGCAGCAAGACGGTGGGCCGGTGGCTCAAGGACAAGAAGGAGAAGAGGAAGGAGGAGACCAGGGCGCACAACGCGCAGGTCCACGCCGCCGTCACGGTGGCCGCCGTGGCCGCTGCCGTCGCCGCCGCGGCCGCCGCCACCGCGGGGTCCGGCGGTAAAGACGACCGCGCCGCGCGCACCGACATGGCGATGGCGTCCGCGGCCACGCTGGTCGCCGCGCAGTGCGTGGAGGCAGCAGAGTCCATGGGCGCCGAGCGCGAGCACCTCGCCGCCGCCGTCGGCTCGGCTGTCAACGCCAGGACCCCCGGCGACATCGTCACCATCACGGCCGCCGCCGCCACTGGTGAACTCATCATTTCAGCCGAATTCTTGATCACAATGGCCATCGGCGAGGACATGGACATGACTGCTTTTCCGTTTCTTGATCGGCAGCGCTACGAGGCGCGGCGACGCTGAGGGCGAGGGTGCAGAAGGAGGCGTGGAACGTCGCCGCGGTGATCCCGGTGGAGAAGGGCTCCATGGGAATGGGAGGTCACGGCCACGGCCAGAAGCACGGCGCCACCCAGAGGCAGCTGCAGCAGCAGCAGCCGCATCATCACAAGGTGCAGGAGATGGGCAGCAGCAACAGCAGCAGCTTCAGCGACGACCTGCCGGCGATCGACCAGGACGAGAACAACTTCCTCGGCATCTGCTGCCAAGAGCTGCTCGCCCGCGGCACCGAGCTCCTCAAGCGCACCCGCAAAGGTACTGCATTCCCCCGGCCGTCGAATGATCGCCGGTCCATTCCGGCGACAGATGCTGTTCTGAATCTTCACTGACGTTGCTGATCATGTGCAGGATCTTTGCATTGGAAGGTTGTATCAGTGTACATCAACCGGACGGGCGTGGTACATCTTCTTGCACTGTTCTCGATCTTGTATATTATTGAAGTATAATAATTCTGTTAACTGATGTGTGCATTCGGCCATTAAATTTTGCAGGTGATGCTGAAGATGAAGAGCAGGCATGTCGCCGGGACCATAACCAAGAAGAAGAAGAGTAAGTGCACAAGCAATCTCCCACAGTACATATACAGCCATGGCGTGCTATAGCTTTGTAGTAGCCGTGTGGTTTTGTCTCCCTGTCATGGTCACCGGTGACATCCACTGACGCCGGAGTTGGGCTGCGCCCACAGGCGTGGTGGTGGACGTGTGCAGGGACCTGGCGGCGTGGCCGGGGCGGCACCTGCTGGAGGGCGGCGAGCACCGGCGCTACTTCGGCCTGCGCACGGCGGAGCACCGGGTGATCGAGTTCGAGTGCGCGAGCCAGAGGGAGCACGACATGTGGACCAAGGGCGTGGCGCGCCTCCTCGCCATCGTCGACGGCCGCAAGCGCTTCGCATGATCGCCGCCACCGTCACGGAGGGCGATCTGATTGACCTTGTTAGAAATGTGTTCTTGTAGTTCTTGCTATTGTTTTCTTTGTTCCGACCTCCTGTAAGTTTTTAGTTTCTTCCCCTCTCTCGTCTAGACTTGAGTGAGTGTGGCAAATGGGCAATGGCAGGCAGTACAAAAACCAAGCACCGGTAGTTTCTAATTGAACCGTGGTAGCCTCATGTGTGTTACTTTGATCTAGTAATAAGTAACCTTGGGAACAGGAAGAACATCTCAACATGTCACTGTGTCACTGTACTACAAAGGTTTACTCAGTCTCTGTCTTTGTAGGCTGGGCAGAATCTATTATCTGCAAGGTGAAGGCAAAAGCAAAAGCAAAAGCAAAAAAAGATCTCTGCCCCTACCAATGTGATCTAGCTCCTGGACACTCAGGATCAAGATGCTAAGAGGGTGTTTGTTTTCAGGGACTTATTGGTTTAGGGACTTAAAAAAGTCCTTATAAGTTCCATCTAAATCAAACAGGAGGGACTTATAGGGACTTAAAGTGGACATTTGGGATTTATGAAATAACGACTCTCAAGGAGGGACTTATAGAAACTTATAGTTGTAATATGGTCTTATAGAGACTTATAAGTCCCACTAGCCAAACAGGTAGGGACTTTTTAGGGACTTAAGACTTATAAGTTGGGACTAAAAAAAGTCCTAGGACTTATGAACCAAACAGGGCCTAAGTAGAGGTGTCAGCCAGCCAGGACATAGACCAACTTGTCTGTTGCCTCCTTGAATTGAATTGCTGGGGCCATTCTCTTTTCTGGATGCAGATGATTGGAGCCCTGTTGGTTCTGTATCCATCTAAACCTATGAAGGAATCTATCCATCTACGGGATGGTATGGAGCTGGAGGATGGTTCCGTTGTCACCCACAGCTGTTTGTGGATCATGCAGGGATTGCAGGACCAGGTATAGCTCTGAATGAGGCTGTTGTTGGGTAGTTTTGGGCAGGACCACTCCATTTTGTTTGAATCATAAGCATTACTAGCACTCCAGGACCTGGGCTTTGATGCAGGTTGCTGTCCTGGTTGGTGAATTACAATTACATTTGTGGTTACAGAGACCGTAATGCTGGAATGACAATGTACTATGGAACAAAGGGACCTTTAAAGACGCCGGAATAGTAGGCGAGCTAAGATTGGCAATCGTCGCCGTTTGTCTAACTTATGGCAACTCTATCAGAGCCGTCATATTGATCTAATCCCCATAATAATCGCTAGCTTCATGATTGGGGCTCAAAAAATCAGCCTAAACGCTTGCTCCAAACACAACCGCCTGTGCCCGGGACAAAAGTTTCTGTTTGGTTTCTTCCTCCCGTGTCTAGTCATGTCAATGCGCAGCCGCCCGTACGCTTGCGGCCTCCATTTCTTTCAATGGCAATGCTGTTTTTCACCCGCGCCCGCCAATACTATCCCCGTTTCCCGCTGAAGCGCACCCATTCGTGGGTATATAAACTGGGCCACCTCGCTTACCAGCAGCACGCCTCATCCATTTTTCATGTTTGCCGGCGAGCACTCATCTTCCCCTTGCCACCAGACTCACCCCCATCGGCCATGTTGCGGCGGCCAACCCCTCCACGTGGACCTTTCCCTGGCGAGATCGAAGAGGGCCTCACCGAGAGGAAGTTCTGGAAGACGGCCTGGGACTTCTGGGAGTGGGTCAAGAAGCACGCGCATCGTTAGATTGAATCAGTTGTCGGGCATGGCCTTTGCAGAAATGAAAGTTGCGATGACACAGGCTTCAAAGCCGTCTCCTCGAGCCACATCGAGGACGCCTAGAAGTTAAAAAAAACTGTCATCGGGGGAGGGGGGGGGGGAGACTCCCCACCTGAATATATTTCAACAATATAAGTAGTCAACAACATGGTTTGTTTAGAAGAGACAAGAGGAGAAAAAATCCCGCCACACTCCGGCGTGGATTTTTTGATCCGTCTTGACCAGACGGTGAGACCAAAGAGTGAGATCTGAGATTACAGCCTAGAAGTTTGTAGACCCCATGACGGTGGAAGTGGAAGCCACCCAAGCAGCCTCCACCTGCGAGGCCACCTCTAAACGGAGGAAGAGTGTGAACTAGATATGATGAAGAAATATATGTTTCCGATGTTTCAAATCGTTCTAGAGATTACTGTTATGTTGTTGAAATCATACTAGATATTCCATTTGAGCTCATACTAAAAATCCATATTGAAATCAAGCTTGAAGCCTCTGTTATGGTTATTCTAAGTACTATTATGATGATTCAAAGTTTGTGCTTTGCTTCGGCAGCCTTCTACACATCATGGAGTATGCATTATGGAGGTTGTGACTCTTCTAGCGTTGTTCTTTATGCGGGTGTGTTGGTCAGCTCGTGTGAACTGCAAAAGTTTTAGCACTAGTTACTCTCATGTTTGGGTGATGAAGATGTTGCTTCTTGCGTGGTGCGTGGCCAACCAAAAATCCCAATAAACGTCGAATCCGATGCAATCCTCAGGTCCTGACAATTATCTCTGATATTAGACTAGAAAGAAGAAACACGGAAATCCAGCTTAGCTCCTGGATGCACGTGCACCTACGCGCAAAAATTGATTTTGAAGTGTAAAAAAAGTCCCAACAATAATTCTATGTGTTCACAGTCAGATCCGAATGCTAACTATAAATTTTTAGGCAAAAAGATTAATCATTTTGGCCTGTGCAAAAAGAACAAATTAAACACCAAATGTTACTTCCAAATGTCATCCTAAATTGTCATTTTTACCGCCGAAACATTGCTACTCCATTTTCCATGAAAATTGCCAAAGGTACTTGCGACACTAACAAGAACATCTATAGAGAAGTCAGATTTTTTTAAAAATATTTACTATTATTTTGTTACTGTTTACGCGGGAGCAAATGGATCAAAACGCCTCCCCCAAACACCAAAAGAAAGAAACATAGACGCCTTCACACATGAAACAGACAGAATTGTAATTTAGGACAAAAACTGAATTTAGAACACATGCAATCTTTTCATAAAAAAAAGTTATGTTAGAATTACTCATCAATGAAATGCTGCATCATGCAGTCTCTTCGTAAAAAAAAAAAACTTTCGGCAAACTCGACTTGGTCGTGGATGCCGAATCCTGTAAAGCAAAAAATGCATTGGCATCCACAACTGCCGCAGTAGCATCTTTACGAGCTAGGCCATCGAACCGTAGTACGGTAAAAGTGAACTGATGTTAGAGCATCTTCACCCGCATCCCCAACAGATCCTTTGAGTTTTTTTTACGCCGGTGTCAAAAAAGGCCCAATCGTGTATCCAAAAGCCTATTTTTCACCGGTTAGGCCTGAAATTGACGTTGGCGGATTCAGGCCGAACCCGACGCGCTGGGGCCGTTCGGGGGCGCCGAGGCAATCGTCTTTTGCGTGAAAGAACGGCGGGCTCGCCGAGTTAGCGACCCTTGCAACTCGTCGTCCTCATCGCCTCGGTTTCCCGCGGGGAATCAATGCCAAGGCTGTCGCCGGTCAGCCTTCCATTGATTTCTCACGGGCGGTGCGGTGTGGCAACGCGCCCCCTCCCGCCACGTGTACACACGCGTTGCCACCCCCCGGCCGCTATAAAAGCCGCCCCTCCCTTGCCGGTGGAATCACCCGCCCGCAGGCCCCCCTTCTCTCGCTGTCGACACCCTCTCTCCCTGTCTAGCCACCGCGTGCACGAACACCCCGATGGCTGAACGGTTCCCCGAAGATGCGGCGGTGGCCAACGGCTTCGACCGCCGCTCTCTCCACGAGTGGGAAGCTCACCTCCTCCATGAGGCGAACTACCGGGCGCTCCCAGACATGCGCGCGCGGGGGCGGTGGAGGCTTAGCGCGGGAGGCGTCCGACTCCTCCCTCTGCCCGACGTCGAACACCTTGGATACTTCCAGACCGAGATCGAGCGTGTGCGGGCCTCCTTGTCAGAGGAGGAACGCGCCCTCTCGGAGTACGAGCCGGCAACCACAAGGCGTGGGCGCCATACTTCGAACGCCGGCAGGCGGAGTGGCTCGCCTTCGTCAACAATGCACCGCTGGTCAGAGGGGCGCAACAATAGCGACGGCCGCCATCTGTGGTGGGGCGCCCCCGGCCGCACGCTGCATGTCGTGGTTCTAAGTCTGACAGTAGTGTAGGGGGTAAGTATGGAGAGGCAAGATCTTAGCTGTGGAGAAGTTGTAAGAACGCAAGGTTTACGAGTTCAGGCCCTTCTTGGAGGAAGTAATAGCCCTACGTCTCGGAGCCCGGAGGCGGTCGACTGGATTATGAGAGTATGAATTACAGAGGTGCGAACCCTTATCTCGGAGGAGGGGGGTGGCTTATATAGAGTGCACCAGGACCCCGGCCAGCCCACGTTACAAAGGGTTCAATGTACATTAAGGCAGGGTGTTACTGGTAATGCTAGTAATAAAGTGCTATGTGTTGGAAATATGCCCTAGAGGCAATAATAAATTGATTATTATTATATTTCCTTGTTCATGATAATCGTTTATTATCCATGCTAGAATTGTATTGATAGGAAACTCAGATACATGTGTGGATACATAGACAACACCATGTCCCTAGTAAGCCTCTAGTTGACTAGCTCGTTAATCAATAGATGGTTACGGTTTCCTGACCATGGACATTGGATGTCGTTGATAACGGGATCACATCATTAGGAGAATGATGTGATGGACAAGACCCAATCCTAAGCCTAGCACAAGATCATGTAGTTCGTATGCTAAAGCTTTTCTAATGTCAAGTATCATTTCCTTAGACCATGAGATTGTGCAACTCCCGGATACTGTAGGAGTGCTTTGGGTGTGCCAAACGTCACAACGTAACTGGGTGGCTATAAAGGTACACTACGGGTATCTCTGAAAGTGTCTGTTGGGTTGGCACGAATCGAGATTGGGATTTGTCACTCCGTGTAAACGGAGAGGTATCTCTGGGCCCACTCGGTAGGACATCATCATAATGTGCACAATGTGACCAAGGGGTTGATCACGGGATGATGTGTTATGGAACGAGTAAAGAGACTTGCCGGTAACGAGATTGAACAAGGTATCGGTATACCGACGATCGAATCTCGGGCAAGTACCATACCGCTAGACAAAGGGAATTGTATACGGGATCGATTGAGTCTTTGACATCGTGGTTCATCCGATGAGATCATCGTGGAACATGTGGGAGCCAACATGGGTATCCAGATCCCGCTGTTGGTTATTGACCGGAGAACGTCTCGGTCATGTTTGCATGTCTCCCGAACCCGTAGGGTCTACACACTTAAGGTTCGATGACGCTAGGGTTATAAAGGAAGCTTGTATGTGGTTACCGAATGTTGTTCGGAGTCCCGGATGAGATCCCGGACGTCACGAGGAGTTCCGGAATGGTCCGGAGGTAAAGATTTATATATAGGAAGTCCTGTTTCGGCCATCGGGACAAGTTTCGGGGTCATCGGTATTGTACCGGGACCACCGGAAGGGTCCCGGGGGCCCACCGGGTGGGGCCACCTGCCCCGGGGGCCACATGGGCTGTAGGGGGTGCGCCTTGGCCTACATGGGCCAAGGGCACCAGCCCCTAGAGGCCCATGCGCCAAGATATAGGAAAAAGGGGAGAGTCCTAAAAGGGGAAGGCACCTCCGAGGTGCCTTGGGGAGGATGGACTCCTTCCCCCTCTTAGCCGCACCCCTTCCTTGGAGGAAGGGGCAAGGCTGCGCCTCCCCCCTCTCCCCTGCCCCTATATATAGTGGAGGGGAGGGAGGGCATCCATACCTGAGCCCTTGGCGCCTCCCTCCCTCCCGTGACACCTCCTCCTCTCCCGTAGGTGCTTGGCGAAGCCCTGCAGGATTGCCACGCTCCTCCATCACCACCACGCCGTTGTGCTGCTGCTGGATGGAGTCTTCCTCAACCTCTCCCTCTCTCCTTGCTGGATCAAGGCGTGGGAGACATCGTCGAGCTGTACGTGTGTTGAACGCGGAGGTGCCGTCCGTTCGGCACTAGGATCATCGGTGATCTGAATCACGACGAGTACGACTCCATCAACCCCGTTCACTTGAACGCTTCTGCTTAGCGATCTACAAGGGTATGTAGATGCACTCTCCTTCCCTCGTTGCTAGTCTCTCCATAGATAGATCTTGGTGACACGTAGGAAAATTTTGAATTTCTGCTACATTCCCCAACAGTGGCATCATGAGCTAGGTCTATTGCATAGATTCTTTGCACGAGTAGAACACAAAGTAGTTGTGGGCATCGATATTGTTCAATATGCTTGCCGTTACTAGTCTTATCTTGATTCGGCGGCATCGTGGGATGAAGCGGCCCGGACCAACCTTACACGTATGCTTACGTGAGACCGGTTCCACCGACAAACATGCACTAGTTGCATAAGGTGGCTGGCGGGTGTCTGTCTCTCCCACTTTAGTCGGATCGGATTCGATGAAAAGGGTCCTTATGAAGGGTAAATAGCAATTGGCATATCACGTTGTGGTTCATGCGTAGGTAAGAAACGTTCTTGCTAGAAACCCATAGCAGCCACGTAAAACATGCAAACAACAATTAGAGGACGTCTAACTTGTTTTTGCAGGGTATGCTATGTGATGTGATATGGCCAAAAAGGATGTGATGAATGATATATGTGATGTATGAGATTGATCATGTTCTTGTAATAGGAATCACGACTTGCATGTCGATGAGTATGACAATCGGCAGGAGCCATAGGAGTTGTCTTTATTTATTTGTGACATGTGTGTCAACTTAAACGTCATGTAATTACTTTACTTTATTGCTAACCGTTAGCCATAGTAGTAGAAGTAATAGTTGGCGAGGCAACTTCATGAAGACACGATGATGGAGATCATGATGATGGAGATCATGGTGTCATGCCGGTGACGATGATGATCATGGAGCCCCGAAGATGGAGATCAAAAGGAGCAAAGTGATGATGGCCATATCATGTCACTATTTGATTGCATGTGATGTTTATCATGTTTATACATCTTATTTGCTTAGAACGACGGTAGTAAATAAGATGATCCCTTACAACAATTTCAAGAAGTGTTCTCCCCTAACTGTGCACCGTTGCGACAGTTCGCTGTTTCAAAACATCACATGATGATCGGGTGTTTTATTCAGACGTTCAAATACAACGGGTGTTGACGAGCCTAGCATGTACAGACATGGCCTCGGAACACACGCGAAACACTTAGGGTTAACTTGACGAGCCTAGCATGTACAGACATGGCCTCGGAACACGGAGACCGAAAGGTCGAGCATGAGTCGTATAGAAGATACGATCAACATGAAGATGTTCACCGATGATGACTAGTCCGTCTCACGTGATGATCGGACACGGCCTAGTTTGACTCGGATCATGTAATCACTTAGATGACTAGAGGGATGTCTATCTGAGTGGGAGTTCATAAGATGAACTTAATTATCCTGAACATAGTCAAAAGGTTTTTGCAAATTATGTCGGAGCTCACGCTATAGTTCTACTGTTTAGATATGTTCCTAGAGAAAATATAGTTGGAAGTTGATAGTAGCGATTATGCAGACAGTAGAAAGCTTATGTCCTTAATGCACCGCTCAGTGTGCTGAACCCCAAACGTCGTCTGTGGATGTTGCGAACATCGGACATACACGTTTTGATAACTACGCGATAGTTCAGTTAAACGGTTTAGAGTTGAGGCACCAAAGACATTTTTGAAACGTCGCGAAACATATGAGATGTTTTGAGGGCTGAAATTGGGATTTCAGGCTCGTGCCCATGTCAAGAGGTATAAGACCTCCGATGACTTTCTTAACCTGCAAACTAAGGAGAAAAGCTCAATTGTTGAGCTTGTGCTCAGATTGTCTGAGTACAACAATCATTTGAATCAAGTGGGAGTTGATCTTCCAGATAAGACAGTGATGGTTCTCCAAAGTCATTGCCACCAAGCTGTTAGAGCTTCGTGATGAACTATAACATATCAGGGATAGATATGATGATCCTTGAGGTATTCGCGATGTTTGACACCGCTAAAGTAGAAATCAAGAAGGAGCATCAATTGTTGACGGTTGGTGAAACCACTAGTTTCAAGAAAGGCAAGGGCAAGAAGGGATACTTCATGAAACGGCAAATCAGCTGCTGCTCTAGTGAAGAAACCCAAGGTAAAACCCAAACCCGAGACTAAGTGCTTCTGTAATAAGGGGAACAACCACTAGAGCAGAATTACCCTAGATACTTGGTAGATAAGAAGGCTGGCAAGGTCGATAGAAGTATATTGGATATACATTGTGTTAATGTGTACTTTGCTAGTACTCCTAGTAGCACCAGGGTATTAGATACCGGTTCGGTTGCTAAGTGTTAGTTACTCGAAACAAAAGGCTACGGAATAAACGGAGACTAGCTAAAGGTGAGCTGACGATATGTGTTGGAAGTTTTTCCAAGCTTGATATGATCAAGCATCGCACGCTCCCTCTACCAAAGAGATTGGTGTTAAGCCTAAATAATTGTTATTTGGTGTTTGCGTTGAGCATAGACATGATTGGATTACGTCTATTGCAATACGGTTATTCATTTAAGGAGAATAATGGTTACTCTGTTTATTTGAATAATACCTTCAATGGTCTTACACCTAAAATGAATGGTTTATTAAATCTCGATCGTAGTGATACACATGTTCATGCCAAAAGATAGTAATGATAGTACCACCTACTTGTGGCACTGCCACGTAAGTCATATCGGTATAAAACGCATGAAGAAGCTCCATATTGATGGATCGTTGGACTCACTCATTTTTGAAAAGTTTGAGACATGCGAACCATGTCTATTGGTGTATATGCATGAAGAAACTCCATGCAAATGGACCGTTTTGACTCACTTGATTTTGAATCATTGGGACATGCAAATCATACCACACGGGCAAGATGACTGAAAAGCCTCGTTTTCAGTAAGATGGAACAAGATAGCAACTTGTTGGAAGTAATACATTTTGATGTGTACAGTCCAATGAGTGCTGAGGCATGTAGTGGATATTGTTATGTTCTTACTTCACAGATAATTTGAGTGGATGTTGAGTACATTTACTTGATGAATCACGAGTCTGAATTATTGAAAGGTTCAAGTAATTTCAGTGTGAAGTTGAAAGATCGTCGTGACAAGAGGATAAAAGATCTATGATATGATCATAGAGATGAATATCTGAATCACGAGTTTGGCACAGAATTAAGACATTGTGGAAATTGTTTCACAACTAATACAGCCTGGAACACCATAGTGTGATGGTGTGTCCGAACATCATAACTGCACCCTATTGGATATGATGCATACCATGATGTATCTTATCGAATTACCACTATCGTTCATGGGTTAGGCATTAGAGACAACCACATTCACTTTAAATAGGGCACCACGTAATTCTGTTGAGATGACACCATATGAATTATGGTTTAGAGAAACCTATACTGTCATTTCTTAAAAGTTTGGGGCTGCGACACTTATGTGAAAAAGTTTCAGGCTGATAAGCTCGAACCCAAAGCGGATAAAATACATCTTCATAGGACACCCAAAACAGTTGGGTATACCTCCTAATTCAGATCCGAAAGCAATATGAATTGTTTCTAGAATCGGGTCCTTTCTCGAGGAAAGGTTTCTCTCGAAAAGTTGAGTGGGAGGATGGTGGAGACTTGATGAGGTTATTGAACCGTCACTTCAACAAGTGTGTAGCAAGGGCACAGGAAGTTGTTCCTGTGGCACGTACACCAACTGAAGTGGAAGCTTATGATAGTGATCATGAAACTTCGGATTGAGTCACTACCAAACCTCGTGGGATGACAAGGATGCGTACTACTTCAGAGTGGTACGCAATCCTGTCTTGGAAGTCATGTTGCTAGACAACAATGAACCTACGAGCTATGGAGAAGCGATGGTGGGCCCGGATTCCGATAAATGGCTCAAGGCCATAAAACCCGAGAGAGGATCCATGTATGAAAACAAAGTGTAGACTTTGGAAGAACTACTTGATGGTCGTAAGGCTGTTAGGTACATATGGATTTTGAAAGGAAGACAGACAATGATGGTAAGTGTCACCATTGAGAAAGCTCGACTTGTCGTTAAGATGTTTTTCGACAAGTTCAAGGAGTTGACTACGATGAGACTTTCTCACTCGTAGCGATGCTAAGAGTCTGTCGGAATCATGTTAGCATAAGCTGCATTTATGAAATCTGGCAGATGGATGTCAAAACGAGTTTCCTTGCCAACTTTCGTAAGGAAAGGTTGTATGTGATACAATCAGAAAGGTTTTGTCGATCCTAAGGATGCTAAAAGGTATGCTAGCTCCAGCAATCCTTCTAAGGACTGGAGTAAGCATCTCGGAGTTGGAATGTACGCTTTGATAAGATGATCAAAGATTTTGGGTCTATACAAAGTTTATGAGAAACTTGTATTTCCAAAGAAGTGAGTGGGAGCACTATAGAATTTCTGATGAGTATATGTTGTTGACATATTAATGATCAGAAATGACGTAGAATTTCTGGAAAGCATATAGGGTTATTTGGAAAGTGTTTTCAATGGAAAACCTGGATTAAGCTACTTGAACATTGAGCATCAAGATCTATAAGGATAGATCAAAACGCTTAATAGTACTTTCAAATGAGCACATGCCTTGACGTGATCTTGAAGGTGTTCAAGATGGATCAGTCAAAGAAGGAGTTCTTGCCTGAGTTGTAAGGTATGAAGTTAAGACTTAAAGCTCGACCATGGCAGAATAGAGAGAAAGGAACGAAGGTCGTCCCCTATGCTTAAGACATAGGCTCTATAGTATGCTATGCTGTGTACCGCACCTGAAGTGTGCCTTGCCATGAGTCAGTCAAGGGGTACAAGAGTGATCCAAGAATGGATCACAGGACAGCGGTCAAAGTTATCCTTAGTAACTAGTGGACTAAGGAATTTTCTCGGTTATGGAGGTGGTAAAAGAGTTCGTCGTAAAGGGTTACGTCGATGCAAGCTTAACACCTATCCGGATAGCTCTGAGTAGAGATACCGGATATGTATAATGGAGCAACAATTTAGAATAGCTCCAAGTAGAACAGTTATTTGGAATAGCTCCAAATAGAACGTGGTAGCTGCATCTAGGAGATGACATAGAGATTTGTAAAGCGCACACGGATCTGAAAGGTTCAGACCCGTTGACTATAACCTCTCTCACAAGCATAACATGATCAAACCCAGAACTCATCGAGTGTTAATCACATGGTAAATGTGAACTAGATTATTGACTCTAGTAAACTCTTTGGGTGTTAGTCACATGGGGATGTGACCTTGAGTGTTAATCACATATCGATGTGAACTAGATTATTGACTCTAGTGCAAGTGGGAGACTGTTGGAAATATGCCCTAGAGGCAATAATAAATTGATTATTATTATATTTCCTTGTTCATGATAATCTTTATTATCCATGCTAGAATTGTATTGATAGGAAACTCAGATACATGTGTGGATACATAGACAACACCATGTCCCTAGTAAGCCTCTAGTTGACTAGCTCGTTAATCAATAGATGGTTACGGTTTCCTGACCATGGACATTGGATGTCG
This sequence comes from Triticum dicoccoides, assembly GCF_002162155.2. Taxonomy (NCBI): domain Eukaryota; kingdom Viridiplantae; phylum Streptophyta; class Magnoliopsida; order Poales; family Poaceae; genus Triticum; species Triticum dicoccoides. Next base: position 57,336,117 of record NC_041388.1, read on the forward strand.
TTGATAACGGGATCACATCATTAGGAGAATGATGTGATGGACAAGACCCAATCCTAAGCCTAGCACAAGATCATGTAGTTCGTATGCTAAAGCTTTTCTAATGTCAAGTATCATTTCCTTAGACCATGAGATTGTGCAACTCCCGGATACCGTAGGAGTGCTTTGGGTGTGCCAAACGTCACAACGTAACTGGGTGGCTATAAAGGTACACTACGGGTATCTCTGAAAGTGTCTGTTGGGTTGGCACGAATCGAGATTGGGATTTGTCACTCCGTGTAAACGGAGAGGTATCTCTGGGCCCACTCGGTAGGACATCATCATAATGTGCACAATGTGACCAAGGGGTTGATCACGGGATGATGTGTTACGGAACGAGTAAAGAGACTTGCCGGTAACGAGATTGAACAAGGTATCGGTATACCAACGATCGAATCTCGGGCAAGTAAAATACCGCTAGACAAAGGGAATTGTATACGGGATCGATTGAGTCCTTGACATCGTGGTTCATCCGATGAGATCATCGTGGAACATGTGGGAGCCAACATGGGTATCCAGATCCCGCTGTTGGTTATTGACCGGAGAACATCTCGGTCATGACTACATGTCTCCCGAACCCGTAGGGTCTACACACTTAAGGTTCGATGACGCTAGGGTTATAAAGGAAGTTTGTATGTGGTTACCGAATGTTGTTCGGAGTCCCGGATGAGATCCCGGACGTCACGAGGAGTTCCGGAATGGTCCGGAGGTAAAGATTTATATATAGGAAGTCCTGTTTCGGCCATCGGGACAAGTTTCGGGGTCATCGGTATTGTACCGGGACCACCGGAAGGGTCCCGGGGGCCCACCGGGTGGGGCCACCTGCCCCGGGGGCCACATGGGCTGTAGGGGGTGCGCCTTGGCCTACATGGGCCAAGGGCACCAGCCCCTAGAGGCCCATGCGCCAAGATAAAGGAAAAAGGGGAGAGTCCTAAAGGGGGAAGGCACCTCCGAGGTGCCTTGGGGAGGATGGACTCCTCCCCCCTCCTTAGCCGCACCCCTTCCTTGGAGGAGGGGGCAAGGCTGCGCCTCCCCCCTCTCCCCTGCCCCTATATATAGTGGAGGGGAGGGAGGGCATCCAATCCTGAGCCCTTGGCGCCTCCCTCCCTCCCGTGACACCTCCTCCTCTCCCGTAGGTGCTTGGCGAAGCCCTGCAGGATTGCCACGCTCCTCCATCACCACCACGCCGTTGTGCTGCTGCTGGATGGAGTCTTCCTCAACCTCTCCCTCTCTCCTTGCTGGATCAAGGCGTGGGAGACATCGTCGAGCTGTACGTGTGTTGAACGCGGAGGTGCCGTCCGTTCGGCACTAGGATCATCGGTGATCTGAATCACGACGAGTACGACTCCATCAACCCCGTTCACTTGAACGCTTCCGCTTAGCGATCTACAAGGGTATGTAGATGCACTCTCTTTCTACTCGTTGCTGGTCTCTCCATAGATAGATCTTGGTGATTCGTAGGAAAATTTTTGAATTTCTGCTACGTTCCCCAACACTATGATGACCATAAAAGCTACTTAATGACCGACCGTTAGCGTGCGGAGTGACTTTAGGTCTCCTGGCCGTCTAGTGGTTGGATCTTGGTCGAGTGATTGCTTCTTGGTCGAGTGTCTTTGAGTCTGTCGAGTGGAACACCTCCAAGTCGATTGAAAGGTGATTTCTTCTAGAGATGTCCTTGGGTAGGGCAGTTAGGACAGGTCCATGACCCTACCCTAGGTACATAGCTTCATCATTAGCCCCCGAATGGATCGAGGTTTGAGTGGGAAAGGAGTTGAGAACTTCTCCGACTCGTTTTTCATGCCGTGAGCATATCTTGTTTCGGATCAACGGACCTGAGTGATGACAGCAACTTCCTTTTCAGTCGCCTTGATCCATTCTTAATTCTTCGTTGAGTGAGTTTCTTTACTTGTAAGGCTCCGAGTGACGGTGCAGAGGAGATCTTTGGTCTGACAAGTTGTTTGTTGCCCGCAGATTTCGTGGGATCCGAATTTTGGGAAGCGCGCGGGACGGGGGAGGCCGCAGTAATCGGATGGGATAGAGCGGAGCCGCCTCGATCCCCGTGCCGCCTTTTTCGACACGTATCGCGCGCGCGATCGTTACGGGATTTGACAGAGCCACCTGGGCCTACCCGTCAGCCACTCGGAAGCGGCCTCATATAAGGCGTTGGACCGGAGTCTCCCGAACAGTGCGTTCCCATTTCCTCTTCTCCTCTTCACGCCCCTCCGCTGCGCTCGTTCTCGCCCCAGCATCACCGCTCCATACGCGTCTCGCCGGCGACAATGGGGAAGGAGAAGACGGCGGCTCTGGAGCGGGCAAAGAAGGCGACGGCGAGGTCGAAGGGGAAGGCGACCAGCCGGGGCGGATCTTCCTCGTGGACCGGCTTGCCAAAGGGCTGGATTCAGGGCGACTGGATCCACTCGAGGATCACCCAAGAAGACCTCGATGACCTGGCCGAAGGGGGGCTGATCCCCTATGACTCGGCGCGGCTTTCGGGGAAGGAATTTGAGCCGCAACCTCGGGAGGGTGAGCGTGTTCTTCTTGCCACCCACGTCGACCGTGGATTTGCCTTGCCTCCTCACCCTTTCTTTGGAGGGTTTCTGAACTTCTTTGGGGCACAACTCCACCATTTTACCCCCAACTCAATCGTTTATCTCGCCGCTTTCATTTCTTTGTGTGAGAATTTCCTGGGTTGCCGGCCTCACTGGGGTCTTTTCAAGCATATTTTCACTTGTCGCTCCCAGACAGTGAAAAAGGCTAATCTGAGTGACGAGAGGACCCAAGTGATCCAGATGTGTGGGGGTCTTGGCATCCAGACGAGAGGGAAAAGCTCCTTTCCGGCCATGATTCTTCCTGACTCAGTTCGCGGATGGCAGTCGACCTGGTTTTACTGTAAAGACCAGTCGACGCCAGGGAAATCGACTGGCCTCCCTCCCTTTACCATGGACAGAGTGGAGAAACCCTCCCCTTTGAAGGTGCTCCCAGAGGAGAAGGCGCACGTGAAGGTGTTGGTCGATCGAGTGGTCTAGCTTATTCGTGACAGGGTCACTGGTATGGATCTCTTGGGGGTCTTCCTTCAGCGGCGCATCCAGCCACTTCAAGCTCGAGACCATCCGATGTGGATGTATTCGGGTCTTGAAGACTCCACTCGGATCCATCCGGAGGAGGTCGACGACGACACACTAGAGAAGTGGCTGTCGGGCATTACCGGGAACAAGGACAATCCCAGGGGAGCCAGGAGAGTTCCCCCATTCGACCAGTCTCATGCACCAGAGCAGGTCTAATTCTGAGTTTTTGCTTGTAATCTGAATTCACTCGCGCAGCTGCCTATATTGCGTCGACTGACTTTGTTCTCCCTGCTTTCTTTCAGGACATTATTGAAATGTATTCAATGCCCAACGGGGAGCAAGAGCAAGCTCTGGAAGGCGAGGCGAGTGGCGGCGACAGTGGCGAGTGGACTTCCGATGGTGAAGGGAATGGAGGAAGCGACGACTCAAGTGATGGAGAAGAAGTCGAGTTGCCCCCTAGCAGGGAGAGGCGATCCAAGCTTGACCAAGAACGGCCGAGTGCCCGCGACAAGGCAACTACTCAGACTGGTCAGTCTTCGAAGCGTCCTCGGATCTCTTCACCAACCCCGACTGAGAAGGCGCCAAAGCACCCCAAAGTTGCAGAGCCGAGGACTCGGAAGGTGTTGCCGAAGATCAAGATTGATATCCCCGTCGCCTCCGCGTGAGTGTCTCTCTTTGTATTCACTCAACGCTCCGCGCTGTTTGTTTTTCTTGTTTTAACTGGACGAACTTTGGAATTGTCAGCGCTGCTACTTCCGGGACCTCAGCTTACAGGGATGATGATGAGGTGATGGAGGATGCGGTCACTTCTAACCCGGGTATGATTTCTGCCATACTATCTTTATTCGGTCGATTCAACTGCAATGTGCATCATTGGGTGACGTGATTTTGGCAATTGAACTTTGCACAGCTCCCAACATTATTGACCTTCCTGATGATGATGATGAAGAGCCCGAGAGGCCTTTGACGAGGAAGAATAGGCGAGCTCCTGTAAGTGAGGCGCTACAGTCGACGCCAAGGGCGGAACGAGTCGTTCAGGACACTGGCGACGTCAATCAGGGTTCTGTTACCTTCGCCGAGCCACTGTCGAGTGCCTTGCCTTCTTCGTCGACTGCTCGGGCCCCTGTCGACCCGCCTTCAGTTTTTGCGACCCATCATGTCCCAGAGGACGAGGTGAATGCTGCTAGGGAAGCCATATGCCAAGCGGGCATTATGATGGAGAAGATGAAGACGGTGCGGGGCGCCAGCCAAGCCGCCTATGATGCCAGCTCGGCTCTCCAGAGCAACGTTTAGGTTAGTTGGTCGCCGCTTGTTCTGTTAGGATATGCTACCTGAAGATTCTTTTCGAAAATCTTTGCATCTGTACACCCACTGGGTGCGCCGATTGAATTTTTGGACTAGTGGGGGCACGCTGAGTGCACCCACTGGGTGTAGTCCCCAAGACTACGGTGGACTGCTGGCAGTCGACTATAGTCTTTGTATTTTGCCGAATGTATAAACCAAACTGGTAGTTTGTCTCTTCCACTCGGTCTGGTTGAGTGGGATCAGAACCGGTGGGGGCACGCAAAGTGCACCCACTGGGTGTAGTCCCCGAGACTACGGTGGACTGCTGGCAGTCGACTGTAGTCTGAGTTCTACTTTCTCTCTTTCTGCCTTTTTTTGGACTCGACTTCGGCGGGCCGGTCGAGTGTTATCAGAACCGGTGGGGGCACGCAAAGTGCACCCACTGGGTGTAGTCCCCGAGACTATGGTGGACTGCGGGCAGTCGACCATAGTCTTAGTATTTATTTCCTTTGTTGTTTTTTGCTGTAAAAATAACTTCTCCCCTTTGATTTCAGAAATCTTGTGATCTTGGAGCTCGCTTTGCTGACTTGGAGAAGCAGCAGATTCAACTGAACCTTGACTTGGAGCTGGCCAGGACAGAGCTGCAAAAGGTCAGAGATGGCGCCGCTGGTAAGACGAGTTTGTCCACTGGTCAGTTTTAGGCTTGAGTACCCTTCTGCTATTTCTGAATCAATCGTCATTTCTTTGCAGAAAAACTGAGAGAAGCTCTGGCGAAGAAGGATCAGGATTTGGCTGCTGCTCGTAAGGAGGCTGACGACGGGACCGCTCTGGCCGAACAGAAGCTGGCTTCGGTCGGCCAGTTGGAAGAAGAGAATACTAGGCTGAAGACCGCTCTAAATGACTCCAACAAGGAGTGCTCACGCTGGAAGAAGGCGAATCTCGTCCAGGGCGAGAAAATAGAAGGCATTGCTCGCAGGAGGGATGATCTGGAGAGCTATCTGAGGAGTCTTGCCAAGAAGTTGTTCATCAAGCTTGAAGGTGCACATTCTGTTCTGACTGATTTTTTTGTGTCGACTTAGTGTACGAAAATTGACTTATCCTTGGATCGTGAATGCAGAGTTTTGCCAGAACTTTGAAGAGGAGACTGGGCGGATCGAACCAGGTTTGGATCCAATCAACTCTCCCGTGAAAGATGAAACTACCATGAATCTGCTCCGTCTGGAATCTCGCATCGACAGTGCCGTGGACTACTTGGCTCGACTGAAGGTCGCCATGTCGCGGATTGACCCGGCACTTTGGCCAGAGGCTGTGCTCCAAAATGATCTTGAGTCCCTGATGACTCGACTAAATGAAATCCCAGACCGAGTGCAGGAGTGGAAGAAGTTGTTGCTCGGTTTGGCGCTGACGTGGCTCTATCTTTGGTTCGTGTCCACTGCAAGGAGGTGCGACAAGACAAACTGGCAGCAATCAAGGTCGCCAACACCTAGAAACATGACTTCCGAACCTTTATGGAGACTTTCATCGCTGCAGCCACTCGGATAGCCGACGGCGTCGACCTGGATGAGTTCGTCGAGCCTGCCAGCCCTCCTCTCGCGGAGTGAACAAACTCTTATGTCCCACCTTAAATTTGCCTCGGAATGCCGAGTGGTTTTTGTAACCGTTAAACTTTTTCGGGCTGCATGCCCGAGTACTTCGATCTGTGATCCGGAACCTTTAGAATTTACCTAAACTTGGTTTACCGTTGAATATTTTTATGAATCTCCTGCTGAGTGAACCCATTCTTCATTCGAGACAACTTTTGTATTCGCAGCGCAGCTCCGAAGGAGAGGGAAGCAATCGACCCATGTCTTGTCGCCCTTGCGGGTCGGCGACGGAGTGCGCATCGTATTTGTGGCGAAGCTCTCCAGGGGAAGGTGGCGGTCGATCCACACCTTGTTACTGCAGAGCGGGACGAAGCGCACATTGTATTTGTGGCGAAGCTCTCCAGGAGAAGGTAGCAGTCGACCCGCACTTCGTTACTGTAGAGCGGGATGAATCACGCATTGTATTTGTGGCGAAGCTCCCCAGGAGAAGGTGGCAGTCGACCTGCCCCTCGTCGTCCTTGAGGATTGAGATGTGTTTCATACTTAGGCGAGTTCTGGACTGCAGCTAAGCCCCCGAGTGGGAGGATTGCTCTCCACTCGGTAGGATTTTTTCAAACTTAGGCGAGTGCCGGACTGCAGCTAAGTCTCTAAGTGGGAGAACTTAGGTGAGTACTGGACTGCAGCTAAGCCCCCTAGTGGGAGGATTGCTCTCCACTCGGTAGGATTTTTTCAAACTTAGGCGAGTGCCGGACTGCAGCTAAGTCTCCAGTGAGAGAACTTAGGCGAGTACTGGACTGCAGCTAAGCCCCCGAGTGGGAGGATTGCTCTCCACTCGGTAGGATTTTTTCAAACTTAGGCGAAACGAATTCGCAGCTAAGCCCCCGAGTGGGAGGCTAGCTCGCCACTCGATAGGAAACTATTTTTACAAACTTAGGCGAAGCGGATTCGCAGCTAAGCCACCCACTGGGGGATTTCTTACGCAAACAAAAACAATAATAATCACTGGGAAAATTAAAACGCTCTTGTCTTTGATAAATAAACCACATGAGTTTTTCTTATTACATCTCATCCGAGTGAGAATTCAAGTATAAAAGGGGCGGAGTAGCTTCGCATACCAGGATTGTGGCTCATCAATCTGGCGATTGACATTGTAGAGGTGGTATGCTCCATTGCGGAGGACTCTGGTGACTATGAAGGGGCCTTCCCAAGTAGGAGCGAGCTTGTGTGGTTTCTGCTGATCCACTCGGAGGAGTAATTCTCCTTCTTGGAAGGCTTGGCTCTTCACGTTTCTGGCATGGAATCGACGCAAGTCTTGCTGATAGATGGTCGATCGAATCAAGGCCATTTCTCTTTCTTCTTCTAGGAGGTCGACTGCGTCCTGCCGGGCTTGTTCTGCTTCATCTTCAGAGTAGAGCTCGACTCGGGGAGCGTTGTGAAGCAGGTCACTCGGTAAGACTGCCTCGGCTCTGTAGACCAGAAAGAATGGGGTTCTTCCGGTCGATCGATTCGGGGTTGTTCTTAATCCCCAAAGGACTGATGGAAGCTCGTCGACCCATGCACCTGCTGCGTGCTTGAGATCGCGCATCAATCGGGGTTTCAGTCCTTTGAGAATCAGGCCGTTCGCCCTTTCTGCTTGCCCATTCGACTGGGGGTGAGCGACCGAAGCATAGTCGACTCGAGTGCCCTGAGAGGCGCAAAAGGCCCTAAATTTGTCGGAATCGAAGTTTGACCCGTTGTCGGTGATGATGTTGTGTGGAACTCCATATCTGAATATCAACTCTCTGATGAAACTGATAGCGGTGCAAGCATCGAGATTCTTGATAGGCTTGGCTTCAATCCATTTGGTGAACTTGTCGACTGCTACCAGCACATGAGTGAAGCCGCTCCTGCCTGTTCTCAGTGGTCCAACCATGTCCAGCCCCCAAATAGCGAAGGGCCAGACGAGTGGAATGGTTTTCAGGGCTGACGCGGGCTTGTGCGTCATATTGGAGTAATACTGACATTCTTCACATTTGTCGACTATCTCTTTTGCCATCTCATTGGCTCTTGGCCAGTAGAACCCCGCTCGGTATGCTTTAGCCACAATGGTCCGAGAGGATGCATGATGACCACATGTCCCCGAGTGGATATCGTTAAGGATCATCTGACCTTCTTCTGGTGTAATACACTTCTAGCCGACCCCAGTCGCGCTTTCTCTATATAACTGTCCCTTTATGACTGTAAAGGCCTTGGATCGACGGACGATCTGTTGAGCCTCTTCTTCATCTTCTGGGAGTTCTTTCCTTAAGATGTACGCGATGTACGGTTCTGTCCAGACGGGAGTGATAACCAAGACTTCCATGATCAGGTCGACCACAGCTGGAACTTCAACTTTAGTCGGATCCGTGGCGCTTTTTGGCTGCGGGGCCTCTTCAGTGAAGGGATCCTCCTGGACCGATGGTGTGTGGATGTGTTCCAAAAACACATTGCTGGGAATGACTTCTCTTTTGGAACCTATTTTGCCAGATCATCAACTGCTTGATTTCTCAGTCGGGGTATGTGATGAAGCTCTAACCCCTCGAATTTCTTCTCCAGCTTTCTCACTACATTGCAATAACCAGTCATGGCTGGACTTCTGACGTCCCATTCGTTCATCACTTGATTAACCACCAAATCTGAGTCGCCATAGACCATGAGGCGACGGACGCCGAGTGAAATGGCCATGCGCAACCCATATAAAAGTGCTTCGTATTCTGCTTCGTTGTTAGAGGAATCAAAATGGATTTGAAGAACATATCTGAGTTTATCTCCTTTGGGGGAGACCAACACCACTCCAGCGCCGGAACCATTTAGCATCTTGGAACCGTCGAAGAACATGGTCCAATTCTCCGACTGAACCTGAGTCGGTAGTTGCTGTTCAATCCACTCGGCGACGAAATCCGCGATTGCCTAGGACTTGATAGCTTTCTTTGCCTCAAACTTGATATCTAGAGGAAGAAGTTCAATCGCCCATTTTGCCACTCGACCAGTTGCGTCTCTGTTATGCAAGATCTCTGACAACGGAGCATCGCTGACGACTGTAATGGAATGATCAGAGAAGTAGTGGGCAACTTTCTTTATGGTCATATAAATCCCATATACGAGCTTCTGATAATGAGGATATCTTTGCTTCGATGGGGTCAAGACTTCAGAAATATAATACACTGGGCGCTAAACTTTGAAGGTTTTCCCTTCTTCTTCCCGCTCGATCGTAAGTACCGTACTGACGACTTGTCCTGTGGCTGCAATGTAAAGCAGCAAAGACTCCTTGCTAATTGGGGCAGCAAGCACCGGCTGGGTGGAGAGCAGAGCTTTGAGCTCTGCGAACGCTGCGTCAGCTTCAAGAGTCCACTCGAACTTGTCAGACTTCTTCATCAATCGGTAAAGAGGCAATGCCTTTTCACCGAGACGAGATATGAATCGACTTAGGGCGGCCAAGCAACCAGTAAGCTTCTGAACATCGTGCACTCGCACAGGACTTTCCATTCGGAGTATAGTACCGACTTTTTCTGGATTGGCGTCGATTCCCCGTTCGGAAACGAGAAAAACGAGTAACTTTCCGCCAGGAACCCCGAATGTGCATTTTGATGGGTTAAGCTTGATATCAAACCTTCTGAGGTTGGCAAAGGCTTCAGCAAGGTCAGTCAACAGGTCGGAACCCTTCGTGACTTAACCACAATGTCATTCATGTACGCCTCCACATTCCGACTGATTTGGGTGAGAAAACACTTCTGAATCATCCTCATGAATGTGGCTCCGGCATTCTTGAGGCTGAATGGCATGTTAACATAACAGAAGCACCTGAATGGAGTGATGAAAGCTGTTTTGATCTCGTCAGGCCCATACAGACGGATCTGATGATACCCGGAATAGGCGTCTAAAAAAGACAGTCGCTCACATCCTGCAATCGAGTCGACTATCTGGTCGATGCGGGGGAGAGGAAAATGATCTTTCGGGCAGGCCCGATTGATATGTTTAAAGTCAATGCACATGCAAAGTGACTTGTCCTTCTTGGGGACCATGACAACATTGGCGAGCCACTCGGAGTGGTAGATTTCTCGGATGAACTCCGCCGCTAAGAGCCGAGCCACCTCTTCGCCAATGGCCTTTCTCTTCTGGACGGTGGACCGTCGGAGATGTTCCTTGACAGGTTTTACTTTTGAGTCGACTCTTAGGCGGTGCTCAGCCAGCTCCCTGGGAACACCCGGCATGTCAGAGGCTTCCATGCGAAAATGTCCCAGTTCTCACGGAGGAACTGGATGAGCGCTTCTTCCTATTTGGACTCGAGTGTTGTCGAGATATGAGTTGGAGCAGCGCTGGGGTCGGTCGGGTGGATGTGAGCTGTCTTCGTATCGCCAGTCGACTAAAAAGCCGATTCTGTAGCGGGCTTCTTGGCTCGCAACAAATCACTCGGGTCTGCAGTCTTCTGGTATTCCTGCAACTCCACCACTGCCATCTGAGCATCGGCGATCTTCGAACCTTTCTGAAAACATTCTTCCGCTTTCTTCCGATTGCCCGTAATAGTGATCACACCTTTGGGGCCAGGCATCTTCAATTTGAGATACACATAACACGGTCGGGCCATGAAGCCTGCATAAGCCGGCCTGCCCAAAATAGCGTGGTAGGCACTCTGGAAGTCTACAACTTCAAATGTCAACTTCTCTTTGCGGTAATTCTTGGAATCACCGAAAACCACATCAAGAGCAATCTGGCCGAGTGATTCAGCCTTCTTCCCAGGAATGACCCCATGGAAACTCATGTTGCTGGCACTGAGTCTGGACATCGGAATGCCCATCCCTTTCAATGTCTCAGCATACAATATGTTCAAACCACTGCCACCATCCATCAGTACTTTGGTTAGTCGAGTGCCTTCAACAACTGGGTCGACCACCAAAGCTTGCCTCCCAGGGGTGGCGATGTGCGTTGGGTGGTCGGACTGGTCGAATGTTATGGCAGTCTGAGACCATTTCAGGTAACTAGGTGTCACCGGAGCGACCCTATTCACCTCTCGGTTAATAACTTTCAGTCGACTTTTGCTTTCAACATCGGCAAAAATCATCAGAGTGGAATTGACCTGAGGGTATCCGTCGTCACTGTCTTCTTTGTCCTCGACCTTGTCCGACTCCTTTTCCTTACCTTTGGGTTGCTTGCCCTGGAACTGCTGGATCAAGAGTCGACACTGTCGAGTGGTATGTTCCGGGTAAATGAAATTACCCTCTTCATCTTTCTTTGTGTGAATGAGACATGGTAAGTCCAACACATCATTTCTGTCCTGGTCTTTAACCTTTTTGGGGTTCCAAGGTCCTTTAGGTTTCCCTTTAAACTTTCCTTGGGTTAAAGCCAAGGCTTCCCCAGGAGTCGCTGGCTCGGCTTTCCACTTCTGTTTCCGATTGGAATTTCCTCCGGTTTCTTGGGCGACTGACTTGAGCTTGCCACTCCAGAGTCGATCCTCATCTTCACCATTAGCATACTTGGTGGCAATCTCCATCATCCGATTCAGGGACATATCTCCGGTTCGACCGAATTTCAAATTCAATTCTCTGTACTTGACGCCTTCCTTGAAGGCACAAACTTCTTGGTGGTCAGGCACATTCTCCACCGAGTGATGTAACGTGATCCACCTCTGGATGTAATCCCTCAAAGTTTCATTCGGCTTCTGCATGCAAGACCGCAGTTCCGTCAGCCCTGCTGGTCGCTTGCATGTGCCTTCAAATGTGGTGACGAACACTCGGGAGAGATCTTCCCAAGTGTAAATGCTGCTAGGTGCTAACTGGTTCAGCCACGCTCTGGCCCAGCCCTCCAACATGAGAGGCAGGTGCTTCATGGCCACTTCATCATTGCCGCCGCCAATCTGGACGGCCACTCGGTAGTCCTCAAGCCAAGTATCGGGCTTGGACTCACCAGTGAACTTACTGACTCCTGTCGCCAACCTGAAGTTGGGAGGAATCATAGCAGCCCTGATGGCTCTACTAAAGCACTCTGGCCCCGAAACATGTACTCTGCTGCTGATAGGTGCATCTCTGTCGTGACCTTCTCGGTGAGCCCTGTTCCTGTCGACCAAACCTTGGACGAGAATGGATCTCGCGTCAAAGCCTGGCCCTCTGGGGTCGACTGGAATCCTTCGCCCACCACTATGAGGGTGCCTGTCATCCTGCTGGCGAGGCACATACGACCCGCTCCTCGGAGGAGGCGTGGGCACTCGACGTCGACCGTCACGATCGACTCGGTGATCATACTGCTCATGGTTCCCATACTGGTCACGCCGGTCTCCACGTCCCTCACGCCTCGGGGGCGATCTCGGGCTGTGAGCCGACTGGACTGTGTCCGCGGCAACGGATCTGCTGTGAATCCTGTTCCGCGATTGAGAAATAGCGGAATTCTGATCTCCTGCTGCCCGGAGTAACGCTCTGATCTACAGCAAGCCTCTGCCAGCTTCCGACTGGGAAGGCTGAATCGACTCCGCTATACGGGCCGCAGCTGCTAAATTCTGAATTGGAGTTCGATATACCTGCGGGGGCGGGAAGAGCTGAAGCCGACTGGATTCGGGAACCCGTTGTCGCGCACGCTCGTCGAGTGCTCGCTGGAGATTCTCCAGTCGAGTGCGCTCGGCCAAGTTTGCCAGGCGCGCGTCCTCCAAGGCGCGAGCCTCGGGGGTTTCTCCAATGATAGGAGTGTGCAGTGCATCCACGTTCCGGCGGCGAAGTTCTTCTCTCTGCAGCGACGTGAGAGGCTCGGGAAGATACTCCTCATGGAGACGCGACGGGTCGCCTCCACCCGCGCCTCCGTCGATGCGGGGAAAACCGGGAGGACTGGGCGGTCCATCGACCATCAGAACCTCCGCCGCCGGATCGCTGCTGTCGCACTCGGATGCGGTCTCTGCGGAGCCAGTCGAACAGGCCGTAGAGGGATTCGTCGGGCTCGATTGCCGCGACTTGATGGGTGGCCGACTGACGTGCCACCGCGTGTCTCACCCACCGCTGAAGTCTCGACCGACCGGAGCACTTGCGCCGGCGGGAAACGGGGAGGGAGGACAACACAGGAGCCGACCGGTAGGGGGTCGACGGTTACCGCAAAAGAACGCCGCGGACGTACGCGCTAAAGTGCGTTGCCCCGTGAATAGGGAGTGCGTCTACGTCGAGTGGAGCCTCCTGGAGCCAAGCAGAGTCGTCGACGATAAACGTGAGCGCGCCGAGACGGATCTCGCGGCCCTCCACCGAAACTCCGCCGAAAACCATGATGATTTGGGTCGGAAAAGGTCGCAACTCCTCCAACAAACGCTAAAACACCTGCCCCACGGTGGGCCAACTGTCGTGGTTCTAAGTCTGACAGTAGTGTAGGGGGGTAAGTATGGAGAGGCAAGATCTTAGATGTGAAGAAGTTGTAAGAACGCAAGGTTTACGAGTTCAGGCCCTTCTTGGAGGAAGTAATAGCCCTACGTCTCGGAGCCCGGAGGCGGTCGACTGGATTATGAGAGTATGAATTACAGAGGTGCGAACCCTTGTCTCGGAGGAGGGGGGTGGCTTATATAGAGTGCGCCAGGACCCCGGCCAGCCCACGTTACAAAGGGTTCAATGTACATTAAGGCAGGGCATTACAGGTAACACTAGTAATAAAGTGCTATGATGACCATAAAAGCTACTTAATGACCGATCGTTAGCATGCGGAGTGACTTTAGGTCTCCTGGCCGTCGAGTGGTTGGATCTTGGTCGAGTGATTGCTTCTTGGTCGAGTGTCTTCGAGTCTGTCGAGTGGAACACCTCCAAGTCGATTGAAAGGTGATTTCTTCTAGAGATGTCCTTGGGTAGGGCAGTTAGGACAGGTCCATGACCCTACCCTAGGTACATAGCTTCATCACTGCACGCCGTCCTCGAGTACCTCGAGGGCGACAACTATCCACCGCTACAGTACCGGACGGCCCCGGCCCCTCGGAGTGTCGGGCCGTGGCTGCCACAGCGAATGCTGGGCGGGTCCTCCTCCTCCCGATCCTCCTCCCACTTGTCTAGGTCGCCAGCACTCGTCAGCGTCAAGCCCGAGCCTGTGGAAACGCCGCTCGGCCGGCGCACCCGCAGCGCCGCCCTCGTCATCGACGAGGGCGGCCGTGCCTCCTCCTCGGCTCCTCCCCGCCTCGTCAAGCCGAAGACGGAGCCGGGGCTCGCCGCCGTGAAGAGCGAGAACGATGAGCGCTCGACGACGAGGCGGCCATGAAGTGGGCGCGGCGAGATCGGGCCCACCTGAAGATGAAGCGCCAGCGCTGCGCCCTGGAGGAGATTGACGCGCGCCGCCGTGCGCGCGACGAGGGCGGCGTCATCGTGCTTGAGGACAGCGACAACGACGCACCGCCGCCGGCCAAACCAGTCCGCCAGGGCGACCCCGGGCAGGGGTCCAGTAGGGACGGCCGCGTGAAGAAGAAGGACAACCAGGACGACGGCGGCGACTACGCCGCGTTCAGCGAGTTCTTCGGCTTGTAGGCACGACCCTTTTGTTTTTTTTAGTAAATTTTATGTTTTCCATGTAAAAACCGTGGAACGTCTAATTTATATCGTGTTTACTGAATCTATGCCGATTCTATGTCCTGTTTGCCGAATTTTGACCGAATATTTTTTATATTTTTTTTTTAAAAGAGCATCTGGGGCAACCCTGAGGACGGCGGCTGGGAACCCGATTGCCTCCACGGTGAAAATATCGCCGGTTTGCCTCCAGGCGATGCATTTTCTAGCCCCTGAGGAAGCGAATGGTTCGAGATACTCTTACTGCTCATTTTTCAGTTATTAGTACAGTATTCAGCTTCTTTCTCCCATCCTGTCACGCAAAAACAAATACATACAGCACGTTGGGACTTGAGCTCCGTTGCGCTCGAGAGACGGCGCCGGCGGCGACTGCTGTGCAAAGACGAGATGGGAGTAGGCTCGTGTGTACACTACCAAGAGTACTCCCTCCATTTCAAAATATAATGTGTCCGTACTTCTCGAGATTCAACTTTGACTATAAATTTAACCAACGTCGAAAGAAGTTTTCAATTATATAATTTTTTTCTCCCGCCGCAATCAGTCTTGATAGTTAAATTTACATTGTGAAATGGAGGGAATACTAACTAGACTAGTTAAATCATCAATCATATATAAGAGGATTTGTAGATTGCTTATCCCGCCTGCCGCGGGATGCCCTTGTGTCTCCGAGCGCACCTTATAAACGGCGTCCCCGTCATACACGCAAGCCGTGTAGTACTAAACGCGACTCGGCCTGGGAACCACGTAGGCGTTTTCCTTTTTGCGGGAAGGGAACCACGTAGGCGTTGATTGGGCCGTATTCTAACGGAGCCCATAGGGAAAACCGGTTCGGTTGGAAGGAGCCGTCGTTGAGGGAGCTCCTAACCGGCGCCTTCAGCGCCGGTTTTGTGGTCTGGCGCTCGAAGCGCACGTTACTGGGCCGGCCCAGGTGAACTTCGACCGAAAACCACGACGCGGAAAAATGAACGTGAAAAATTGCGAAAGCTGAGTTTCGAACTCACGATCACACTTCTTTCTGTACGACACGAGAACCACTAGACCAAATACGTTCTTATGTTCTGTAGCTGGGAAAAAGTTCTACTTAACCGTTATTCAGTGAAAACATTAACGCAAAATCCGAAAATTAGTTGAAAAGTTCATTGGTTCTGAAAAATAAGTTCATCGATTATGAAAACTAGTTCACCATTTTTCTAAAAAATTCACAAAATTTTAAAAAGCTTAATCGATTTTGAAAAAATGTTCATCGGTTTTGAAAAAAGTTCATCGATTTTGAAAAAAAGTTCAACAACTTGGAAAAAAGATTCATGGAATTTGGGAAAAAATGTTCATCGAATTTGAAAAATGTTCATCGAATTTGGAAAAAGTTCATCAAATATGAAAAAATCATCGGATTTGAAAATTGTTCATTGATTTAAAAAAATTATTCATTGAATTTGAAAAAAAGATTACCGAATTTGAAAATAAGTTCAGCGATTTTGATAAAGTTCATTGAATTTGAAAAAAGTTCATCAAAATTGAAAAAAAGTTCACAAATTTGATAAAAGTTCATTGAATTTGAAAAAAGTTCATCAAATTTTGAAAAATAAGTTCATCGATTTTGATAACAGTTCATTGAATTTGAAAATAAGTTCATCGATTTTGAATAAAGTTCATCAAATTTGAAAAATAAGTTCATTGATTTTGATAACAGATCATTGAATTTGAAAAAAGTCCGTTGAATTTGAAAATAAGTTCATCGATTTTGATAAAAGTTCATTGAATTTGAAAAAAGTTCATCGAAATTGAAAAAGTTCACAAATTCGATAAAAAAAAATTCGCATTTAAGGAAAGATGAAAAGAAACATGAAAAAGGAACAAAAGAAAAAAGGAAAAAAACGCCCAGAAATTGACCAGCGAACGACCTAGATAAAGATTAAAAAAGAAAAGAAAGAAGTTTGTGTACATAGACGCGTTCTTATCCTGGTGGTGAGTGTGCTCCACATTCAATCGAGCGAACCAGTGTTTCGATCCCTCGCTATCTCACGTTAATTTTTGCTCTTCTTTCAATAGGAAAAAAAAAGAGAAACGGGCCGGCCCAAGACGGCGCGGGGGTGCTGCGGGGGTGTGCGCCCGTTTGCGTGCATGCCTGTATCGGGCGCAACGGGCCGGCCCAAGACGGCGCGGGGGTGCTGCGGGGGTGTGCGCCCGTTTGCGTGCATGCCTGTATCGGGCGCAACGGGCGCCGTTTAGGAAATGCCCGTCGTTGAGCGGTCCAACGGGCGGCAAAAATGACCATCAGTTGGGTGAGGCACACCCCCTGTACGCTTGGTTTGTCTAGCGGGCCGGCCCATCTCATTCTCTTCTGCTCTTTTTCTTCTGTTTCTAAAGAAGCAAAAAGGTGCGACAGCCAGTAATCGAACCAACGTTGAGCGAGTTGAGAGTAGAACACGATAACGACCAGAACACCCAAGCCGCTGTGTTTACTTACATGTTTTTATCCTCTTTTATCTTTCTTCTGTTTTTTCTTTTTTCTTTCCTTTTTGAAATTCGAGAAAGTTTGTTTCTTCAAGTTTTTTTCTGCAAAATCGATGAAATCCTTTTCAAACTCGATGAACTTTTCTCAAATTTGATGACCTTTTTTTAAAATTTGATGAACTTTTTTCAAATTCGGTGAACTTTTTTTTCAAATCCGATGAACTTTTTTCAAATCTGGTGAACTTTTTTCAAATCCGATGTGCTTTTTTCAAATTTGATGACCTTTTTCAAACCCGATGAACTTTTTTTAAAAATTGATGAACTTTTCTTCAAATTCGATGACTTTTCTTCAAAAGCGTTGAACTTTTTTCAACATCAATGAACCTTTTACGTCTTCGATGAACTTTTTTTCAAATTTGATGAGCTTTTTAAAAAAAATTGATGAACTTTCTTTGTATTCGATGAACGTTTTTCAAATTCGACGAACTTTTATCGTATTCAATGAACTTTTTTCTTAATTCATAATTTTTCTGTGTTAATTTTTCATATTTATGAAAAAATTACGAGCATATTCCCTCCATTTTTTGCCCTGAAACAGCAGCTCAGCAGGAAAAAAATGAAAAGCAGGCGACGTGACTTGATCGATCGATCGAGCGAGTGATTTTTTTTTAAGCGAGCGAGCGAGCAAGTGATGCGCCGGAGCGAGGGAGCGAAGGCAGAGTGGGCCGGCCCATAAAGGGAGCTCTCGTGGGCGTCCGAACTCCTTACGGGCGTTGAAGGCGCTGGTGAAGAGCTCTCCAAGCAACTGTCGAGCGGTGAAGCAATTGTGTCTTGCAGGACTGGAGGCAGCTTTGGTGACAGCAATGTAGAGATTCTACCTTGACAGTGTTGATATGCTAGCTATACGAGGACCATCTGCTGATTCGCCAAGATTGTTGTTGAATTCTTTTCAGGAGAAAGTACTCCTATCTTAACTGAAAGTTAGCAAAGATCACCTAGCTAGCGGTGCTGCTTCTTTCAGCAAGCCCGACGTGATCCGATGCCGTCCCTTGCAAAGCAAAAGCATTGGCATCTAGAGGCACTGCGGTATCTCAAGGCCGGCTAGAATAAAACAGAATAGTGCAGCCGAACTGAGGTTATTCTGCTCATCTTCTTATTTTCTCAATAAAGGGCATTTCATTGAATTGAAATATCGAGGTGATACAATCACATTGGAAGAAAGCTCGGCCTCTGCATAACAAGATGCACACAGCCAATAAGCCCACAAGTCTGAAGAAGGAAAAATTCAAAAAATAACTAAGACAAAATCATAAGCCAGCCTAAGACGCGGCAGATCCTATCCAAAGATCACACCGCCATCCATGGGGGTAGAATACCTTCCTGACCGTACGCTCCAGCCGTGTAGACGCCATCATAAAAAAGTCCCTGTCCTCCGGCCTCTGCATAATAGACCAAGTACGGAGCCATCGCGAACATACATGAATAACCTGCACAGGAGATGAAACACATTTATTGTTAAAAACTACATCATTCCTGGTAAGCCACAATGCCGAACATAAGGCAGCCCCCCACTAGAATGTGTGCAGAAAATTGTTTTTCAATTCACCTCAACCAATTGCCGAATATGTTCCGTGCACTACGTGGTGGGTAAAGATTTGAAGCTATTTGAACAACGGTCCACACACACCAAGCAAACTTACACTCAAAAAATAAGTGTGTAATAGACTCGTCATGTTGGCACAAGACACATTTTTTACCCCCTTGCGAGTTGCGCCGTGCCAAATTATCCCTAGTTAATATGACCCCTCTATTAAGAAACCAAAGGAATATCTTCACTCTTAGAGGAATTTTGAGCTTCCATAATTTTTTGTTATCAACTGGAACCTCATTATGAACCAGAGCATCATACATGGACTTGACTGAAAACTTGGCATTCTGATGCAATTTCCAACGAAAATTATCTGGTTCATCCGACAACTGAATCACCTCCAAACGGTTGAGTAATTCATTCCATGCTGCCAAACGAGGTCCTAGGAGATCCCTATGAAAAGAAATATCAGGGTTTACTTGCCCCAGAACTTGTTTGATTGTAACAAATTCATGTCTGACAATCATGTACAAGCTGGGGTATTGCACACTGAGCGGGGTGGTTCCAAGCCAGGTGTCTTCCCAGAATCTGACCTGAGACCCATCCCTGACCGAGAAAGTTCCGAATTGAAAAAAAGAATTCCTTAGCCTTCATCACCCCACTCCAAAAATGTGAATCACCAGGTTTTCAATAAACTTGAGAAATAGTTTTGGAACCCACATACTTGTTACGAATGATTTCCTGCCACACACCATTCTCAGTGAGTAATTTGTATACCCATTTGCTGAGAAGGGCAATGTTTTTAATCTCAAGGTCTTGGATCCCCAGACCCCCTTGGCTTTTAGGTCGACATAATACATTCCACCGAGCCAATCGATATTTCTTGGTTTCATTATCACTCTGCCAAAAAAACCTGGATCTAAAGTAATCGAGACGCTGAAGAACTCCTTTTGAGAGATGGAAGAATGATAACATGTATAAAACCATGTTGCTGAGGACCGAATTGATCAGAATTAATCGACCCCCATAGGACAAGAGTTTGGCCTTCCAATTGGCAAGGCGTTTCTCTAGTCTCTCTTCCACATGCTTCCACTCGGCTATAGTTAAGCGCCGATAATGTATGGGTATCCCCAGATAGCGAATTGGGAAATGCCCGAGTTGGCAGCCTCTGGTGCAAACTCCGCGGCCTCGCCAAAACAGAAAAGTTTGCTCTTAGGAAAATTAATTTTTAGGCCAGAAAGTTCCTCAAAAGCACATAACAGCAATTTGAGGTTTCTTGCTTTTTCTACATCATGATCCATGAACAGAATCATATCATCCGCATATTGTAGAATAGATAGACCTTCTTCTACCAAATGTGGAATTACACCGCTGACTTGTCCGACCAACTTAGCCCTTTCAACAAGGGTAACTAACATATCAGACCCCCTTGGCGAAGCCCCTTCCTAGTCTGAAAGTAGTTGCCCACATCATCATTAACCTTGATGGCTACACTACCTCCAGACACAAAACTCTCTACCCATCGACACCATTTATGCGAAAAACCCTTCATGTGTAATGTTTGCAACAGAAAGGGCCATTTAACTTTATCATAGGCTTTTTCGAAGTCTATTTTAAAGATGACTCCATTCAACTTTTTATGGTGAAGCTCATGAACAGTTTCATGCAGTACAACAACACCATCTAGTATGTTGCGTCCTTGCATGAATGATGTTTGAGTGGGTTTGACAACATGGTCAGCCACCCCGTTCAACCGATTCGTGCGACCTTCGTAAACATTTTAAAACTTACATTTAGCAAGCAAATCGGTCTATATTGTTGAATCCGACTAGCGTCCTTAGTCTTAGGTAGTAAGATAATTTCCCCAAAGTTTAAACGGGAAATGTCAAGTTCCTCGGCATACAGTTCATTAAACAACTGAACCAGGTCGGACTTAATCATATCCCAAAAGCATTGATAAAACTCCGCCGAAAAACCATCCGGTCTCGGAGCCTTGTTATGTTCGATCTGAAACACCGCGGTTCGAATTTCCTCCTCAGAGAACGGGGATGTTAGGAATTCATTTTCCGCTTCTGAAACTTGAGGGATGTCATGCGTGATAGACTCATCCATCTTAAGAGTTGTATCAGTGGACGGTCCAAAAAGTTCTTTGTAATATTTAGTAATGAAATTTCTGAGTGGTGCCTCCCCCTCAATACGACCCTCCTCCTGATCTAGAGTGAAGATACGTTTCTTTCTATGTTTGCCATTGGCCAACATTTGAAAGTATTTCGTATTATCATCTCCCAAGATGAGCGAGTCTGCCTTACTACGTTGGTACCATTTAATTTCCTCCTCATGTAATAGGCGGGCTAGCTGCTCATTGAGATAGCTTTTTTGCTCAATCTCCGCGGTAGAAAGAGACCTCACCTCGGCACTTTTATCAAGGGTATCAATTAAGGTAGAGAGTCGTAGCTTCTCCTTCTTGTAAATGCCAGCTGTATGTTTAGCCCATCCACGAAGTAATCGACGCAGAGCGCGTATGCAATTATCCATCGTTGAATTGGCATGTTGCCACGAGGTGGACGCGCCCACACTTTCTTAACCAGTTCATGAAAACCCTCCCGAGTGAGCTATCCCAGTTCAAATTTAAACTGGTGGTGGTTAGAACTTGGAGTTGTCTGACCGAACTCGGTTAGCCATGGAGCGTGATCCGATAAGGCCTCAAGTCTTTCTAGCGCCCGTACCGAGGCTAGGGAATATTTATATTCCTAGTCGGTTGTAACTAGAACCCGGTCAAGTTTTTCATAGGTTGGATTTTCTTGGTTATTGGCCCAGATGTACTGACGACCAGACATAGTGAGTTCCCTCAAGTCAAGGCTGTCAATAACCGCGTTGAAAAGGAACGACCATCTAGAGTCAAACCGGTCATTGTTTTTTTCCTGCTGATATCTAAGGATATTGAAATCCCCCTAATTAACATGGGATGAGGATTTTCTCGGCAGGTATCTACCAGTTCTTTAAGAAAGGCTGACTTGAACTCCTCCTGAGCGGCGCCATATACAACCACCAGGCTCCACAGGAAGTTGTCAGACTTATTACAAAGGTGGAATTTGATATGATATTCCCCCTTTGACGTGGACAAAAGTTCCAAATATGTGGAGTGAATGCCTAGCAACATACCCCCTGACCTCCCAGACGGCGGTAGAATGTTCCATTTATAATCATAACCACATGAAAAAGTGGTCAAGATCACGTGTTGGAAAGTCCCGTTTGCCACACTCAGTAATGGCCACAAAATCTAAAGCATGATCTTTTACACAATCGACAATGTGTTTGTGTTTAGCCAAGTCACCAAGACCTCTGCTATTCCAAACCATTCCTCTCATGATGAACCAATTTTTTGTTTAGAGACCTTTGCTTTTTTAGTCATGCACCCCTTTTTATTTGCTGAGTTAGACTTGTTATTTTGAACCGACGCGACAAGCTCACATAGCATAGTCTCACACACAGTATCGTCCAAGTGTACTTCAGTTGTGTCTTTAACCAGATGGGACAAGAGCTTTCCTTCATGATTGGCATCAGCATCCTCATCCTCCTCATCTGACACATAGGGGTCCACAAATATGGGCGACCTAGGAGCAATCATAAGCCAGTCGAAGTCCACTTATTTAAGAGCCCTAACAGATAAATCTACCACCCTTTCATTTCGTCCTAATGAAATACCAAGGCTAGTAATATTAGAAGAAACTTTGGCTTTATCAAAAGACAAAATATTTACGCGCGGAGGTACCTTCGAAGTCAAGGTTGTGAGTAGCCGTTCTGCGCATGGCCTTCACCATCGAATCCTCGTCGGTCACTGATGTGCCATCAACACTGACGGGGTGCGATCCGCTGCGCCTCAGCGGTGTGGTGATGGGTTCAGCAACAACAATAGCCCCGGAGACCCTTAGTGGCGGTGTAGACGGGTCCGATGATGAAGATGGTGACCGCGAGGGCTGCACCTCGCCCTTCGCCTCTGCGAGCGCCCAGGTGGCCGACGCCCCTCTAGGCGATGAAGGTGCGGAGGACAGAGCCCGCAGTTGTGCCAAGGCCACCTCGTGGTCCGCCCTAACCGCCAGGTAAAAAATCACTCCCCGACGGGAAGGTGTCTGCGTGCCGGACGTCGGTGATGACAACAAGTCGCCCATAGAGTCCTCTGATGGTGTGAACCCATCTAACAGGAAGTCACCACGAGGCAGTGTCACGGGAGAAGTCGGTTGAGACGACGTTGGGGGTGCAGGCTCAGCATCATGAACCGGAGTAGTGGTGCTCCGCGACGCCAAAACCGAAGGGGCCGGAGGTACTGTTCCCAACAAAGACAACCCATATATAGTTGGAGAAGCGGCCATGGTTAGCGCACGACGATGCGGGTTCGGTGATGTAACAACAATCAGTTTCGCTGGTGACGAAGTCCAATTCGACGCAAGTGTGGGTGTGGCGAGCTACATGGGCACCACTCCTCCCAATGTAGGAAGAACCGTTGGGGCATTGGACGACGACGCTGCTTTGGATCTCTTACTTAAATCATTAGCCCTCATAGTGTCGTCCCTGTCATGTCCCTTGTCACTCTCAGGATCATCTCCGTGCTCCCATACTCGAGGCATGAAATCGTCATCAACACGGAAATCTGATTTTTCCAAACTATACCGAAACTCATACCCCTTCCTTTGAACAACCACATCTGACGAGAGGGAGTCAATTGTGCTACTCTTGAAAGCATCGAGGTTTAGCATGGCCACATAAATGCGCATGATACCTCTACGATGCAAACAGAGAAGATCCACATCAAGAGTGGCACCAATCATCGAGCCGACCGCCCGGAGACCCAGGAAGTGACGAAGCGCGTGTGGAACCCCATGCACCTGCACCCAAATAGGTATTAACTCGAAGCGGTGTGGTATCTCCTCGGGCTTCCAGGCCTTGAACTCCAAGGTGACATTGTGTGATTTGATGAAAACCGTAAACCCGGTGACTCTCAGAAGCACCTCCTCGCTCGGGAATGACATGAGAAAAGCATTCTGGCCATGTGGAATAGCCTCCCAAGACCATCGTTGCTGACATTGAGCAATCTTGGCAACCTCTGCCTCCACAATACTGGAAGAGATAGAGCCGCAAGAGATCGTGACTAACATTGTTGGCGATGCTTGTGGTGAAAGATCCTCCCTACAAACATTGTCAGACATCTGAAAGAAGGCCATGTTCTCAGTACCATATCCATAGAGCATCGCCACCGGCTTCGGCATCTTGAGGGCAGGGCACCGACGCATGGTCATTGGATGGTTCGTCTTATTACATATGAAACAATATTGTTGTGTCTCATAGTCATCAGCTATGCGTCCTGCAGACTGACATTTAGTACACCACACCTTTTTAGGCGCTGTTGCAACTCTAGCTGATCCTGAAGATTGAGCCGGGGGTTGGGGCTGGTTCTGCATAAGTACCATCTACCCGGTTCCCACTAGCAAGGTTGGCGTGGAGGCGAAGACTGGCGCCGCTCCCTGTTGCCCTTGCGTAGTC
The DNA here is from genome assembly GCF_002162155.2 of Triticum dicoccoides. NCBI lineage: Eukaryota > Viridiplantae > Streptophyta > Magnoliopsida > Poales > Poaceae > Triticum > Triticum dicoccoides. The sequence goes on from NC_041388.1 coordinate 57,360,190, forward strand.
ATGAAAGAGACATTAGGAGTGTCAGTAGACGGCGCCGCTCCTTGTTGGAATTGAAGGAAATATGCCCAAGAGGCAATAATAAAGTTATTATTTATTTCCTTATATCATGATAAATTTTTATTATTCATGCTAGAATTGTATTAACTGGAAACTTAGTACATGTGTGAATACATAGACAAACAAAATGTCACTAGTATGCCTCTACTTGACTAGCTCGTTGGTCAAAGATGGTTATGTTTCCTAACCATAGACATGAGTTGTGATTTGATAAACGGGATCACATCATTAGGAGAATGATGTGATTGACTTGACCCATTCCGTTAGCTTAGTACTTGATCGTTTTAGTTTACTGCTATTGCTTTCTTCATGACTTATACATGTTCCTATGACTATGAGATTATGCAACTCCCAATTACTGGAGGAACACTTTGTGTGCTACCAAACGTCACAACGTAACTGGATGATTATAAAGGTGCTCTATAGGTGTCTCCAATGGTACTTGTTGAGTTGGCATAGATCGAGATTATTTGTCACTCTGATTGTCGGAGAGGTATCTCTGGGCCCCCTCGGTAATGCACATCACTATAAGCCTTGCAAGAAATGCAACTAATGAGTTAGTTGGGGGACGATGCATTACGAAATGAGTAAAGAGACTTGCCGGTAACGAGATTGAACTAGGTATTGGGATGCCGACGATCGAATCTCGGACAAGTAACATACCGATGACAAAGAGAACAACGTATAGTGTTATGCGGTTTAACCGATAAAGATCTTCGTAGAATATGTAGGACCAATATGAGAATCTAGGTTCCTCTATTGGTTATTGACCGGAGACATGTCTCGGTCATGTCTACATAGTTCTCGAACCCGTAGGGTCCGCACGCTTAAAGTTATGTGACGATCAGTTTTATGAGTTTATATGTTTTGATGTACTGAAGGTAGTTCGGAGTCCCGGATATGATCACGGACATGACGATGAGTCTCAAAATGGTCGAGACATAAAGATTGATATATTGGAAGCCTACATTTGGACATCGAAAGAGTTCCGGGTAAAATCGGGATTTTACTGGAGTACCGAAGGAGTTACCGGAACCCCCCGGGGGCTAATGGGCCTTGTTGGGCCATAAGGGAAAGAGAGAGGGGACGGCCTAGGGCAGGCAGCGCGCCCCCTCCCTCTGGTCCGAATTGGACTAGGAGAGGGGGGGGCCCTTTCCTTCTCTTTCTTCCCCTTCCTTTCCCCCTCCTAGTAGGAGTAGGAAAGGGAGGAATCCTACTCCTACTAGGAGGATGATTCCTCCTCCTGGCGCACCAACAAGGGCCGTCCGGCCTCCCCCTTGCTCCTTTATATACAGGGGCAGGGGACACCTCTAGACACACAAGTTGATCACAAAGATCTCTCCCAGCCGTGTGCGGTGCCCCCCTCCACCATAATCCACCTCGGTCATACTGTAGCGGTGTTTAGGCGAAGCCCTCCTGCGGTAGCTTCATCAACATCGTCACCACGCCGTCGTGCTGACGAAACTCTTCCCCGAGCTCTACTGGATCGTGTGTTCGCGGGACGTCACCGAGCTGAAGTGTGCTGAACGCGGAGGTACCGTACGTTCGGTACTGAGGATCGGTCGATCGTGAAGACGTATGACTACATCAACCGCGTTGTCATAACGCTTCCGCTTAACGGTCTACGACAGTACGTGGAAGACACTCTCCCCTCTCATTGCTATGCATCACCATGATCCTGTGTGTGCGTAGGAATTTTTTTGAAATTACTACGTTCCCCAACAGTGGCATCCGAGCCAGGTTTTATGCGTAGATGTTATATGCACGAGTAGAACACAAGTGAGTTGTGGGCTATACAAAGTCATACTGCTTACCAGCATGTCATACTTTGGTTCGGCTGTATTGTTGGATGAAGCGGCCCAGACCGAAATTACGCGTACGCTTACGCGAGACTGGTTCTACCGACGTGCTTTGCACATAGGTGGCTGGCGGGTGTCAGTTTCTCCAACTTTAGTTGAACCGAGTGTGGCTACGCCTGGTCCTTGAGAAGGTTAAAACAACACTAACTTGACGAACTATCGTTGTGGTTTTGATGCATAGGTAAGAACGGTTCTTGCTCAGCCCGTAGCAGCCACGTAAAACTTGCAACAACAAAGTAGATGACGTCTAACTTTTTTTTGCAGGGCATGTTGTGATGTGATATGGTCAAGACATGATGCTATATTTATTGTATGAGATGATCATGTTTTGTAACGGAGTTATCGGCAACTGGCAGGAGCCATATGGTTGTCGCTTTATTGTATGCAATGAAATCACCCTGTAATTGCTTTACTTTATCACTAAGCGGTAGCGATGGTCGTAGAAGCAATAGTTGGTGAGATGACAACGATGCTACGATGGAGATCAAGGTGTCGCGCCGGTGACAATGGTGATCATGACGGTGCTTCGGAGATGGAGATCACAAGCACAAGATGATGATGGCCATATCATATCACTTATATTGATTGCATGTGATGTTTATCCTTTATGCATCTTATTCTGCTTTGTTTGACGATAGCATTATAGGATGATCTCTCACTAAATTTCAAGATAAAAGTGTTCTCCCTGAGTATGCACCATTGCCAAAGTTCGTCGTGCCGAGACACCACGTGATGATCGGGTGTGATAAGTGTCGGTGTCAAAACCGGCGGATCTCGGGTAGGGGGTCCCGAACTATGCGTCTAAGGCGGATGGTAACAGGAAGCGGGGGACACAATGTTTACCCAGGTTCGGTCCCTCTCGATGGAGGTAATACCCTACTTCCTGCTTGATTGATCTTGATGATATGAGTATTACAAGAGTTGATCTACCACGAGATCGTAGAGGCTAAACCCTAGAAGCTAGCCTATGATTATGATTGTTGTTGTCCTACGGATTAAACCGTCTGGTTTATATAGACACCGGAGGGGGCTAGGGTTACACAGAGTCGGTTACAAGGGAGGAGATCTACATATCCGAATTGCCAAGCTTGCCTTCCACGCAAAGGAGAGTCCCACCCGGACACGGGACGAAGTCATCAATCTTGTATCTTCATAGTCCATCCGTCCGGCCAAAGTATATAGTCCGGTTGTCTGAGGACCCCCTAATCCAGGACTCCCTTAGTAGCCCCTGAACCAGGCTTCAATGACGATGAGTCTGGCACGCAGATTGTCTTCGGCATTGCAAGGCGGGTTCCTTCTCCGAATGCTCCATAGAAGATTTTGAACACAAGGATCGTGTTCGGCTCTGCAAAACAAATTCCACATACCACTGTAGAGAGTATATTATTCCACAAATCTAATCTTCTGACAACTTTTTATAATGTGACGTCCTGTCGTGGCCCGGTCATTACGAACCGTTTTTCCTTGCCTGCCACTGCACGTGTTGTGAGGAGGTTTTATTGGCACGTCTTGTCGAAGCAGAGATCATGTTCCCTTATGACGGGATTATCATCAATACGGACATGGGTAACCCAACCGTGCCATCAATCACGGGCACTTGGGGAATAAGCGATTTTATGGGGCAAGTGGGGAGGCGCACGGTTTCTACCGCCTTTATAAAGGGACAAGGATTCCTCTTTTTCACCCACGCCTTCTTCTTCCCCTGCCCATCCATTCTCGCGCACTCGAGCTTCCAGCGCCCAAGTTCTCATCTTCTCCGCAAAGCCATTCCGAACATGTCTGGAGCGGGGTTACAGTGGATGGTCTCCTCTGTTACGAAGGAGAACATTACGGAGCTCCGGGAAGCCGGATACCTGGCCGCAGACATCGTGCACCGGCTCCCCGCCGCGGGGCAGATCGTCCCTACTCCAGAACCCCATGAGAGGGTTGTATTCCTCACCCACTTCATCCGCAGACTGGGGTTTCCACTCCACCCATTTGTCCGCGGGCTCATGTTCTACTACGGGCTGGATTTCCATGATCTGGCCCCCAATTTCATCCTCAACATCTCGGTGTTTATCATCGTGTGCGAGGCCTTCCTCCGCATCAATCCCCACTTTGGCTTGTGGCTGAAGACCTTCAACGTGAAACCGAAGGTAGTGGTCATTCGGCAAGCGGAGTGCGGAGGCGCCATGGTGGGAAAAATGCCCAACGTCACCTGGCTCGAGGGCTTCTATGTGGAGACCGTGAAGGGGTGGCAATCGGGGTGGTTCTACATCACTGAGCCGCGTGACACCAACTGGATGGCGGCCCCCAAATTTTGATCCGGCATCCCCTGGGTTCACCTCCTGGAAAGAGAAGAGCCTATCCTAGGGTTCATCGGTGGAGCTGACCGAACTTCAGAACTGTGTTAAAAACATGATAAGCAAGAAAATCAAGCTTGTCAACGTGGTCCAGGTCATGCTCTTCCGCCGGATCCTTCCGTGTCAAAGACGGGCATTCAATATGTGGGAGTTCGACCCGGCCAAGCACCAGACGCTGTGAGAGCTTTTCGACACGACACACCAAGATGTCTGGAGGGTGCTATTCAAGGCAGCCGAGGTACCTCCTCCCCTTACTGAGGATCACGGACTTAGCGCAAAGTGCCCTGCCAATCCGGTAAGCTCTTTATATCTCATAAGATGTTCCTTTCCCCAGTATAATCTTGTGAGGGATCTGAGCCTCCACGCCATTTTAACAGGAATGGGTAGCGACAGCGGAGCGAATCGATTGTCCGGCCCCACTGCCCGAAGATCCAGCAGGGGCTCTCTTAACGGAGATGCTGGTTCCGGCGCCCTATAAGGCGTTAGAGAAGAAGGCCAAGAAGAAGGCCGCGGGGACCAGGAAAGGTCTCCGGCGCAAGGTTGTATCGGACTCATCGTCCGATAACTCCGAGGCGCACTCCTCCCATGAAAACGAGGAGCAGGAAGAGGAAAGTTCTCCCCCCCAGCCAGGGGAGACAAGAAAAGGAAGGCCACCCCATCTGGGGAGGCCGAAGGGTTCAAGAAGGGAAGCCTTCCGGACTACTCCACAACAGCCGCTTACAGCGACGAGGAGTGGTTGCCCAGGGACAAGCCCCTGGCGAAGTGGTAAGTATCCGGATACCATAATAGTTCTAGTATGTTTTGTCTTATTGCTTCTTATCATGCCAAACATGATCATGTAGTCCCTCCAAAGCCCATATCGACGTATCCTCGTCGGATGAGTCTTTGGGCTAGTTGGCGATGAACAGCGATTCACTCCCGACCGCCACCTCCCCCTGGCCTACAGACGACATCGAGGTGTTGTCTCAAAGGGCACTGAACCAAGGGGAGGTAGTTCTGGAGGCTCCCCAAGGCGACATCCTAGATGCTGGGCGCATGGGGGGCAAGACTCCTGTGGGCTCTAACTACGGGGGCCGCGGCAAGTTCGGTCCCCAGCCCGATATTGCGCCGGAACCTCTAGTGGTTCCGGATTCTTTCAAACGACCCCTCGCGAAGGGGGTGAAACGTCTGTGCCGATGTCCTTTGTCCATCCAGAGGCATCGGACAACTTGCTGGAAGCGCTTCGCGGCGCTTCCATTGACGAAGAGCACCGCACTATCATGAGTGCGGTGGTCGAGAAGGTTTGGTCCGCCAAAAGCGGACTGACTGAAGCATGTGCTAGCCTCCTAACAGGCTTTGAGGTAAGTAATCAAATTATAAGAAAATGTTACAGCATAGACAGTAGCCCCTGATGCTCTGTTTGGTGTTCGCAAAGAAAGGCCGAACAGAGGATCAAATAATAACCACAGGAGTCTAATCAGAATATGTCTATGTGAATAAACAGGCTTCGCTACTGGCCGCTGCCGCTCGTACTGCGGAGGTCTCCGGACTAAAGCGGGACCTTGAGCGTTCCGAGGAAGAGCTCGGCCTTACCAAGAGGTAGCTCGAAGAGAACAAAGGTAAGTGATACCCCGTCTGTATATTGATAAAAAAAGGTGGTTGTTAGATCATAGGATCGTCATGGATTTTGCTAGGGGCCATGACCGAAGTGGCGGCCTTGAAGAAGGCGATGTCCGAGGCTGAAGACAAAGCGGCCAAGGAGCGCATCGAGCATGAGAAGCAAGAGGCCCGAGTCGGCGAGGTTTAGCAAGAGCTCTAGGATTTTATCAAGAAATATGAGTCCTTGGAGCGTGACTCTAAGACGCAGGGGTCCGAGCTTGCGAAGGCCCTCGAGAACGCACAAAATGCCAAGGCTGAAGCCCAAAAGGCCCTCCAGGAGATTAAGGCGGTCAAGAAGATAGCGGCGGGTAAGGCATTCATTATGCAAAGCAAGCATGTGATGGAAACTTTCCTTTTGCTTACCCGAATTCGGAGCTCTCCATGAGCGTTCGCAGATCTACCTAGCAGCGTATCGAATGCCGCGGAGTTCTACCGGGCCGAGGAGGGGAGCTCGACGCAGAAGTTGTTCTGGTCTCAATATAGTGGGACCGAACATCCGATGCCCTTGAGCGACCAGCTGAGGCAACTGGTCGAGCTTCATAAGGCGGCCGAACTGGCCATGAAGGGTCTCATAGTCCGAATGTGGCCTGGCGAGCCCCTGCGTGGCAGCTACTTTGGCCTGTTAAAGCGGCTTGTGAATGCCTGCCCACGGCTTGAAGTCATAAAGCGGTCCGTCTGCATTGAAGGTGCGCGCAGGGCCTTTGCCCATGCGAAAGTGCATTGGGCGAAGATGGACGCCGAAAGGCTGGTGAAGGAGGGGCCACCGGAGGGCAAGGAGCATCGCCACCCCGAAAAGTACTATGACAGTGTCCTGAAGGGTGCCCGCCTTGTGGCGGAGGAATGTGCTAAGGATATAATATTTGAATGAATGTACTCATGTGATCCTGTAATATGAAAACGAGTTCATGTGCGCTATATAATGCTTGTTGATTTAAAATATTACCTTCTGTGCGACCGTTTATAAAATCTGAGAGTTGGCCAATCGTCGACTTCTGCCCCCATGTAACTAGTACTGAGGTGTCTGGGATAGATCTTAAACACTCTTTATCCAAAATATTTTGGTCCTTTGAGGAGGTGTTTAGCGCAACGAACAAGGCAATCGGACTATACAACTTTATCACTCTCACTTAGCCATAGAAGTCTACAATTTTAAATTTTGGCGAAGCCCCTAGTATTCGGAAGGCCAAACTTGGGGCGCTATATACGCCTAAATCGGACAAGGATGACTCCTCGCCCGAAGTGGAAAAATCTTTAAGGATTTGAGACCTCTCGAATAGCGACCAACTCTCGCCGCATCATGACAGTCAATTTTCGGCTTTCTCTACTGAGGTGCTCATCCGGAAGAACCGGTACACAATCGCAGTAGTTCTCCCAGTGTTACCTTAGCCGATATAGCGGAACGTAAGGTACCAAAACGTGGGAGCCGGGCAAACCCAACTATTGACCCAAGACATGATTCGGAGTTGATGCATATAGTGCTATAAGTTCGGGGTGCCGCACTTTCAAAAGTGTTGGACTTTTCTTGTCGTGTTATTGGGTACACTGAAGCCCTTAGCGCACTGGACATATCAGAATGTATGGGTGCAATTTGTCATAAATAAGCAGACAGGGAAAAAGGATGAAGTAATGCAATAATGAGCTAATGCTTTACATTGCTATTTAAATGATACGTCAAAGCGTATGTAAGTAGTGCAAATAAGAGAAAATAGGACTATTTAACATGTCCTATCCAAGGGCAAGCTGCGTGTGGGTATGTAAAACAGGTATAGCGATCGTTATCAGAGACCACCTGGGGATTCCCTTGTACGTCAGAGCTTCTTGCTTCCTTGGTGTTTCCTTCCCGTGATGGGTCCGATAATCAGGCGATCGAAGAGGGCCTTCAGAGAATAGGGTCCTGAAAGGAAGAAAATGTTAGAGATATATGGGTCCTGAGGCGGTTGAGTCGCATTGTGGGTCGTACCATAGCCATGCCTCCGCCTATGCACATGGTATCTTGAGTGCGTAATTATGTATGCACGGCGCAAATTTCGCCGCTTGACTGGGACTAGGACGGAGGACGAATTGCTAGGCGTGCTCTGAGCGTGCCGGGCGATCCTGTTGCAGGGTACTCCGGACTCGCTTCAAGGTGTCCGGGGGCTTTATCGCCGAATTGGCGGTTTGTCTCAGAAGGCTGCTTTGCACTTCTGCTGCGAGGGCCGTAGTGTGCTCCCCGTACGGAGCAAGCGTTATGTGTTTCCATTAACTGTTATAACCCCGCGAGGTCCTGGCATTTTGAGGTTGAGGTATGCATAATGCGGTACCGCATTGAATCTGGCAAATGCGGTTCGTCCGAGCAGTGAGTGATAGCCACTGCGGAAGGGGACGATATCGAAGATTAACTCCTCGCTTCGGAAGTTCTCCAGAGATCCGAAGACCACTTCCAGTGTGATTGAGCCCGTGCAACAGGCCTCTACACCTGGTATGACACCTTTAAAGGTGGTTTTTGTGGGTTTGATCCTCGAGGGGTCGATACCCATTTTGCACACTGCATCCTGATAGAGCAGGTTCAGGCTGCTGCCACCGTCCATAGGTACTCGAGTGAGGTAAAATCCGTGAACGATGAGGTCAAGGGACAATGCGACAGAACCGCCATGATGAATACTGGTAGGGTGGTCCCTGTGATCGAAAGTGATCGGACAAGAAGACCATGGATTGAACTTTGGGGCGACTGGCTCTATTGCATAGACGTCCCTTAGTGCATGCTTCCGTTCCCGCTTGGGAATATGAGTTTCGTATATCATGTTCACCGTTTTCACTTGAGGAGGAAATTTCTTCTGTCCTCCTATGTTTCGAGGCCGGGGCTCCTCCTCGTCGTCGCCATGCAGCTCCTTTTCCTTGTTTTCGGCATTTAACTTGCTGACCTATTTGAACACCCAACATTTTCTGTTGGTGTGGTTGGCTGGTTTTTCGGGGGTGCTGTGAATTTGACACGAGCGATCAAGTATGCGGTCCAAACTGGACGGGCCCGGATTGCTTCTTTTGAACGGCTTTTTCCACTGACCGGATTTAGAGCCACTGAATCCGGCATTGACTGCCGTGTCTTCGGCGTTGTCGCCGTTGTTGCGGCGCTTGTGTCTGTTGCGACGTGGCCTGCCGTTGCTATCTTTGGCGTCTGAATTGCCAGGATTTCTTGATGTGTTGTTGCTGCGAGCCAGCCAGCTGTCCTCGCCCGCACAAAAGTGGGTCATGAGTGTCGTGAGGGCTGCCATGGACTTCGGCTTCTCTTGGCTGAGGTGTCAGGCAAGCCACTCGTCGCGGATGTTATGCTTAAATGCCGCTAAGGCCTCGGCATCCAGACAATCGACAATTTGGTTCTTTTTGGTTAGGAACCGAGTCCAGAATTTCCTGGCTGATTCCCCTGGCTGTTGGGTTATGCGACTCAAGTCATCAGCATCCGGTGGTCGCACATAGGTGCCCTGGAAGTTTTCAAGGAATGTGTCTTCCAAATTTTCCCAACTGCCAATGGAGTTTGCCGGCAGACTATTCAGCCAATGCCGAGCCGGCCCTTTGAGTTTTAGTGGGAGGTACTTGATGGCATGTAGATCGTCACCGCGGGCCATGTGGATGTGGAGGAGGAAATCTTCAATCCATACCGCGGGGTCTGTTGTACCATCATATGATTCAATGTTCACGGGTTTAAATCCTTCTAGGAATTTGTGATCCATTAATTCGTCAGTGAAGCATAGGGGGTGTGCGGCGCCTCTGTGCCGGGCTATGTTGCAACGCAGTTCATACGAGTCTTGTCTTCTATATTCGGCCCGGACGGATTTGCTTTTAGTATATCCGGCGTGACGATCGTCGTCAGGCGTTGGGGCGCGCCCCTGTGATCCGTAGATTGATCTTGTATGTCCTGCTTTGTTTTCCAATACGTCTTGCAGGTCCTACGTGTTGCTCCGGGCCTTGGTGTTTTTGTTTGACTGGCGACGGGGTGCGGGCTGGACTTCAGGCTGATATGCCGCTTTGTCTCGGCCACGAGGTGGTCGGTCAGCCGCGCCATACGCTGGTAGAGTAGGCTTTAACGCTTCCTCCTCGAGTTGGGGTAGAAACCTGCGCTTTGGGTAATTTTTGGTTGGGTGCTCAAGTTCGTATTCCTCGGCTGCCAGGACCTCGGTCCATATATCCACTAGCAGATCTTGATCAGCTTGAAGCTGCTATTGCTTTTTCTGCAGGCTTTTTGCTATGGCTATAAGCCGGCGCTTGAAGCGCTCCTGCTCGACGGGATCCTCAGGCATGATGAATTCTTCATTGTCGAGGCTCACCTCGTCTTCAGAGAGAGGCATGTAATTGTCATCCTCTGATTCTCTGTCTGTCGCCTGTTCCTTAGGGCTAGCTTGCCCATCCTCCCGTTCGGAGCCTGGCTGGAGGAGATTGTCTTCTTCTTCGGCACTATTCACAGCGTTATTGTCTCTTGTGCCGGTATTGCTGCTTTTGCTATGGCGGGGCTTAGAGCGGCGCCGATGACACCGATGCTTAGATTGCTTCTCGAGGGGATTATCCTCCGTTGCCTTACTGCCATCGCTTTCTTTTGGGGTGTCCACCATATATCATATGATGAGGTGGCTGTCCAGCGCCCTATGGGCAGTGGTTCCTGTTCTTCTCCTGCATCATCGTCCATACTGTCGATGTCTTCGGAGCCGAAATCAAGCATGTCGGTTAAGTCGTCGACAGTGGCTATTAAGTGGGTGGTGGGTGGGGAATGAATTTCTTCGTCGTCCACTTCCCACTCAAGCCGGACATAGTTCGACCAAGGGTCTCCTGACAAGGAGAGAGACCTCAATGAATTTAGCATGTCGCCCAAGGGCGAGTGCTGAAAGATGTTCGCGGAGGTAAACTCGATGATCGGTGCCCAATCAGATTCGATAGGCATGGATGCAGGCGGTTCGGAGCCTGTGGCCGGGGACGAATCCAAGGGTCCAACAACATGGGTCTTGTAGGAGGTGAAGTCAGTATTCGGCTCTATCGCCGCTGAGTGTGCGGCCTCTATGGCGGGGTCCATCCACCCGTCCTCGGACGGCACGATCTGCTCCGGATTGAGGGCCAGAGTAGCCACAGGTGTGATCTCCCGAACACCGTCCGGTGGCAGAGCTAAGTCATGCTTGTCATGACTGTGCAGCGCACCTGACATGGGCTCGAATCCATCGAAGATCAAGTCTCCGCGGATGTCGGCAATATAGTTCAAGCTTCCAAACCTGACATGATGGCCAGGGGCATAGCTCTCGATCTGCTCCAGATGGCCAAGCGAGTTGGCCCGCAATACGAAGCCGCCGAATACGAAGATCTGTCGGGGGAGAAACACCTCACCCTGGATCGCATCGTTGCTGATGATTGAAGGAGCCATCAAGCCTTTACATGACGGCATAGTTAACTCTCAATGAAAGCACCAGTGTCCGTGTCAAAACCGGCGGATCTCGAGTAGGGGGTCCCGAACTGTGCGTTTAAGGCAGATGGTAACAGGAAGCGGGGGACACAATGTTTACCCAGGTTCGGGCCCTCTCGATGGAGGTAATACCCTACTTCCTGCTTGATTGATCTTGATGATATGAGTATTACAAGAGTTGATCTACCACGAGATTGTAGAGGCTAAACCCTAGAAGCTAGCCTATGATTATGATTGTTGTTGTCCTACGGATTAAACCGTCTGGTTTATATAGACACCGGAGGGGGCTAGGGTTACACAGAGTCGGTTCCAAGGGAGGAGAACTACATATCCGAATTGCCAAGCTTGCCTTCCACGCAAAGGAGAGTCCCACCCGGACACGGGACGAAGTCTTCAATCTTGTATCTTCATAGTCCAACAGTCCGGTCAAAGTATATAGTCCGGCTGTCCGAGGACCCCCTAATCCAGGACTCCCTCAATAAGCTCTACGTCCATCTACAACAGGTGCAAGCCAGTTTTGCACACGCAGAATAATCGGGTTAAACTTGACGAGCCTAGCATATGCAGATATGGTCTCGGAACACCGAGACCCAAAGGTCGAGCGTGAATCATATAGTAGACATGATCAACATAGTGATGTTCACCATTGAAAACTACTCCATTTCACGTGATGATCGGTTATGGTTTAGTTGATATGGATCACGTGATCACTTAGATGATTAGAGGGATGTCTATCTAAGTGGGAGTTCTTAAGTAATATGATTAATTGAACTTAAACTTATCATGAACTTAGTCCTGATAGTATTTGCATATCTATGTTGTAGATCAATAGCTCGCGATGTAGCTCCCCGTTTATTTTTGATATGTTCCTAGAGAAAAACTAAGTTGAAAGATGTTAGTAGCAATGATGTGGATTGGATCCGTGATCTGAGGATTATCCTCATTGCTGCACAGAAAAATTATGTCCTTGATGCACCACTAGGTGACAGACCTATTGCAGGAGCATATGCACACGTTATGAACGTTTGACAAAGCTTGGTATGATGACTACTTGATAGTTTAGTGCACCATGCTTTATGGCTTAGAACCGGGACTTCAAAAATGTTTTGAATGCCATGGAGCATATAAGACGTTCCAAGAGCTGAAATTGGTATTTCAGACTCATGCCCGAGTCGAGAGGTATGAGACCTCTAACAAGTACTTTGCCTACAAGATGGAGGAGAATGGCTCAGCTAGTGAGCATGTGCTTAGAATGTCTGAGTACACTACAAAAAAGACACATCCGTGACATTTTGGGCCGAACGAAATTATTTTCTGTCATACATATGACAGTTCTATGACAATAATTGTGACAAAACCCAGTATCATCATAGATGTGGTGGGCTCCTACTTCTATGACAAAAAATCATGACAAAAAATGGGCTTTTCGTCCTGGGAGGGCCGGAGACACAGCTGCATGACATTCTTTGGGCTGTCCATGACGGAAAAAAACCATGGTAGAAGCAAGGGGGAGGAAAATTTCAGGGAGTTCCCGGTTACGGTGGGAGGTCGGGGGCCGAGCGATGCGCGTTTCTCTCATACACGTACGCGCGTGTGTGCGAGGCGTTGGCTCTAACTGAACCCAAGCAAGGCGTTGGGCTCTAACTGAACCCGAGCGATTGCACTGCAGGCTACGCATTACTGAACCCGAGCGATCGATCGATGGCTGTTGACTGAACCCGACCGAGCGATTCCTTCGCTACTGCTGCTAACTAAA
>NC_041388.1:57373777-57402763 GCF_002162155.2 Triticum dicoccoides
CATCCATTTTGCGGTACTCCACACCCCTCCCAATCAACAGGACCCCTGTTTCGACCGTAGGAGGTCCGTTTCCTCCGTTTTGCGGTACGCCACACCCCTCCCGATCAACAGGACCCCGTTTTGACCGTAGGAGGTCCGTTTCCTTTGTTTTGCGGTACGTCAGGCCTCGTTTCCATCACCTATTCCGTCCAAGCCCTCCCGATGAACACGACCACGCATTCCATTCCGACCCAGCCGGTTGGCTCCCACGCGTTCCGTTGCCTCCCGATGAACACGAGCATACCGTTGCCTCCCCATGAACACGACGCATTCCGTTGCCTCCCCATTAACACGACGCATTCCGTTGCCTCCCCATGAACACGACGACGACACTGTTTCTTCGTTCCGACCCAGCCATGTACACGAGCCCTGGCCGTACGTATGCGCGAGTAGGCGTTCGAGACCCCGCCCGTATGTACACATGCGTGGCCGCATTTTCTTTCTTGCACCCTGGCCGCTGTACATACATGTACATGCTACATGCGCGCCTCTACTACGACACGTACGCACCTCTACTACGACACGTGCGCGCCTTGATACGTCTCCAACGTATCTATTATTTTCGATTGCTCCATGCTATGTTATCTACTGTTTTGGGCAATATTGGGCTTTATTATCCACTTTTATATTATTTTTGGGACTAACCTATTAACCGGAGGCCCAGCCTAGATTTGCTGTTTTTTTGCCTATTTCAGTGTTTCGAAGAAAAGGAATATCAAACGGAGTCGAAACGGAACGAAATCAACTAGAGAAGTTATTTTTGGAAGGAAGGCTACCGGAAAAGCTTGGAGTGCACGTCAGGAAAGAAGGGAGGTGCCCACGGGGGTGGGGGCACCCCCCCTAGGGCGCGCCCCCTGCCTCGTGGCCCCCCTTCGGTCCACCGACGTACTTCTTTCACCCATATATACCTACATACCCTAAAACTTCCGGAACACACAATAGATCGGGAGTTCCGCCGCCAGAAGCCTCCGTAGCCACCGAAAACCAATCTAGACCCGTTCCGGCACCCTGCCGGAGGGGGCAATCCTTCTCCGGTGGCCATCTTCATCATCCCGGCGCTCTCCATGACGAGGAGGGAGTAGTCCACCCTCGGGGCTGTGGGTATGTACCAGTAGCTATGTGTTTGATCTCTCTCTCTCATGTTCTTGATTTGGCATGATCTTGATGTATCACGAGCTTTGCTATTATAGTTGGATCTTATGTTTCTCCTCCCCCTCTTCTCTCTTGTAATGGATTGAGTTTCCCCTTTGAAGTTATCTTATCGGATTGAGTATTTAAAGATTTGAGAACACTTGATGTATGTCTTGCCGTGCGTATCTGTGGTGATAATGGGATATCATGTGATTCGCTTGATGTATGTTTTGGTGATCAACTTGCGGGTTCCTCCCATGAACCTATGCATAGGGGTTGGCACACGTTTTCGTCGTGATTCTCCGGTAGGAACTTTGGGGCACTCTTTGAGGTTCAATGTGTTGGTTGAATAGATGAATCTGAGATTATGTGACGCATATCGTATAATCATACCCATGGATACTTGAGGTGACATTGGAGTATCTAGGTGACATTAGGGTTTTGGTGTATTTGTGTCTTAAGGTGTTATTCTAGTACAAACTCTAGGGCTGTTTGTGACACTGATAGGACTAGCCCAATGGATTGATTGGAAAGAATAACTTTGAGGTGGTTTCGTACCCTACCATAATCTCTTCGTTCGTTCTCCGCTATTAGTGACTTTGGAGTGACTCTTTGTTGCATGTTGAGGGATAGTTATGTGATCCAATTATGTTAGTATTGTTGAGGGAACTTGCACTAGCAAAAGTATGAACCCTAGGCCTTGTTTCAACGCATTGCAATACCGTTTACGCTCACTTTTATCATTAGTTACCTTGCTGTTTTTATAATTTCAGGTTACAAATACCTTTATCTACTATCCATATACCACTTGTATCACCATCTCTTCGCCGAACTAGTGCACCTATACAATTTACCATTGTATTGGGTGTGTTGGGGACACAAGAGACTCTTTGTTATTTGGTTGCAGGGTTGCTTGAGAGAGACCATCTTCATCCGACGCCTCCTACGGATTGATAAACCTTAGGTCATCCACTTGAGGGAAATTTGCTACTGTCCTACAAACCTCTGCACTTGGAGGCCCAACAACGTCTACAAGAAGAAGGTTGTGTAGTAGACATCAAGCTCTTTTCTGGCGCCGTTGCCGGGGAGGTGAGTGCTTGAAGGTATATCTTTAGACCTTGCAATCGAGTCTTTTAGTTTCTTGTTTTATCACTAGTTTAGTCTATAAAAGAAAACTATAAAAATGGAATTGAGAGTACCTCATATGCTTCATCTTTTTAATATCTATCATGAAAATAAGGATTCCGATAATTGTGCTCAAGTGCTAGAAGAAGAATGCATTAGAATATTTGGCACTAAATATATGAATGGTGAGCATGATTGCAATGTTGTTAGTATGAATTCCTTGAATATGTATGATGCTAATGATATGCAAAGCCACAAGCTTAGGTAAGCTATGTTTGATGAAGATGATATTTTTTGTCCCCCAAGTTTTGATGAGCAAATTTGTTATGATGAAAGCATGCCTCCTATCTATGATGATTATTGTGATGACATGTATGCATTAAAGAACAATGGTAACCATGAAACATGTCATCTTGATCTTAGTTTTCAATCACATGATAGTTATTTTGTTGAGTTTGCTCCCACTATTATTCATGAAAAGAATTTTGCTTATGTGGAGAGTAGTAAATTTTCTATGCTTGTAGATCATGAAAAGAATGCTTTAGGTGCTGGTTATATTGTTGAATTCATTCATGATGCTACTGAAAATTATTATTAGGGAGGAACTTATGCTTGTAGGAGTTGCAATAATATCAAGTTTCCTCTCTATGTGCTTAAAATCTTGAAGCTATGCTTATTTTGCTCTCCTATGCTAGATGCTTATTGTTCTCATAACTTGTTTGCTCACAAAATCCCTATGCATAGGAAATGGGTTAGACTTAAATGTGCTAGTCATATTCTTCATGATGCTCTCTTTATGTTACAATTCTTATCTTTTATGTGAGCATCATTGAAATCATCATGCCTAGCTAGGGGCGTTAAACGATAGCGCTTGTTGGGAGTCAACCCAATTTTATTTTTCTTCCTTTCCTTTTGCTCCTGTTTAGTAATAAATAATTCATCTAGCCTCTGTTTAGATGTGGTTTTATGCTTTTAATTAGTGTTCGTGCCAAGTAGAACCTTTGGGAAGACTTGGGTGAAGTCTTTATGATCATGCTGTAAAAAACAGAAACTTTAGCACTCACGAGAATTGCTGCCATTTTTATTTGGAGAGTGCTATTTAGTTAATTATTTTTTCAGATGATTAATAGATAAATTACTCAGGTCCAGAAATTTATTTGAGAATTTTATGAGTTCCAGAAGTATACGTTTGATCCAGATTACTACAGGCTGTTCTGTTTTTGACAGATTCTGCTTTTTGTGTGTTGTTTGCTTATTTTGATGAATCTATGGCTAGTAAAATAGTTTATAAACCATAGAGAAGTTGGAATAAAGTAGGTTTAACACCAATATAAATATAGAATGAGTTCATTACAGTACCTTGAAGTAGTGTTTTGATTTCTTTCGCTAACAGAGCTTACGAGTTTTCTGTTAAGTTTTGTGTTGTGAAGTTTTCAAGTTTTGGGTAAGGATTTGATGGACTATGGAATAAGGAGTGGCAAGATCCTAAGCTTGGGTATGCCCAAGGCACCCCAAGGTAATATTCAAGGACAACTAAGAGCCTAAGCTTGGGGATGCCCCGGAAGGCATCCCCTCTTTCATCTTCGTTCATCGGTAACTTTACTTGGAGCTATATTTTTATTCACCACATGATATGTGTTTTGCTTGGAGCGTCAATTTATTTTGTTAGAATTTTATTTCTGTTATTTAGAACAATGTTTTGCATCTTCTATTTCAATAAAAGTGGCATTGATAGCCTTTACTATGCCTATGTTACAAGTATTCATGTTGCTGTTTGAAAACAGAAAGTTTACCGCTGTTGCAATAATTCCCTAGAAAATTCAGAATGTGATAAAATGTTGAAACATTTTGCATATTAATCTCTGATAAATTTACTACAGTGGAAATTTTCTTTCATAATATTTGGAGCTAGGGAAGTATGGATGTTGCAGCATTCTTTATAGACTATCCTGTTTAGGCAGATTGCTGTTATGTTTGCATTGTTTGCATATGTTTGCTTCTTTAATGATTCTATTTGAGGATAGGACTATTAAATATGCAGAGGCATTTAGTATGCAATGTTGAATAATAATTTTAGTGATTTGCTACAGTAGAGTATGATAAGGTTTTTGCAGTGGTTTATACTAACTTATCTCACGAGTCCTTGTTGAGTTTTGTGTGGATGAAGCTTTTGAGATTTAGGGAGACCGTGATATGAGAGAAATTAAGGAGACACAAAAGCTCAAGCTTGGGGATGACCAAGGCACCCCAATATAATATTTCAAGAATTCTCAAGCGTCCAAGCTTGGGGATGCCCCGGTTGGCATCCCACCTTTCTTCTTCAACAACTATCGGTTAGTTTCGGTTGATCCTAAGTTTTTGCTTCTTCACATGATGTTTGCCATTCTTAGAATGTCATTTTATTTTGATTTGCTTGCTGTTTGAATAGAATACCAAGATATGAAATTATTAAATGTTAGAGAGCCTTCACATAGTTGCATAATTATTCGACTACTCATTGATCTTCACTTATATCTTTCGGAGTAGTTTGTCATTTGCTCTAGTGCTTCACTTATATATTTTAGAGCATGGTGGTAGTTTTATTTTGAAGAAATAGATGAACTCTCATGCTTCACTTAGATTATTTTGAGAGTCTTAAATAACATGGTAATTTTCTTAAAATCCTAATATGCTAGGTATTCAAGATTAGTAAAATTTGCTTATGAGTGTTTTGAATACTAAGAGAAGTTTGATGCTTGATGATTGTTTTGAGATATGGAGGTAATAATATCAAAGTCGTGCTAGTTGAGTAGTTGTGAATTTGAGGAATACTTGTGTTGAAGTTTGCAAGTCCCGTAGCATGCATGTATGGTAAACGTTATGTAACAAATTTGAAACATGAGGTGTTATTTGATTGTCCTCCTTATGAGTGGCGGCCGGGGATGAGCGATGGTCTTTTCCTACCAATCTATCCCCCTAGGAGCATGCGCGTAGTGCCGAGGTTTTTGATGACTTGTAGATTTTTGCAATAAGTATGTGATTTCTTTATGACTAATGTTGAGTCCATGGATTATACGCACTCTCACCCTTCCATCCTTGCTAGCCTCTTCGGTACCGTGCATTGCCCTTTCTCACATTGAGAGTTGGCGCAAACTTCGCCGGTGCATCCAAACCCCGTGATATGATACGCTCTGTCACACATAAACCTCCTTATATCTTCCTCAAAACAGCCACCATACCTACCTATTATGGCATTTCCATAGCCATTCCGAGGTATATTGCCATGCAACTTTCCACCGTTCCATTTATTATGACATGCATCATCATTGTCATATTGCTTTGCATGATCATGTAGTTGACATCGTATTTGTGGCAAAGCCAGTGTTCATAATTTTTCATACACGTCGTCCTTGATTCATCGCAATCCTGGTACACCACCAGAGGCATTCATATAGAGTCATACTTTGTTCTAGTATCGAGTTTTAATCATTGAGTTGTAAATAAATAGAAGTGTGATGATCATCATTTTTCTAGAGCATTGTCCCAAGTGAGGAATAAAAAAAAGAGAAGGCCCAAAAAAAAGAGAAAGGCCATAAAAAGAAAGAGAAGGCCCAAAAATAAAATAAAAAAATGAAAATGAGAGAAAAAGAGAGAAGGGACAATGCTACTATCCTTTGCCACACTTGTGCTTCAAAGTAGCACCATGATCTTTATGATAGAGAGTCTCTTGTTTTGTCACTTTCATATACTAGTGAGAATTTTTCATTATAGAAATTGGCTTGTATATTCCAACAATGGGCCTCCTCAAGTGCCCTAGGTCTTCGTGAGCAAGCAAGTTGGATGCACACCCACTTAGTTTCTTTTGTTGAGCTTTCATACATTTATAGCTCTAGTGCATCCGTTGCATGGCAATCCCTACTCCTTGCATTAACATCAATCGATGGGCATCTCCATAGCCCATTGATTAGCCTCATTGATGTGAGACTTTTTCCTTTTTTTGTCTTCTCCGCATAACCCCCTCATTATTCTATTCCACCCATAGTGCTATATCCATGGCTCACGCTCATGTATTGCGTGAAAGTTTATAGGTTTGAGATTACTAAAGTATGAAACAATTGCTTGGCTTGTCATCGGGGTTATGCATGATGAGAGCATTCTTGTGTGACGAAAATGAAACATGACTAAACTATATGATGTTGTAGGGATGAACTTTCTTTGGCCATATTATTTTGAGAAGACATAATTGCTTAGTTAGTATGCTTGAAGTATTATCATTTTTATGTCAATATGAACTTTTGTCTTGAATCTTTCGGATCTAAATATTCATACCACAATTAAGAAGAATTACATTGAAATTATGCCAAGTAGCACTCCGCATCAAAGATTCTGTTTTTATCATTTACCTACTCGAGGACGAGCAGGAATTAAGCTTGGGGATGCTTGATACGTCTCCAACGTATCTATAATTTTTGATTGCTCCATGCTATGTTATCTACTATTTTGGGCAACATTGGGCTTTATTATCCACTTCTATATTATTTTTGGGACTAACCTATTAACAGGAGGCCCAGCCTAGATTTGCTGTTTTTTTGCCTATTTCAGTGTTTCGAAAAAAAGGAATATCAAACGGAGTCGAAACGGAACGAAATCAACTGGAGAAGTTATTTTTGGAAGGAAAGCTACTGGAAAAGCTTGGAGTGCATGTCAGGAAAGAAGGGAGGTGCCCAGGAGGGTGGGGGGCGCCCCCTAGGGCGCCCCCTGCCTCGTGCCCCCCCTTCAGTCCACCGACGTACTTCTTTCACCCATATATACCTACGTACCCTAAAACTTCCGGAACACACAATAGATCAGGAGTTCCGCCGCCAGAAGCCTCCGTAGCCACCGAAAACCAATCTAGACCCGTTCCGGCACCCTGCCGGAGGGGGCAATCCTTCTCCGGTGGCCATCTTCATCATCCCAGCGCTCTTCATGACAAGGAGGGAGTAGTCCACCCTCGGGGCTGTGGGTATGTACCAGTAGCTATGTGTTTGATCTCTCTCTCTCTCTCTCTCTCGTGTTCTTGATTTGGCACGATCTTGATGTATCGCGAGGTTTGCTATTATAGTTGGATCTTATGTTTCTCCTCCCCCTCTTCTCTCTTGTAATGGATTGAGTTTCCACTTTTAAGTTATCTTATCGGATTGAGTCTTTAAAGATTTGAGAACACTTGATGTATGTCTTGCCGTGCGTATCTGTGGTGACAATGGGATAACACATGATTCACTTGATGTATGTTTTGGTGATCAACTTGCGGGTTCCGCCCATGAACCTATGCATAGGGGTTGGCACATGTTTTCGTCATGATTCTCCGGTAGGAACTTTGGGGCACTCTTTGAGGTTCAATGTGTTGGTTGAATAGATGAATGTGAGATTGTGTGACGCATAGTGTACAATCATACCCACGGATACTTGAGGTGACATTGGAGTATCTAGGTGACATTAGGGTTTTTGTGTATTTGTGTCTTAAGGTGTTATTCTAGTACAAACTCTAGGGCTGTTTGTGACACTGATAGGACTAGCCCAATGGATTGATTGGAAAGAATAACTTTGAGGTGGTTTCGTACCCTACCATAATCTCTTTGTTCGTTCTCCGCTATTAGTGACTTTGGAGTGACTCTTTGTTGCATGTTGAGGGATAGTTATGTGATCCAATTATGTTAGTATTGTTGAGGGAACTTGCACTAGCAAAAGTATGAACCCTAGGCCTTGTTTCAACGCATTGCAATACCGTTTACGCTCACTTTTATCATTAGTTACCTTGCTGTTTTTATAATTTCAGGTTACAAATACCTTTATCTACTATCCATATACCACTTGTATCACCATCTCTTCGCCGAACTAGTGCATCTATACAATTTACCATTGTATTGGGTGTATTGGGGACACAAGAGACTCTTTGTTATTTGGTTGCAGGGTTGCTTGAGACAAACCATCTTCATCCTACGCCTCCTACAGATTGATAAACCTTAGGTCATCCACTTGAGGGAAATTTGCTACTGTCCTACAAACCTCTGCACTTGGAGGCCCAACAACGTCTACAAGAAGAAGGTTGTGTAGTAGACATCACGCCTCTACATCCACCAATATATATGTATGTACACGTTCGCGACCAGAATGACAACGCTATGTACGCTTCGACTAGGTGGGTCCCGACTGTCAGGCACTTCCTTGCGTGCGAAGATGTAGCTGGTGGGTCCCAGCAGTCAGGGGGTGAATCATTTTTTTGCCCGGACGCACTTCCTTGCGTGTGAAGATGTAGCTGGTGGGTCCCAGCAGTCAGGGGGGCGAATCGTTTTTTTTGCCCGGACGCACTTCCTTGCGTGCGAAGATGTAGCTGGTGGGTCCCAGCAGTCAGGGGGAAACGTTTTTTTCGCGAAATATGGTGGCCCATCCGGTGGGTCCCCGTTGTTAGGAGGAGGAATCATTATTTTGCGCGTACTAAGGAGGCACTTCCTTGCTGCGACCGTGGACCCAGCTGTCAGCCTCTCCACGTACAGTTCATGTCCGATGGAAGTTGTTCCTTGACCATGTTGACCACGCCGCACCGAGAGCACCATGGCGGTGGACGACGGCGAGTACTAGGAAGGGGACGACTCGGAGCCAGGGAAGACGCATCAGTGGATGCCCACACGAAGAGGAGTATGAGGGTTCACTGGTTTGGCTGTGGTGTGAGGCTGCTGTCGCCGCAGAATAACAGGGGGTGTGGGTGAGTAGAGGGATGGCCTGGCCAGCGGTGGGAGTAGTAGGGGGCGGTGAGGCCTCCGCGACATCACAACCAGCCACGGGAGGCAGGAGCACACGACACGACCGGCGCTGGTTTGGGCGGCTGGAGCAAGAAGACCAGAGGTTGAAGAAGCACTACGGCCGTTGGATGAACATCGTACGGTAACAGGAGCTAGAATTGTTCATATTGACTAAGTTGACAAAGCCCTTCGTCCCCGTCAACTTGGTAGGCCCACAAGTCAGCCTCCCACTATGCTGGGTTCCAGCTGGCAGGGGGAATATTCATTTTTTTGTGCGTAATAAGGAGGCACTTCCTTGCATGCGAAGATAGCTGGTGGGTCCGACATGTCAGTGGGGGGCACGTTATTTTCACGAAATACAGAGGCCCTTCCGGTGGGTACCAGATGTCAGGTGGAGGAATCATTGTTTTGCGTGTAATAAGGAGGCATTTCCTTGTGTGCGACCGTGGACCCAGCTGTCAGCCTCTCCACGCACAGTCTACTTCCGATGGTGTCGTTCATTGACCATGTTGACCACACCGCGCCGAGCGCATCCAAGGTGGTGGACGACGGCGAGGTCCCGGACAGCAACGAGCCGGAGATGGGAAGACGCGGGAGTAGAGTCGCAGACATAGAGGTGTACGAGGGTTAACTTGTTCTAGTGCGGTGTGGTTCGGCAGTCGGTGGAGAAGAACAGGAGGTGTGGATGGGTGGAGGGATGGCCTGGCCAACGGTGGAGTAGCGCTTCATAGCGAAGCGTGCTAAGCAGAGCTGCTAGCAGCAGGAGGCGGGAGGTGGTCCCGGCGGTGCTGGAGGAAGAAGACAAGAGATTCAAGATGGATGCCGGTCGTTGGATGTAAATCCAACGGCTAACATGTCAGAATCATTTGTTGACTAAATTGACAACGACTTGCGTTGGCTTCGACCTATTGGCCCGCATTTCAGCCTCCAAAAATGTGGCACGTATTCAACCCATTTTTCAGAATTTACAGTCTTTTTTTTGCGCGGTAGAATTTACAGTCAATTTGATCTTTTTTTGAATTACAGCCATTAGCTGGGCTGGGTGAACAAATAATGTAGCATCCATGTGGCCCATTTACTTTATTTCCTAAAAAATTACAGGCCATTTGCACTTTCTCGAAATACACGATTTTGCTGGGCTGATTCTAATTATAATGTTGGGTTGGGCTAGCAATGTTGTCAAAAAATAAAAAGGGGCTGAGCATTTTGTTATAAATATATTTAAATAATAAGTGATATTATTACATTCGTCTTTAAATCTTACCAAGCTTTTGTACACAATCACTAGGATTTTCGTGCCAAAACAATCCAGGATTTTATTTCTTAAGAAATTATTTTGTAAGTTAATAATATGTGGAATATTGTTTTCTTACATATGTAAGTATCTGTTAAATATATGATGACAATAAAAATAATATATAATAACATATAAAATAATTTAAATATATATAATATAGTTAGAAGGGAAACATAAGTTGGACCTGGCGTTCCTATTCTTATATAGAAAAATAGAACAGACCTCTGCATTTTCTTCAAAAAATGCATATATTAGGCTGCCAAAAATAAAACCTCGGATGGGAGGTCCATAGGCCGGTCGATACATGACGGCCCTAAGAAAATACAAACAGGCCTATGGACCTCCCATCCGAGGTCGTGGGCTGCGCATGTTAAAAATGAAAGCCTAGACGGGGCAGCCCAAAACCACGTCCGACACTTGCCAAAACTCCGTCCCTCGTTTTCTCTGTGTTTCGCACACTCGACATTGTGTGAGCATTTTGACTGTGCATCATATGAAGATGTGCTATGCATGAATGTTGATCAACATGATGTTAACTGGCTGGTAGTTCCATTTTCGACCATGAATAAAACTTCCAACATGATGTTAACCCTGTTTGAAAAGGCCGTGTTAATATAAATGCTCTACCTATGAAAGTTGCAGTTTCTTATCTGAAACTGAACTTGCAGTTTCTTATCTGAGAATCACATTGTCTGCACTTTTATACTCCTATGAAACTACATTTTTTAAGTGCTAAAAATAGATCTCTAGAATTCATAAAATACTTCATATGCTCAATACTGCAAATCTGAAATTCAAAAGACATTCATATCTGAAAGTACTCTCAAAATACACAACACAAAACACAATTCACAACCTGCAAATACTGACAACCCTAAGCTCCTCCTGACAATTCACAACCTGCCCGACTATTGGGCTGGTGGGGGGGGGGGCAGCCCCCTCCTATTCCTTGGCGGCAGACAGCCGCCCCGTGAGACGATGTGAACGGCGAGGGAGACGATGGCGGGGAAGCGTCGTCGGGCCAACTGCTTTTCTCCTCTTGCAGTTGGGTTCGGTCGACGAAGACTCCATCGGCTCGCTCTGGCAGGACACCCTCACAAACGGCACCCTGTAGATGCTCGATCCTTCAATCTCTGGTGGATGCTCCATCTGGGATCGATACTCCCACCACCGCTCCCTCACGATCGGATTCGGTGAATCTGTTTACTCCATGGCCCAGAGGAGCAACTCTATGTACTCCGGCGCGACTCCCTCCAGGAGTATCGCCGCCTTTTCGCTTTGTTGCAGATATTTGGCCATGGATGTCGCCGTCGCCGCTAGTTGGTCCTTGTTGTCAAACCAAGACTGTATCTCCAACATCCTAGCTAGCTTCACAGGGTCGCCGTCTGCGATCCTCACGTATCGGTTGTACTCCTCCATCGATCTACTTCTCCACAACACCTTCACTCGTCGGCGGTGGTTTTTGAATGGAAGAGGAGAGGAGCAACATTGGTTTTGGATTAGAACGGGAGAGGAGCGACACTGGTTTTGGACTGGAACAAGAGAGGAGGGGCGGTGGTTTTGAAATGGAAGAGGAGAGGAGCAGCGCTGCATTTAGATTGGAATAGGAGAGGAGCGGTGGTGTTTTAAGAGGAGAAGAGCGGAAGAGCGGCGTTGGTCTTGGAAGTATTTTTTTGTTGTTTTGCGTATTTTGGGTCAAAGTTTGACCATGTACTGTATTTGACAAGAAAAATGTGAATGCATGTCACCAAAAATTGTATCGTTTGGTTCGTATCTGAATGTACTTTCAAATTATATTATTTCGCAATGTATAACATATATTTTATGTGCGAAAATCATGGTCAATTATGACCCAGAATAAAATGGAGACTAGTTAATGTGGGGTCGCTTTCTTAATTGAAGGGTAAATTGATTTTGATTTTGATCCAGTCACAGCGTGCTGGCCCTCTCGTCCAATCCTAAATCGCTGCCGCACGCTCCTATCCCTCTTCTCCATTACAAAACCACCTCCTCTCCTCTCCATCATATCCATTCCAAAACCACCGTCTCGCCTCTCCCTGTTCTGATCTTCTCCATTGCAAAACCACCTCCTCTCCTCTCCATCATCTCCATTCCAAAACCACCGTCTCGCCTCTCCCTCTTCCGATCTTCTCCATTGCAAAACCACCTCCTCTCCTCTCCATCATCTCCATTCCAAAACCACCATCTCGCCTCTCCCTCTTCTCTATTGCAAGACCACCGTCTCTCCTCCCATCTTCCAAAGCTAGCACCGGACCACTCAAAAGGACATCTATGGAGAGGATGCGACAGTGAATCAGGCAGAACGCCGGCGGCGACCAGGCAAAGTTAGCCAGAGAGCGTCAGTGTACAAATAAAGAAAAATAGATTGGTGCTTCTTTCAGAAAAGAGTACTCCCTAGAAAACTGCCAATATAAGCTACTAGTATTTGGTTAGATGATTTGCTGCGGAGAAAGATCCGTCCACAGAGAGCGCCACACATCCCACTGGTGGTGGTGGATGCCAATGCGTGCATGCAGCATGGTTGGTGTCGGTAATTTTTTACTTGGCACACCTCACACTTTGCATATATGCCGGTTCCATACATACATTTGTGCAGTTCCACCAAAATGCAGCTGAATAACCCTGTTTGCACAGATAATGAAAAAGCGTGATTACATTATAGTGGCACTAGTTGATGAAACACACAAAATAAATAGAAGAAAATATTGCGATAGTATCATAGTATGCCATGCTGCGAGGGCGAGATGGGCCCTGCGACGCCTCATACGGTACGCCTCATACTGGACATCATCCCAAGTCTCCCAGATACACCTTCTGCCAGTGATGAACATCAGTGTACAACGGTAGTACAAGGAGGCGCCTTGAGACATTCAAATCTCTATTTTTGTACATATCAACTAAAATTAAGCACCCCAGTTTGTAGAAACGCTTAAACATTAACAATGGGACTAGTTGATGAAACATACATTAACAAAGAGAAGCACTTTCTTTATCTACATTGGAAATGAAATGATAGAGATGACACTCGCTCTATTTTAACTGTATTATTACTTCATTTTATCAGTGACACTAGGGTCGAGCAGGTGGCAAATGAGGTGTACCGTGCGTCACAACGATGGATGCCGGGGGTGCTTAGACTGGGATGCTGAAGCTGGCTCTTTCAGTCACCAACATGGATGATTCAATTCATGAGACCTTTTGGTGCAGTTCACCTAAAATGAAGCAATGTCCCGTGAGCTAGCAGCTTCTTTTTCATTTTTTTAAGAAAAAGGCTCCAGCCCCGGTTCCATTTCCATCAGAAAACGAAACCCACAGAGCATCTTCTTCATTAGTTGCAATAAAATTGAGCAACATCAAGGTTGGTTGTGAAGCTCTTGGAATGCTCAACTATAATTTGGATACCATTTGTGTAGTTCAACTAAGATCAAGCGTGAAATGTATATCTCTGTTTGCACAAAAAAGGTGGAAAGGAGGGTGACTAACAAGTGATGAAACATGCATAAAATGAAAAGAAGCATGTTCCTTATCTGAATGGCAATCCTACAAGGACAGTAGCAATTTCTAAAGCACTGTCATTGCTAGATATTAGTGTGGGCATTAGGATTAACTATGACAACCGTTAAATACAACATTACTTTGGGCACAGGAGAGTAGGCGGACCAGGACAGTTGCATTTCTAACGAAAAGAACCAACTTATCTTAATGGGAAATTTTAGCAGGACATGTAAAGGAGTGCCATTGATTCATATTACTGGAGGCATTATATTGAAAACAACATTGGTTTAACGTGTCCTTACTTTTAACAGTGCGACTGCTACATTTTACGAGTGGCATTACATAAGAGTGGCTCGAGGCAACAAACATCAGAACAGGATATCCGGGTTGGTACCATTTTTGTTCGGTATAGCCACCTTATACTGTGTGAGGCTAGCAAATCTAGTCCTGGACTTACTCTGTTGACTTGTCCCCCAGTCCCCACTTTCTTTCCTTTTCAACCAATAGATCGAGTTTATATTGAGTTTGTACTGTGTTTTTCTTTATTTTCCTATTAGACCTAGAGACCAGTTGGATAGCTAGTCTCTGCTACTTTTCGCCCCCATTACTTCCTCTTTCGACCAAATCCTCCCCCACCCCACCCCCTTTCTTCCTTGTTTGAACCAAGTAGTACTAGATTCGAGTGCATGAACTAGTTTTACCTCTTAAACATAAAAAATTAGGTGGTTTTCGAACAGCCGATCGATCCTATCTACGAGGGGGCCTGAGAAATAGTAAAAGATACAAATGCAGCGACGTCAGGAGCTCGGGAAGTAGAGAAAGACCGGCTTCGAAGGAAGTTATACCTGATGGTCGCCGGGATGTCGCTAGGTGGGCGGCGGGAGGCCGGATGTGCCCACACTACGGCAGCGAGGAAGAAGGGGTCGGAGGCCCTCCCTCGCCAGCGGTGCTTGGGAGAGAATGGCAAGGCAGGCTGATCGGGACACGCCCAGCAGTGGGTAAGAGCCGTCACCAAGGACGACCGCGTGAATGTTGCACCTTCTCACCTTCCCCGGCGGAGAGGATCTGGCTGGATCTGTGACCAGCGGTGAGTAGAGAGAGAGAGAGAGAGAGAGAGAGAGAGAGAGAGAGTGGCCACCGCTGTCGTGTTTAGATCTGGAGAGGCTGAGACAGTGTGAAGAGAGCAACACTAGCAAGCAAGCGCGGAGGCTCCTGCCTATATAGTGGAGTAGTACTAGTTTTCTTTTGTCTACCGGAGCCGGCTTGACCTCGTCAATGACTGTCGAGAAGTCTTCATGCACGTGGCCCGGAGGCGCAGTTGTCGTCATTTTGATCTGAAGCGCCGGATTATAACATATAAAAAAATGCCACATGACAAGAAATCATAACCTCACTGCCCAAAGGAGACAACATGAATCCCGACGGACAAACTAGACGAGGAGCAAAGCTCAAATTAAAGATAAACTCGTAGAAAAGGGGTCCATCAATAGATGTCCTAATTAACATAGCCGACTTGACCTAGATGGCAGTCGAGTAGTCACTGTTCGTGCCTGTGCCCCCAATACTAGCCCAACTCAGTTGTCGCTGTTTAACCCTCGCAGTGATCCGAAGCACATGACACCTAATTTTGCGAGATGACAAGAAACTTTTTTAGATTTCTCACCACAACTACAGCCATGTACAACACAGCATGCACAATATGTAGACGATAGCCAATCCAGGCGTGTCTGCTGGAGTCTGGTCACATGCATGGACGAACTGATCTTCCGTGTCTTGCAGGGATCGTCCAGGCACCAACGTAGTACAACACTTCTCTAGTACTATCGCTCGTCTCCCTCTTCTATTAAGTCACCCGACTTGCGAGGCCGGGGAGTGTGCCTATGGTTGGTTCTCAATTGCCGTCCCACATGTGTGTGCAAACGCAATATGACGCGTGTTCCATTCGGAGAGCAGCGTGCCAGAACGACCGACCGTCTGGGGTGCACGCGAACGCGACAGGTGTGCTGTATACTCCGTACATGTGTACCGCCGTTTTCTAGATGCTTTGCTCCATGGCGCGGGGGCAATCCATGGATACAAAATTAGTATACTGTATACTATTTAAAAGTCGAGGGCGGGGCTTTTCCTGCGCGGTAGGCGACGAGGCCGTTGCGCCTAGTCGGTTCGTCATAGACGCGAGAAGACGAGGGAGTAGGCTGATGCAAACGTAGGGCTGTGTGATTTGACCGTGAGTTACTGATGGACAGGTGGACCCCGTGATTTGACTTGCCATTATCATTTTAACTGCGGCTCTACGACCGGCGTGAGTCTCCTGATTCCTAACCACCTCCATACAGGTGCCTCTCCCAATGCTCCACCATGTAGTAGAGGCTGGCTCTTGCATGAGAGCCCACTTCTCCACTTTTTCCTTGCCTCTCTTTCCTCCACATATGCAAAAATGCCATGTAAAGTGCACTATTGTACTTACTTTTACTTGCTCCTACAGGTGCTTAAGGTTGCCACATAGGCATAAAGTCTGATGTGGCAAGTTAATCAAGAAGAGAGAGACTAGTTTGGTGACCCAAGGAAGAAACAGTGCTAAGCGCGTGTACCTAGGTGAAAATACAATTTTGAGTCTATAGCTAATTAAATGAAGCAAACTTAGCAACACCATTTCATTGGAAGAGGTCACTCCTTGGCAAATGCAATAAATACTAGTACTCCCTGTGTCCCATAATATAAGAACGTTTTTGGCACTACACTAGTGTAAAAAAACATTCTTATATTATGGGATGGAGGGAGTACGAAGAAAGAAATAGAGAGGAGTGAAAAAACACTTATAGCCAACCTTGTTGTAGTATGAGTTACTAAGTGATGACTATGTATGACATGCCAACATCAGATGGCCTAACACACCGTGTTAAATCTCCAAGGGCGCGACCGCGCGAGCGACGCGACGGTCGTGTTAGGCGCGACCATGATACGGGCTGCTGGCAGCCCTTGGATCTGATATCAAACGGTCGCATGCTAAGTTGCTGAAAATTTACAGAATAACCCTTCAAGATAGGATATTCACCCATAGGTATAGAATCACGCCATGCAACCGTTCGATCTCAGATCCAAGGGCTCTCAGAAGCCCGTATGATGGGAGAATGGAAAGCCACTACCCCGCCGTTTGCACGCTGGCAGTTCGCTCCTACTCGTCCCCGCACGTCCTTCAATACTACGGCGGTTCGCTCCTAGTCGTCCCGTCCATTTACATTATGACAGTTCCACTAATCCTAACCCTCCTCCCAAATCCATGGCGTCCCAAATCTCCACGATCGGCGGTGAGTACAAGGTTAGAACCATCACCGGCGATGAGTTCGACGTCATCTACACCCGTTCTTCCGCGACGGTGAAAGGATGCCTTTCTCGCTTCAGACGCATGTTCGAAGACTCAGATGATGAGTGGGTCACTGGGCTAGATGTTGAGTACACCACAGTCCTGGGACGAGAGAAGGATCTAAAGGACGAAGAGAGGAAGAAGCCCGCCATGATCCAGGTTTGCGTGCATGACTTATGCTTGGTCTACCACATATGCCATGCCGATGTTGAGTGCCAGGATTTTAAGGACTTCCTTGAGAGCAACCTAGTCAAATTCGTTACTGTAGACTTTGGTAACGACAAAGAAGTCCTGCGTCGGATAGGCCTCATTGTAGGCAACACCTTCGACCTCTAGAAGAATCAGCTGGTGTCCTCTCGTCAGCCTTCAATGCTGACCCTAGCAGGAGCCATGGTTCATCCTTCGTACGATAAACTGGAGAAATCTCCATACACGTTTCATCGTCATGCATGGCAGCGGAATGTACTAGATATAGACCACATCCACTACGCTGCAATCGATGGCTACCTTTGCTTCAATATCTACAAGGGTTGGATGAAGAGCAACAGCCAAGTGTGCGGTTCAAGCAAAGAAGTATCGGCCAAGAGGAAGAGGGACAAGGGCGAAGTCGAGGACGTGGATGAGGACTCCGAGTAAGGTGGTAGTGTCGTTGCTCATGGTGGTTCCAATGCAGTGTCTACCGGAATAGTTGCAAAGTTTAATTTCAGGTGTGCTTAATTTAATTTGAGGGGTGTGTTGTGCTGAGCCCCCAACAGAACTATGTTATGTTTCTTCTCGTTACTTTAACTCTTCAGTACGTACATACTAGTATTTCTTACATTTCATCTTTTAGTTGGTATAGTACTACCACTCATTTCTTCACATTATATACGTACAATATATATGGCCAACATCATATAGCTAGCAGTTTAGTTGTCAAAGAATTCCAGGGTGCTTAGTTTTGTCAAAGAATTCCAAGATACTTAGAGGGTACTTGGATCCAAGGGACTTATTTTAGTCTGACTAAAAATAGTCTCTTTAAGAGGCTAAAGTTCCAAGCACCCCTGACCAAAGAGGGGCTAAAACTAGTCTTGAGACTAAATTTTTTTAGTCAGGGGTACCCCTACTAAAATCTGTATTAGTCCTCTCTCTACTCATTTAACTCCTCTCCTTTAACACATGCGAGTTCTGGATTGGAGGGTTTGGAGGATAATAAATGCTCATTAACTTGATTTTAGCCTTTTTAGTATTTGGATCCAAGCATGGGTGAGGCTAGCATGTTTTAGTCCCACTACTTTTAGCCATGGGACTAAAACGTATCCAAGCACCCTCTTAGTTTTATTTGAGGGGTGGGTTGTGCTGGACACCATTATTGTGACTAGCCTTTCAATAGTACTATATGTGTAATTTGGCGACGAGCGCTCTCTATATGTACCACCTTTTTTTTAATTTCAAGTTTTGCTCCATGGCGCAATCCATCGATACTACCACTACAAAAAAATACACTTCCGTGATGATACGTGTTTGTCACAGTAGGTCGCTTTTTTTGTCATGCATGTACATCCATGAAAAATTTATGACAGAATCAAGATAGTCATACCTGTGCTGTCGTAGAAGTGTTCCATGACATTACCAAAATTATCATTACGAAAGTGTCCACTTCCATGACGATAAATCGCGCGTCACAGAAGTGCTTTCGTCAAGGGTGACCGACACGTGGCATCCACCGTAACGGAACGCCGTTAAGCTATCGGGTCGGGTTTTGGATCCGATAACCCATTAACAACCCCGACCAATGGGGATTTTCCACGTGTAAAATCATCATTGGCTAGAGGAAACACGTGTCGGCTCATCGTCGGGACAGATGTCATCCACTCACTGGACAGAAGGCGCCTATGATACGTCGACATGTGGCACGGCCCAACAAGTTTAAATGGGCCGGCCCAACTAAAGGCCCACAAGATTTTGCGGACCATAATGGGCCGGCCCAGCTAAAGGCCCATGAGATTTTGAGACCATAATGGGCTGCCCAGCTAAAGGCCCACAAGATTTTGTGGGCCATAATGGGCCAGCCCAGGTAAAGGCACACAAGATTTTTGTGTGCCATAATGGGCCGGCCCAGGTAAAGGCCCACAAGATTCTTGCGGGTCATAATGGGCCGGCCCAGCTAAAGGCCACGAGATTTCACCGACATTAATGGGCCGGCCCAGCTGTAGGCCCACAATATTTTGAGGACCCTAGTAGGCCGGCCCATTAACTGGCTGCCATGTTTTGGGCCAAATGCCGACCCATATTTGATCCGGTCCATTAATGGCCTGCCACGCTCCGGGCCTAATAGTGGCCCATATGAGATCCGGCCCGTTAAAAGCCTACCACGTTTTGGGCCAAATTACGGCCCAGATCAGGTCTGGCCCTTTAAGAGGCTTTGGCTCAATTATGGCCCATATCAGATTCGGCCCGTCAACTAGACACTATGCTTTTGGGCCCACTTGCTAAATGCCCACTTAGTAATTCGGCCTGATATTAGTTTTGGCCTATTAAGGGGCCGTTTAACATTTCATCCCTATATTAATTTCGGCCTGTTAAAAGCCCATCATATAGTTGGGCCTAACTACGGCCCGGTTTGCATTCGGCCTGCTCGCAGCCGATATCTGATTGGGCCAAACAAGGACCCAGACAATTTTGGCCTGTTAAAAGCCCGTGATTTGATTCGCACAATCATGGCCGGGGTTCATTTCGGGCTGCTGCGTAACTAGTAGGAATTAAGAACAAACCTACTCTATACAATAAAGAAATTACGGCATAGTAACTAAAAATAAACCTACACTACACAATAAAGGATTTAAGGTATATTACATCCACTGGGCATCAAAGTTCGCCACCAGTGATCATAAAGCGCAACGAAGAAGCAGATTACAAAAACTGGGCACCATTGCAGCGTAACAAAATAATACTGAACCGAGACCACTTCCAAGACAGTTCAAGAAAGGTTAGCCTTGCAGGGGAACTGCTGCGCAAGATGCTGAGCAAGGCTGTGAGACCGGCCTAGCATGTCGGTCATAGCTTCCAGGTGTAGCTGTTTAGCGATGAGGTTCTCATTGGTGTTCTCCGCAATCTTTCTTAGAGATAGGACTTCAAGTCGAAGTTGAGTTGCAGAATGCCTTTCTGCTAGAACTTGGGACTGAAGAAGTCGAACTGATTCAGACAACGAATTCTGTGAGCTTGTGTGACTGTTAGTCTCAAGTAACTTGAACACTGCATCAAGACAAGACTTTGGGGTTGTCTCGCTATCTTCAAGATGTTTTGCCTTCTTTGCTGCAATATATGTTGGGTTTGTCTCACAGCCTTCAGCAGACTTGTGCATGCCATCAGGCATATCACCCTGAAACAAAGCAGCGAGATGACATGTTTTGCACGTGTATAAACAAAGATGATAACTGTTCTGTCAATTCTATCCAATTTCAAATTAGAAAATAAAGAGTATGTTCAAAATATCAATAGCATATTTTGGCATTGTTCATAATGCGGGGAGCTTCACCACACTACTGGATTACCATGTCAACATAACAAGCATAGATGAAGGGCAAAGAAAATGATTGTATCTATTTTGGATAATGTGCATGGCATGTTGTTCATATCATCAGCCACATCAGTAAGATAAAACAGGAGATGACAAGGTGCAAACGTGGGCTACTTCACCACACACTGGATTATAGATCCACAAAAACAAGCATACATACAGGGAGTATTAAGTAATGTGCATGGTATGAATAGGGAATTTGGTTTTACAAGTAAAACTTAGAACTTACGGTTCTTACGAACATGCATTTTGGTAGAAACAACAAACTAAACAGCAGTAAACGATAGGGAGTATGAGCAAATTAAACAGTAGTTGAGGATAAAGGCTTTAGAAGGACTGACTTACATTAACAGTTAACACAGGCTTTATAATGCCCTTCTCCATGGCAAGGGAAGGATAACTCAAGAATTTCAGCACAGAATCTTCTTCATAAGCATTGCCTGTACTCTACATTTTGTAGAGAGTAATTATAGATATGATAATACTGGAAGGGATAGAGGATAATGAAGATAAGATGCAGATTGATGCTACATAATCAACTACCAATCCATGGAAGTACAAGCGTTACAGGACAAAATGTACTGACAAGAGCAATGGGCTACACTTCTGCACTGGCATTGTCTGTGTATTCTACTTGTTGGTAAGATTAAATATAGATCTGATCTTTTTTAGTAAATGGTGGGCGAGGGAGATAAGATGCAGAATGCTACAAAATGAACCAATCCCTCTTCCCATAATACAAGAGTGTTTTGAACACTGGTGTACTATACAAAACGTTCTTATATTATGGGACGGAGGGAGTAGCTGTTAATGTAAGTACAGTGGTAGACCACGTTCAGTCCTTACAAGAGGACTGCAGAGCTAAACCTCTTCAAAAGCATTGGGTTGATTCTAAATTTATGTAAGAGTCCATACGGATCTTATAATGTCCACCAAATGGACGATTACGAGGCTAACATGTGCAGTGATGCTACATAATCAAACAACTATGAAAGTAAGTATGGTCATACAGGGCAAGAGGTACTCACAAGAGCAATGTAGTGTGCAGTATAGTTGTGAGATTCTGTGGTCCCTTGAGAACGAATGTTCTTCTGCTAACAGTTTTTGTACAAGTGAGACATTAAGGCAAATGCAGAAATGTAGTTCAAATTGTGATGTGATATCATAGACAGTACCTTACGCTGCAGCCGAGACCAATGTGTAACAAGATTATTCCAGTCACTATAGGATAAATGTAGCACCGGAGACTTTACAGAAATTTCGTTCAGAGGCTTGCCATCGAAGTGCGCTTGCCTCAAGTAGGAACGATACTTCATCAACGAGTGCTTGAAAAGCGTAACCAACCCTTGCTCGTCATCACAATCCAGTTTGCACCTCGCCTATTTGAAAGAATGAAATCTTGTGTCTTCTGTCAGCAGAAACATATGCATTAATGACCATGAATAACATTAGTACATTACTTACGCGTAAGTTGCGGAGGAAGACTGGAAATTGTTCTGTGTCTGCGGTATAATCTTTCCATGAAGGAAAGATGCGCACAAAGTTCCTGACAACAACATAAGCTTCGTCTTCTAAACTAGGAAGAAATGGAACAGGGGTCCTATTTGCTGCAATTGGGTCTCTCTCTGGTTTGAAAAGGTATTTGGCAACTAGATTTGGTGTACTCTTTGCTGGAATGGGGGTTTTTGCGTCGTACAGCTGGTGCTATGTCAACTGGCATAATCATACTGTTTGCTGCAGTTGGGGTCTGCTGAGTTGGGGCATCAGAAATGACCAGTGTAGTAGGGCTAGAGTCTGCTAGAGTTGGGGTATTTTGTGGGTCAGGTGATATTGCAACTACACCTAATGGGCTATTTGATTTATCAGGTGCCACTACCTTTTCCAAATACTTTGCTTGTGCTCCTCCACGACCAGCAATCGCCCTCTTCCTTTTGAACGTCTGATACACAAGAACAACATTTGAATGGATAAATATGGTATGATGACAGATGGAATATGTACTGAAAATGGATAGGCAGGGCATATTCACATACACGATGTTTAAACTATGCTAATGGCAGTTCAACAAAGTAGAAGCAATGCAAAGAATCAGTTGCAATATATGTGCGAGCAATGTAACCTTGGAAAGTTAGAGCAAGTACCTTGATACGTGAATAAGATAGGGCATCTTCCTCTGACTCCTCCACTAGGGAGCTACATTGACTTATGTCTCCCTCTAGCTCAGAATCACTATTAGGATCATATTCTGAGCATGAATCTATAGGTGGAGAGTGTTTGCATTGCATTGCATCCAGACTTGATTTTAGTCCCTTAATGCCAAGTTTGATAGCCATGGCATTGTTCTGCTTTATTCTTTTCATGCGCGCAAGCTCATAATCATTATGATGCTGTTCAGAATCTGAGATTCATGAAAACATAAAAAGTATTCAGATTATCTATGGAATGCATTGCGGTTTCAACTCGGAGAGTGTCTCCCTATAAACCCCTACATATGCAAAGTTCACCTCCCCAACCGTGCTGACCAGACCACACACAGAGATACACACCCAAGTGGCGAACATGCATTTTCGAAACTAATTTAGGAACATTTAGCTGACCAATTAAACAACTCTATTTTAATAATATCAGATTCGTATTTGAACAACTATACTTGTTTAGCTTGATGGGTGGAGCAATGTTATTATGACATGAAGCATGTATTCTGATCGTATAGTGATCATAAAAGGGGGAAACTCTAAGCATATATTTTTTTTAGCAAAAGAGGGTTTCCCCTCTGATTTCTATTAAAGAAACCACCACGGAACCAACATGACCAATTAAACCCTAAGCATGATCAATTAAACCGCATTATGGCTGTGCCATGGCAGATTTGAAGCTGCAAACCGGAGAAATGATATTTAGCATCCATTGTTTGCTTCGAACTAAGAACTAAATTCTAAGAGCTGAAAAGAAAGTAGAGTAACCAAGTTAAGATCTATTTTCTGGTTGAGATCAAAAAGTTGAGGAGATATGAAGTACCACCTCTCTTGCGGCGCTGTGTAGGCATCGGGGGTGCGATGGCTGTCGGTGGCATTGAAGCAGATCTGCGATGGTAGACGGGTGCATCGGGGGATAAGTCCCGTTGCGGTGGAAGAGAAGGTCGTGTGAGCGGCCCTGGCAAAGAGGACGACGGCGCCGATGAAGCGAGAGGACGCGATGCAAGGCTATTCGTTCGTCGCCGTGGATGAGAAACATCCATCTCTAGCAGTGGACGACGCGGTCTTGGTCGGCGCTCCGGCATGGTGGAGGACGGTGGCGATGGATGTGGTGGAGGATGGCGGCGATGGATGGGGTGGCAGACGGAGGCTGGTGTGGGAATGGGGTGTTCTAGCGCGGACAGTGTATGAATGGGAAAAAGGAGGGAGAGGTACGGGGAATCATGTTTTTGGGACGCACCTGTCTGAAATATGGGAAAGTGACGAACTTATCCCCCGTTTCAAATTTGTACGTCTCGTCGGTTGGGGATAGGATGGTAATATCACATCTCCCAAATATTTGCCGGTAACTATTTCAGACGAGGAGAGGGTGTTTTGCCACCCACGGTTGGCGCCCACGGTGTATGAACGGGGCTGACAGGTAGGGTGGTTGTGTCACGTCTGATGGAAGTTACACATCTGCCCCTATTTAAAATATTAGCCTACATCTATTTCGGACGAGGAGAGGGTGTTTTGCCGCCCATCGTGTATGAATGGGGAATGGAGGGAGAAACAGAGGTCTTTCGAACGAGCTTGAATCAAATGAGTTTTGCCGCCCATGTTTGACGCCCACCATGTCAGAATGGGCTCAGAGGCGGTCGTGTCACGTCTAATTGAAGTTACTAACCTACCCCTATTTAGAGCAGTGGAAATCGGGCCGATGGTTGTCCGTGTAATGGGTAGACAGTAATTTCCATCTCCCAAACACTTGGCTTCGGGCAGCCGATGTGGGAGTGGACATTTTGCTGTTTCTTTCGAATTTTGGGACAATAAGCATCCATGTTTACCCTGGCAACTAAATTTGAATCCATTTTGTATTCCTATATGAATCTTTATAAATCATTCTATGTGTTTTTATATATCTTCAAAAGGACGACAAAGATGTATTCCACTGTCATATATGGATATGGTTTACGAATGCCGATACTCAAATTCAGAAACTAGAATCCAGTTTAAGGTGAATTCGAATATTTGGAACACTTCATGTCCAACTCAAATGTCACACGCAGCATAATGTGTACTCCCATTTAGATATGTACACAAGCGATGTATCAAGATTCAAATACCGAGTCAATCAACCAAGAATGTATGGAACTAACAGACATATAAACACTTATAGAGTATATGGATCAATAATATCAACTAACATACATAAGCCAGGCCTCTGTACTTTTTTTTGGCTACAACAACATCCTTTTTTTAGCCAGCATCTTGGCCCTTTCCGATGCGTGCCACTTATGGTCCATCTATACTACTATTGCTGAATGCACATTCAGCCCGATTGGCATATTTGTAGGTCTGGCACAACAATCCAAATGAAATGTCTCCTAGTCTTATCAATTAATATAGACTTGTGCTCAAATAAAATTACAAACAAAAAAACAAAAAAAACAATTATTACATGATCTCTAAAACAAATGGTTTGATTGATTACATGAACAGACAACACAAAGGTTATTCAACTATGGAAAGAACATTTCACCTATGATTTACCAAGTAGGAATTTAATTTCCTTTTTTTCCTTCAGGACCTTAATAATCTGGTCAGTCTCAGCTTGCTTCGTTTTGAAATCCACCAAATATTTAATGGTTGTCTTGAGTACTGCTTTTGATTGTGCTGTTTGCTTCCTCAACATGTCAACTTCATCTTTAAGTGCAGAAGCAGAATCTCTTTCTACCACTAGTTTAGCCTCTAGAGCATCAGCAGTTGGCAATTCATAATGCACGATTGGTCCGGTGCCACTGCTGTGGGATGATGCAACATCCATGGGGATCTCGCTCTTTGATCTTGGGCTAACCTGTTTTGCCATTAAAGTTTCGATTGGATTTAGAAAAGTTGAAGTTAGCAAAACATCTCAACTAGGAGTTATAACAGCAAACTAGTTAAACAAACAAGGAATTAAAGAGTTTCAATTGGATGCTGAAAAGTAGTTATTAACATCATTGTAACCCGTTGTTGCAGCAGCAAAGCAGTTGAACAAACAAGTAGATATTGAAGTTAAGGCAAACAGGTAATTCTTAACAGTAAGTATCAAACACATAGATAGGTGCAGTCTACAATATGATTAACAGGCTATGCCATTATGTAATCATTAGCAAACTAAATTAAGCCAAGCAACGTAATTGAACAATTTTGCAATAAGTGGCTAACTAAAATTCCGAGAAGCAGGTAACTGAACTTACGCTAGTTCTTTGTACAAGCACACTGCAACTTCTTTTTCGCTTACAAGGTTGTACGAAGGAGTCCATGGCATCAATTGCTTGGATACGCAGTCCCAATACTTGTTTCTTCCCACACAACATGGGTAAGTCGAATGGTTAATCTGGTAAGATGGTGCGTCCTTGATATGTTATATGAGGACGTGTAGTCAGACTAGTTGTAGCCAAACACATCACACTAGCTTTTACTGTATATTTCATGCGATTACTTTTGGCATATTGAGATCTAAGCAATCTACAATAGGATGAAAAGACTGGAATCCTTCACATTATTGGCGAACTCAGTTCATAGAAAAAAGCAATTCAACCATTCTGTTGATAAATCAAAAGCGCCACTGGAATATTTTTCACTATCCAATCATACACGCAAAAAGGGGCGACACCACCATAGGGGCTGGTATGGGCCACCGCCTCAGGTGGCTGGAAAGTGTGCACCTAGTTTGAGTCATCCAGGTTGGCCCATGCTAGTTTTGTTCGTCCCAACGCACGAGCAGGCAATGTAAAAAATGAAGAAAAATGTTTCAATTTGGATGGGCCAATAACATAAGTGCAAGGCAGGCCCTATAGCAGGCTCGCGGCCCAAACGAGCGCTTCCCATATCGATCGACACCAGGAAAAATCCCAATTCATTCGCTCCAGCCTCCAGTCTGGTTCGCTCCTAACCTAGCCGCCGCTGGATAGACCGACACAGCACTTCCTCGCGCCCTCATTGGAGGGCGGTTGCCGGGCTTCAAGCGAACGGAAGGACAAGAAGATGAAGATCCAACCCTGGGTGTAGCCTACGTGGGAGGCAGCAGCGGCAGCACGGGCATGGCATCGAGCTTGTGCAAACGGACAGTCGCAACTTGCAAGAGTAGCATGCGCAACGAGCAGGTACATCACATCCCTGATTATATCTAATTCATCTCTTCAATTTCTGGCCAATAGTTAAACCTGACGGTGTTGTAAAACTGCTTGTATGTAGGGAATCTATGAGAAAATGAAACCAATTTCTACTTATTTTATAACTCCCCCAATCAATACTGAACTGGCTGAATCTGATGTATCTAATCAAGTTTCCGGTGCAAACATACAAGCTCATGTTGTTCTTGAGCCTGAAGTGTCTAATGAATGGACTGCTAATGAAGGATTTGATGCAAATATTTTACATGCTCCTGGTGATGAACATATAGTGTCTAATGAGGGATCTAATGCAAGCATTTTGCAAGCTCATTGAAGGATTTAGTGTCTAATGATGATCTACTATGTTGAGAGAGACAGAGATTTGCAGGCATTGATGACAAGCAAATTATAGTGCATTTTCATAGCTTGAGGAAACGTCGAGGCCATCTACCATAAAGTCCCCGTATCATGACAACATAGCATAAATACTTTTCTAATCTGTTGTTTGAAACTATTGGCATACTTGTGCAGGATAGATATATTGATATGCAGTTTGCTCACTGGTTATACGTGCAATTACACTTCGATATTTTCAGCCAGAGAACGAATAATTCAAGCAGGTACAAACCATGTTTGTAGTCCTTGTACACCATGTTGCATTTTGTGTTTTTTGGTGCTTGCATCATTTAGTGTTTATAATCTGAACTACTTTGGATCATTAGCTGGTTTTCAAAGTGCATGTAGCTTCACATTTCTTAAGTTATGTTGATTTCCGGAGTGCAAGTGCCTTCGTATTTTTTAAGTTAAATGTTCGCCCCTGGTAACTTGAATTCGTGGATCAGCCACTGCACACAAATCATACACGAATGCCAGTACGAATTAAATGAAATGCAGGGACTTACGCTAGCTCGTTGTACAGGCTCACTACAGCTCTGCTTGCGCTTGGGATGTTCCATGTACAAGTCCATGTTACCACTTGCTTGGATGTGCAGGCCTTGTGCTCCCTGCATCCCCCTCTGCATTTTTGACACGGCGAATGGTTGATCAAATAAGAGGAATCGACCTTGATGTCGTACCGGAGGACAGATACTTACAAGGTTATACCGATGTGCAGGATGTGTACCAGATCCCATAGCACCGTCATGCTTCACTAAAATATGGATTTGCTTGTTTCAGATGATATCTCCAGAATAAATAAGAGTTAAGGTCAGAGTTTCATCGGCGTGTAAGCTAAGAGAGCAGTGAAAGGATATCCAAACATCGTCGGAACAGTGCACAAGGGAGTGATGTGTGGATACCAAGTTCGGGCCGGCGTTTGGGCATGCTCGCCTAGCTAGAGTGCGGGTCACTTCAGAGCCCTTGAGGGTGATGCGCTGGCGTTGGCTGGCCGCGCACGGATGCAGATATCGAGTGGCAGCGGAGCGCTATGATGCGGTGGACGAGACCGTTGGTGAAGCCCCAACAGCCTCGGGGGCGGAGGTGCGACGATGTGCTCGGTGAAATAGCCCCAGTGAGCTGGGAGACGGCGTCGGTGAAGCGCACTTGATGCGGTGGAACTCGGTGTTTGTGAGGCACGTCGGTTGCGGCGGCCGACGTTGTCGGTGGACCACCCGGTGCAGTTGACGAGGGCATAGATGAGGTAGCTCCGGTGCGGTGGTGAAGCGCAACCGTCGTCTTCGTCGTCGTCGTCCGGCACAGAGGTGGGGAACGGTGGGGAAAGAGACGAGACGAGGTCCGGTTCGAGGGTTGGCGGCGAATTAGGGATT
Source organism: Triticum dicoccoides (assembly GCF_002162155.2). Classification (NCBI taxonomy): domain Eukaryota; kingdom Viridiplantae; phylum Streptophyta; class Magnoliopsida; order Poales; family Poaceae; genus Triticum; species Triticum dicoccoides. Next base: position 57,402,670 of record NC_041388.1, read on the forward strand.
TGAGCAATCTGGGCGCGGAAGGGGACGGCAGAGAAGAGAGATTTTGCAGGGCTGGAATTGGGGCCGCCAGATATTTCAATCCGAAATGTGGAAG
>NC_041388.1:57402959-57403852 GCF_002162155.2 Triticum dicoccoides
TGGGGGGGGGGGGAGGGGGCTGGGTGGCTGGGTGCTACGCGTCCGTCTGACACACGCGACCATCCCGACAGGACTATGCTTCGGTGCCTTAGGGCACCTGCCTTTGTGTCCATGACATATGGGCCCAACAGGTGGCTGGCCCACATGTCAGTGACCCAAAGGCAGTTGCCTTTAAGTCACCGAAGCAGCGTCCACCCCGACACGACCCTGGTTTGCCTGGTGCGCCTACATTTGAGAATGCAAACAAATCTTCTTTCATTTGCAAATGAATCTGTATGTATTACCATGCTCGTGTTTTCCTTGCAATAATTAGTCATTCGAAACGAGATACTCCATCCGTTCACTTTTGTAAGTCGTTTCAGACAACTTAAAATGAACTGTTTTGCACATTGTCTGAAATGTCTTCAAGGTCTTATAAAAGTGAACAGAGGGAGTACTATAAATTAATTAATGAGGAGTTATTTGAAAAAAATCGAATCGATACCCACGCTAATGTGGATTAGAGTGTGTGTGTCACATAATTAGTTATTTGAATTAGAGTGTGTGTCACGTAGTTAGTTATTTGAATTCGAGTGTGTGTCACGTAGCGATCTCCAATTCTAACGTGGATTTCGCATTTCACTGTACCACGCTACTTTTTTTAATACAAATTCATATGTATATGATGAACACCATGGTAGCGAGAAAACTTTTGGATGGATTCAAACATATGACCTAAAAAATAGCACAACAAACTGAGTCAATGTCAACTTTTCGTAACTTGGTATGGCACGAATTCGAAATAATTACCCATATGCCTGTTCCTCGGTTCAAATCTTACAATGTACACCGAATTGAAACATCAATATTAAGTCTCGTACTATGTACATTCAAATCTTGTTTTTAGCCCCCCC
>NC_041388.1:57404124-57434782 GCF_002162155.2 Triticum dicoccoides
CTACATACTTCCTGTATCGGTCAATCTTCCTGTCCTAACCACCTTAGGAAGCTATCGGTTTCCAACACACGTTCATTCTTTCTCTCCATTTTTCGATCTCTAAGTCTCTCAACTACACAACCCCTTTTTCCACTCTGTTACCAAATGTATTTACCTCACACACCCGCCATTGCACCCCATGCCGAGCTCTCTCTCCCTCTACCCCCTCTCCCTCTCACCCTCTCGTGCTAAATACATGCATTGCCTATCTAGCCCCCCAACCTCTCGTGCATGCGCACGCACGCACATTGTATATCTAGGTCACTCCCTCGAGACTGTCTCACTCTTTCTTCCGCATGGCGGGCCACACTCACTCAATCTCGCTCTCTTTATCTGAATCTCGTTTAACCTTGTTTTTATTTCACACACAAATGATATATCTCCCTGTTCGGGCCTCGATCGACACACTCTATACTCTCTCACGCAGATTGTCTATCTAGGTCAGTCCATCCAAGCCGCCACCACTCTTTCGACCTCATGGTTGGCCACACTCACTCAATCTCTCTCTCTCTCTCCCTTTCTCTCCGTATGTCTCAATTGACCTCGCTCTTTCTCGGACAAAAATGATATATCACCATGTTTGAGCCCAATTCGACCTATTCACATTGTATACTCTCTCACACACATCGTCTATCTAGGTCACTCTATCCAACCCATCTCACTCTTTCGATCGCACGGCGACCCTATGTGATCGGTTGACCTTGCTTCCTCCCACGCACAAAATATATCTATACGTCTGTGACTAGATTATCTCTCAAGCTCTATCTTACAGCCCTCACCCTTGCCAAAAAGCTCAATCGGACAATATCTCTAGAGCATATATATTTGTTCAATGAATGTCGGACCACACTCACTTTGACTCTCTATCTATATGTCTCTCGATTGACCTCGCTTTCTCACACCGTATCTTCCACGCGTTGAAGCTACTACCTCTCCATCCCTCGCAAAGACGGAGCTATTTACATTGCGAGGGGCACTCCAACCTTGGATTAATTTGTGTAGGAATTTATTCCGGTCGGTTTAGATTATATTTTCGTAGCATTCGGCCCACAACTACTCCAATTACCGTAGCGGGTAATTAAGCTACGGGGAGCACCTAATATGAGCACCGAGGAGCCGTTGGATCGAAGATGCAGTGGCACACACGAGGCCTGAATGTTTTATTTGCAAAAAAACCATTGGAGAGTTTGGAAATTGCGCATAATTACAAAGACTACTCCCAAGCCATTGGATCTCACTTCCAACGGTGTAAAAACTCGTATCACCATAGTATCTAAGCTGCGGGGTGGATGTGATATTCTATGCCACTGTCATTTTTGTTCGTAAACTTGCAAAACATATGTAACTCGTGCCGTTATTTGTCTAACCGCGCAAAGTGTTTGTTCAAAAAAACCATCCTACACTGAAATATCGGAACAACACACGGGGGTCCCACTTGTCATTAATCAAATTTGGACCTAAAACTAACAAATCTAAAAGATGAGATTTGAACTGGCAACCTGGACTACAAAGCGTAAGTCGATAGCCTGAAAAAACGAACGGTTGTTGGCTTTGTCCCATAACTTGATTTTACACAGTACTTGCGTTGAGTAGAGTGGAGGGAGTGCCTCGTCAACACATGCATGACTGTTATCTCACTTACTGGTGGGTCCCAGGTCTGCGATCTCAATCTCTCTTCTCTCCATCGTCTAACCTTTGCACGGGCACACATGAAGAGTGGCGCTAGCTTGCCGTGGTGTTATTACAACTAAAAAAACTTGGAAAATAGAAGAATCGCCTAGAACAAGAGATGTTGTGGCTGGTCGAGACGGAGCTAACCACATCTATCCTCCGTGCCATGTTTACATGATGAAGATGTGTGGCTAGTGGGTTGTTTTCAACTGACTGGCTGGGTCCCGAGGTCGAACCATAGGTACTATGTCTAATACAGTATATTTTTACACGCACATTTTTCCTCCGTGCCGAGACATGGCACACCCTACCGCGCGGTTTCGGGGTCCTCCCGGGTGGTGCACGCATATATTCTTCCTGACGTGGGATGCCCTACCGCGCATTTTCTGGGTCCTCCTCAATCGTAGTGACAAAGCAAGTAAATGAGTCGTCAAATCACGAAAGACCACCTTTCCCGCTGAGTACATCAGTGAAGCACGGTGGCTAGCTAGTTGGGCTAGTTCGACCGATTAGCTAGGCCACCGCCACATTTGTTTTTTCACCCCTTTTTTTGTCTACTTGCCGGCAGGTAAATTTAAATATCCACCACGGCGTTGCTCTGGTGTTTGGGTGCGGCAGGATTTTTAATTTTTTTGATTGACGGGAGCAGGCGCGGCAGGATTTTTAATTTTTTGATTGACGGGAGCAGGCGCAACAACAATTAGTCACGATGACTCCGCCTGTACCCACTGCTCCCTGATGTGAGAAGTCGTCGACTGGTGTTTTACCGTGGTGAAAACCAAAAGATTCCCTGCTCCCTCCGTCTTCCCGTAGATTGCATTGCCTTTCAGCCATTTCGCCCCCTTTGCTTCCTGTCCCCATTACTTCTACCTGGTGCCATGGCGGCGCAGTAGATCACGGAGTCCAAGGTGAGGCTCCTGACATAGGAGCTCCATGCCAAGGATGCGGAGCTCAGGGCCAAGGACGTGGAGCTCCGTGAGCTCAAGGAGGAGAGGAGTGCCATGCTCCTCCGTTATGTGTGGGAGTTCACGGAGCTTCAAAAGCGGCAGGCGTCCACCACAAAGATGCTCAAGGCGTCGGCGGCGTTGCTGCAGAAAGCGGGAGATACGATAGGCCGTCAGGGGAGCCGGCTGGAGCGCGAGCGGGCCGATCGTGACGAGGTCTAGGATCGCTTCAGCCACTTGGTGAACCAAGTTTCCACGCACGTGTTGCGGCTGCGTGATGCCTACCGTCGTGCCAGCGCGACGATGCCGGCCGTCAGGCTAAACCCGTTCGACCACCCGGTCGACTTCAATGAGCTGCGGCTTCCTAACTTGGTCTCCTTCTTCACCTATATCTCCGAGGAGCAGAGCTGTCTCCGCGCGATGGTGGGGGCTGAGCTGGACAAGGAGGGGTTGCGGGCTGCCGTCGCCGTTGCCGGGCGAATCCTTTCAGGGCTCCGTCACCGGAATCCATTCGTGCCATTGGACGCCGTCTTTGACGAGCTGGCTCCCGTCGACCGGGAGCGGGCTATGCGGGCGGTTGCACCCTGCATCACCAACGTCGTGCGCCTCGAGAAGCAGTGGGCCTTCGGTGGTGTTTAGGCGCCCTCTGCATGGGCATGTCCATGCCTTGGCGCAACATGACCGTTGGATCAAACTCAGATGGTGCAGACCGGTCACTGTAGGACAAAGCGTGTGGGTGTGTTTGGTTGCATTCTCATCTCAATATAGTTGTTTCCTCTTCGTGTATTTTTGTCAACCTACTAGTGTGGACTCATGCACCCTTCATGCACTCTGCCAAACACCCAAAAGTGGGTCGAGAAGGGAACTTTTGCTCCCATCCCGTGCACCCTTCATACACCCTACCTAACACTATCCGTGCTTCATATGGTTCATGTTTCGTGGAGTACTGTAGCACCGTACTCTCCGTGCGTTGTGGACCTAGTTCTGTTAACATTGATCTCACCGTCCATTCTCGACCGGACAGTCGAAAAAGCGGTACTATGTTACATATAGGAGTAGTTGACATGCGCACAACATCATTTGTTATCGTCATATCTTACTACACTAGCAACAAGATTGTGTAGTACTGACGTATGAACCACTGCACATGCCTAGTAGTAGGAGCACTGTGTATGTTCAAGTGGCTGCCGTGTTTCGTACTCCTCCGTCGTAAGAGTGGAAACGCTTGCTGTAATCATTTTTTTCTTCTGAAAAACACTGGACTCGCTCTACCGTGCGGATCCTCCTCCAGCCATGCACTAAATTACTCACTTTCGCCGACGTGTGGGACAGCCAGCATCGGGGTCCACCAGCCATGCACTAAATTACTTTGTAGTAGAGTGACGGTAGACTACCCCGATCGAAGCGCCGCAGTAATGCCCAATGAGCCGTCAAATCACAAAACCCCCCTCCTTTCTAGCAGTAAGTTGGAAGGACGAAGCATCCATCATTTCACTCTTCTCTCTCAGCTTCCTCTCTACCCAACCCTCGCTTCTGCCTCATCTTGTTCCTCATTTCTTCAAGAAAACCCCGACCTGCTTCTGCCATTGTTCTTCTCTCCCAAAGAAGGAAAGGTGAGCGCATCAATGGTGTTGATTCTGGCCAAGGCCCGGTCTTGTAACCTCGAGACTGATCCTATAACTCCCTCTCTTTTCTTTTATTTCTATTTGACAGTTTCTTGATGGACGCTGGAGCACCGGCCGAAGTGATGTCTATGGCTCCGGCCAAAACTGTCGAGGCTCATGGTACGAAGAAGCGCAAGCACCCCACCGAGACTACCATAGACAAGCTCAAAGCCATCGCACTGTCCAAGCCCCCCTCTCCGGGATCCCTCATTAAGCAAGTCCAGGTAATATCTCTTCTTGACGATCTTTTTCTCGATCTTGATCGTGTTTTTTCATCTAACACGTAGTACTACTACTAGTAGTACAACTTTCTGGGTGATCTTGCATGTGATTTTTGTGTGCCAAATGACGGTTCTAAATTCCTCTTTTGACCAAAACATGCGAGAGGTTGGCACTGATTTCTTATAGATTACTTTCAACTACTCCCTCTGTCCCAAATTTCTTGTCTTAGATTTGTCTAGATACGGATGTATCTAATACTAAAATGTGACTTGATACATCCGTATGTAGACAAATCTAAGACAAGAATTTTGGGACGCAGGGAGTACTTTATGAACATCAATGCTACCTTTTAAGAGGGTATATTTGCCTCAGTAACTTGTGTTATGGATATTGCATGTAATCCCTCTGCTCTCATGCCTTTGAAGACATGTTCTAGTGTCTTTGTTCACTCATTTCTGTGCGTATATGTAGTCATATATGGAGTATAATATCGAAAATCATCTTATATTTCTGAACGGAGGTAGTAATAAAATATGGTTTCTGTTTGAATTAGAACCAGGTCCGCGGTGGAGATGAAGTTCTCAAAGTCATGCCGTGTGAACTAGAAGACCTGATGATGAGTTCTACTGCTAAACTATCCAGCTGTTGTGTCCTTGTCGCCACGTGTCCTGAACTAGTGTTTTCTTGTAGCATTGTTGTCAGGCGTGTTCTCGAGGCTGTACTTAACCACAACAATTTCCTGGTTGTGCCTTCAATTACAAAGGGTGTGGTTCTTGTAAAGCTTCCCAACAAATCTGATGTGGCCTATCTTCATCATCATGTTTATGAGTGGAAAGACCACTCTCTTAGGTTCTCCAAGGTTGACAAGATGGTGATGGTGCATGTAGACATCTCACACGAAGTCCATGGCCTAGTCAGTTATTGTGGGGGAACGTAGCAGAATTTTAAAATTTTCTACGCATCACCAAGATCAATCTATGGAGTCATCTAGCAACGAGGGAGAGGGGAGTGCATCTACATACCCTTGTAGATCGTGCGCGGAAGCGTTCAAGAGAACGGGGTTGATAGAGTCGTACTCGTCATGATCCAAATCACCGATGACCTAGCGCCGAATGGACGGCACCTCCGCGTTCAACACACGTACGGTTGGGAAGACGTCTCCTCCAACTTGATCCAGCAAGGGGAAGGAGAAGTTGATGAAGATCCAGCAGCACGACGGCGTGGTGGTGGAAGCAACGGTGATCTCGGCAGGGCTTCGCCAAGCTCACGGAGAGGGAGGAGTGTCACGGGAGGGAGAGGGAGGCGCCAGGGGCTAGGGTGCGGCTGCCCTCCCTCCCCCACTATATATAGGACCCCTAGGGGGGGCGCCGGCCCTAGGATATGCAATCTCCAAGGGGGGGCGGCCAAGGGGGGTGGAGTGCCCCCCAAGCCAAGTGGGGCGCCCCCACCCCTAGGGTTTCCAACCCTAGGCGCAGGGGAGGCCCATGGGGGGCGCACCATCCCACTAGGGGCTGGTTTCCCTCCCACTTCAGCCCATGGGGCCCTCCGGGATAGGTGGCCCCACCCGGTGGACCACCGGGACCCTTCCGGTGGTCCCGGTACAATACCGATTACCCCCAAAACTTTCCCGATGGCCGAAACTTAACTTCCTATATATAAATCTTCACCTCCGGACCATTCCGAAACTCCTCGTGACGTCCGGGATCTCATCCGGGACTCCGAACAACTTTCGGGTTACCGTATACTAATATCTCAACAACCCTAGCATCACCGAACCTTAAGTGTGTAGACCCTACGAGTTCGGGAGACACGCATACATGACCGAGACGACTCTCCGGTCAATAACCAACAGCGGGATCTGGATACCCATGTTGGCTCCCACATGCTCCTCGATGATCTCATCGGATGAACCACGATAATGAGGATTCAATCAATCCCGTATACAATTCCCTTTGTCAATCGGTACGTTACTTGCCTGAGACTCGATCGTCGGTATCCCGATACCTCGTTCAATCTCGTTACCGGCAAGTCACTTTACTCGTACCGTAATGCATGATCCCGTGATCAACCACTTGGTCACATTGAGCTCATTATGATGATGCATTACCGAGTGGGCCCAGAGATACCTCTCCGTCATACGGAGTGACAAATCCCAATCTCGATTCGTGCCAACCCAATAGACACTTTTGGAGATACCCGTAGTGTACCTTTATAGTCACCCAGTTACGTTGTGACGTTTGGCACACCCAAAGCACTCCTACGGTATCCAGGAGTTGCACAATCTCATGGTCTAAGGAGATGATACTTGACATTCAGAAAAGCTATAGCAAACGAACTACACGATCTTTGAGCTATGCTTAGGATTGGGTCTTGTCCATCACATCATTCTCCTAATGATGTGATCCCGTTATCAATGACATCCAATGTCCATAGTCAGGAAACCATGACTATCTTTTGATCAACGAGCTAGTCAACTAGAGGCTCACTAGGGACGTGTTGTGGTCCATGTATTCACACATGTATTACGATTTCCGGATAACACAATTATAGCAAGAACAATAGACAATTATCATGAACAAAGAAATATAAAATAACCATTTTATTATTGCCTCTAGGGCATATTTCCAACAGTCTCCCACTTGCACTAGAGTCAATAGTCTAGTTACATTGTGATGAATCAAACACCCATGCAGTTCTGGTGTTGATCATGTTTTGCTCTAGGGAGAGGTTTAGTCAACGGATCTGCCACATTCAGGTCTGTATGTACTTTACAAATATCTATGTCTCCATTTTGAACACTTTCATGAATGGAGTTGAAGTGACGCTTGATATGTCTGGTCTTCCTGTGAAACCTGGGCTCCTTGGCAAGGGCAATAGCTCCAGTGTTGTCACAGAAGAGAGTCATCGGGCCCGACGCATTGGGTATGACTCCTAGGTCGGTAATGAACTCCTTCACCCAGATTGCCTCTTGTGCTGCCTCCGAGGCTGCCATGTACTCCGCTTCACATGTAGATCCCGCCACAACACTTTGCTTGCAACTACACCAGCTTACTGCCCCACCATTCAAAATATACACGTATCCGGTTTGTGACTTAGAGTCATCCAGATCTGTGTCGAAGCTAGCATCGACGTAACCCTTTACGACGAGCTCTTCGCCACCTCCATAAACGAGAAACATATCCTTAGTCCTCTTCAGGTACTTCAGGATATTCTTGACCGCTGTCCAGTGTTCCATGCCGGGATTACTTTGGTACCTTCCTACCAAACTTACGGCAAGGTTTACATCAGGTCTGGTACACAACATAGCATACATGATAGACCCTATGGCTGAGGCATAGGGGACGACACTCATCTTTTCTCTATCTTCTGCCGTGGTCGGGCATTGAGCCATGCTCAATCTCGTACCTTGCAATACAGGCAAGAACCCCTTCTTTGACTGATCCATATTGAACTTCTTCAATTTCTTGTCAAGGTACATACTCCGTGAAAGACCAATGAGGAGTCTCGATCTATCTCTATAGATCTTGATGCCTAATATGTAAGCAGCTTCTCCAAGATCCTTCATTGAAAAACACGTGTTCAAGTAGGCCTTTATGCTTTCCAAGAATTCTATATCATTTCCCATCAACAGTATGTCATCCACATGCAATATGAGAAATGCTACAAAGCTCCCACTCACTTTCTTGTAAATGCAGGCTTTGCGTAAACCTAAACGCTTTGATCATCTCATCAAAATGAATGCTCCAACTCCGAGATGCTTGCACCAGCCCATAAATCGAGCGTTCGAGCTTGCACACCTTGTCAGCATTCTTAGGATCGACAAAACCTTTCGGCTGCATCATATACAATTCTTCCTTAAGGAAACCATTAAGGAATGCCGTTTTGACGTCCATTTGCCATATCTCATAATCATAGAATGCAGCAATTGCTAACATTATTCGAACGGACTTTAGCTTCGCTACGGGTGAGAAAGTATCAGCGTAGTCAACCCCTTGAACTTGTTGATAACCCTTAGCGACAAGCCGAGCTTTATAGATGGTTACATTACCATCCGCGTCTGTCTTCTTCTTAAAGATCCATTTATTTTCTATGGCTCGCCGATCATCGGGCAAGTCAGTCAAAGTCCATACTTCGATTTCATACATGGATCCTATCTCGGATTTCATGGTTTCTAGCCATTTGTCGGAATCTGGGCCCACCATCGCTTCTTCATAGTTCGAAGGTTCACTGTTGTCTAACAACATGATTTCCAGGACAGGTTTGCCATACCACTCTGGTGCGAAACGTGTCCTTGTGGACCTACGAAGTTCAGTAGCAACTTGATCTGAAGTTTCATGATCATCATCATCATTAACTTCCTCTCTAGCCGGTGCAGGCACCTCAGGAACATTTTCTTGAGCTGCGCCACTTACCGATTCAAGAGGTAATACTTCATCGAGTTCTACTTTCCTCCCACTTATTTCTTTCGAGAGAAACTCTTTCTCTAGAAAGGATCCATGCTTGCCAACAAAGATCTTGCCTTCGGATCTGAGGTAGAAGGTATACCCAATAGTTTCTTTAGGGTATCCTACGAAGACACATTTTTCCGATTTGGGTTCGAGCTTTTCAGGTTGAAGTTTCTTGACATAAGCATCGCATCCCCAAACTTTTAGAAACGACAGCTTAGGTTTCTTCCCAACCCATAATTCATACGGTGTCATCTCAACGGATTTTGACGGAGCCCTATTTAAAGTGAATGCGGCAGTCTCTAAAGCATAGCCCCAAAATGACAGCAGTAAATCGGTAAGAGACATCATAGATCGCACCATATCCAATAGAGTGCGATTACGATGTTCGGACACACCATTACGCTGAGGTGTTCTAGGCGGCGTGAGTTGTGAAACTATTCCACATTTCCTTAAGTGTGTGCCAAATTCGTGAATCAAGTATTCTTCCCCACGATCTGATCGCAAGAACTTGATTTTCCTGTCACGTTGATTCTCAACCTCACTCTGAAGTTCCTTGAACTTTTCAAAGGTCTCAGACTTGTGTTTCATTAAGTAGACATACCCATATCTACTCAAGTCATCAGTGAGGGTGAGAACATAACTATAGCCACCGCGAGCCTCAACACTCATTGGACCGCACACATCAGTATGTATGATTTCCAATAAGTTGGTTGCTCGCTCCATTGTTCCTAAGAACGGAGTCTTGGTCATTTTACCCATGAGGCATGGTTTGCACGTGTCAAATGATTCGTAATCAAGAGACTCCAAAAGTCCATCTGCATGGAGCTTCTTCATGCGTTTGACACCTATGTGACCAAGGCGGCAGTGCCACAAGTATGTGGGACTATCATTATCAACCTTACATCTTTTGGTATTCACACTATGAATATGTGTAACATTACGCTCGAGATTCATTAAGAATAAACCATTCACCAGCGGAGCATGACCATAAAACATATCTCTCATATAAATAGAACAACCATTATTCTCAGATTGAAATGAGTAGCCATCTCGAATTAAATGAGATCCTGATACAATGTTCATGGTCAAAGCTGGCACTAAATAACAATTATTGAGGTTTAAAACTAATTCCGTAGGTAAATGTAGAGGCAGCGTGCCGACGGCGATCACATCGACCTTGGAACCATTCCCGACGCGCATCGTCACCTCGTCCTTCGCCTGTCTCCGCTTATTCCGCAACTCCTGCTTTGAGTTACAAATGTGAGCAACCGCACCGGTATCAAATACCCAGGATCTACTACGAGTACTGGTAAGGTACACATCAATTACATGTATATCACATATACCTTTAGTGTTGCCGGCCTTCTTGTCCGCTAAGTATTTGGGGTAGTTCCGCTTCTAGTGACCACTTCCCTTGCAATAAAAACACTCAGTCTCAGGCTTGGGTCCATTCTTTGACTTCTTCCCGGCAGCTTGCTTACCGGGCGCGGCAACTCCCTTGTCGTCCTTCTTGAAGTTCTTTTTACCCTTGCCTTTCTTGAACTTAGTGGTTTTATTCACCATCAACACTTGATGTTCCTTTTTGATTTCCACCTCCGCTGATTTCAGCATTGAATATACCTCAGGAATGGTCTTTTCCATCCCCTCCATATTGAAGTTCATCACAAAGCTCTTGTAGCTCGGTGGAAGCGACTGAAGGATTCTGTCAATGACCGCGTCATCCGGGAGATTAACTCCCAGCTGAGTCAAGCAGTTATGCAACCCAGACATTTTGAGTATGTGCTAACTGACAGAACTATTTTCCTCCATCTTACAACTAAAGAACTTGTCGGAGACTTCATATCTCTTGACCCGGGCATGAGCTTGGAAAACCATTTTCAGCTCTTCGAACATCTCATATGCTCCGTGTCTCTCAAAACGCTTTTGGAGCCCCGGTTCTAAGCTGTAAAGCATGCCGCACTGAACGAGGGAGTAATCATCAGCACGTGACTGCCAAGCGTTCATAACGTCTTGGTTCTCTGGGATGGGTGCGTCACCTAGCGGTGCTTCTAGGACATAATCTTTCTTGGCAGCTATGAGGATGTTCCTCAGGTTCCGGACCCAGTCCGTATAGTTGCTGCCATCATCTTTCAGCTTGGTTTTCTCTAGGAACGCGTTGAAGTTGAGGGCAACATTAGCGTGGGCCATTTGATCTACAAGACATAGTGTAAAGATTTTAGACTAAGTTCATGATAATTAAGTTCATCTAATCAAATTATTCAATGAACTCCCACTCAGATAGACATACCTCTAGTCATCTAAGTGAAACATGATCCGAGTCAACTAGGCCGTGTCTGATCATCACGTGAGACAGACTAGTCAACATCGGTTAACATCTTCATGTTGATCGTATCTTCTATATGACTCATGCTCGACCTTTCGGTCTTCCGTGTTCCGAGGCCATGTCTGGACATGCTAGGCTCGTCAAGTCAACCTAAGTGTATTGCGTGTGTAAATCTGGCTTACACCCGTTGTATTCGAACGTTAGAATCTATCACACCCGATCGTCACGTGGTGCTTCGAAACAACGAACCTTCACAACGGTGCACAGTTAGGGGGAACACTTTCTTGAAATTATTACGAGGGATCATCTTATTTAAGCTACCGTCATTCTAAGCAAATAAGATGTAAAACATGATAAACATCACATGCTATCAAATAGTGACATGATATGGCCAATATCATTTGCTCCTTTTGATCTCCATCTTCGGGGCTCCATGATCATCGTTGTCACCGGCATGACACCATGATCTCCATCATCATGATCTCCATCATCGTGTCTTCTTGAAGTTATCTCGTCATCTATTACTTCTACTACTATGGCTAACGCTTTAGCAATAAAGTAAAGTAATTACATGACGTTTATGTTGACATGCAGGTCATAAATAAATAAAGACAACTCCTATGGCTCCTGCCTGTTGTCATACTCATCGACGTGCAAGTCGTGATTCCTATTACAAGAACATGATCAATATCATACATCACATATATCATTCATCACATCCTTTTGGCCATATCACATCACACGGCACATGCTGCAAAAACAAGTTAGACGTCCTCTAATTGTTGTTGCAAGTTTTTACGTGGCTGCTATAGGTTTCTAGCAAGAACGTTTCTTACCTATGCCAAAACCACAACGTGATATGCCAATTTCTATTTACCCTTCATAAGGACCCTTTTCATCGAATCTGATCCGACTAAAGTGGGAGAGACAGACACCCACCAGCCACCTTATGCAACAAGTGCATGTCAATCGGTGGAACCAGTCTCACATAAGCGTACGTGTAAGGTCGGTCTTGGACGCTTCATCCCACGATGCCGCCGAATCAAGATAAGACTAGTAACGGCAAGTAAATTGACAATATCGACGCCCACAACTGCTTTGGTATCTACTCGTGCATAGAAACTACGCATAGACCTAGCTCTAATACCACTGTTGGGGAACGTAGCAGAATTTTAAAATTTTCTACGCATCACCAAGATCAATCTATGGAGTCATCTAGCAACGAGGGAGAGGGGACTGCATCTACATACCCTTGTAGATCGCGCGCGGAAGCGTTCAAGAGGACGGGGTTGATGGAGTCGTACTCGTCGTGATCCAAATCAGCGATGACCTAGCGCCGAACGGACGGCACCTCCGCATTCAACACATGTACGGTTGGGAAGACGTCTCTGTAGGATCGAAAGTATGTCTAGAGGGGGGTGATTAGACTACTTGACCAAATAAAAACTTAACCTTTTCCCAATTTTAGTTCTTGGCAGATTTTAGCTAATTTAGGACAAGTCAAGCAATCATCACATAATTCAAGCAAGCATGCAAAGAGTATATAGGCAGCGGAAAGTAAAGCATGCAACTTGCAAGAATGTAAAGGGAAGGGTTTGGAGAATTCAAACGCAATTGGAGACACGGATGTTTTTCCCGTGGTTCGGATAGGTGGTGCTATCCTACATCCACGTTGATGGAGACTTCAACCCACGAAGGGTAACGGTTGCGCGAGTCCACACAGGGCTCCACCCAAGGGTAACGGTTGCGCGAGTCCACACAGGGCTCCACCCACGAAGGGTCCACGAAGAAGCAACCACCCACAAAGGGTCCACGAAGAAGCAACCTTGTCTATCCCACCATGGCCATCGCCCACACAGGACTTGCCTCACTAGCGGTAGAACTTCACGAAGTAGGCGATCTCCTTGCCCTTACAAACTCCTTGGTTCAACTCCACAATCTTGTCGGAGGCTCCCAAGTGACACCTAGCCAATCTAGGAGACACCACTCTCCAAGAAGTAACAAATGGTATGTAGGTAATGAACTCCTTGCTCTTGTGCTTCAAATGATAGTCTCCCCAACACTCAACTCTCTCTCATAGGATTTGGATTTGGTGGAAAGAAGATTTGAGTGGAAAGCAACTTGGGAAGGCTAGAGATCAAGATTCATATGGTAGGAATGGAATATCTTGGTCTCAACACATGAGTAGGTGGTTCTCTCTCAGAACATATGATTTGGAATGGTGTATGTGTTCTGATGGCTCTCTTCTTGAATGAGAAGGAGATGGAGGGGTATATATAGCCTCCACACAAAATCCAACCGTTACACAGTTTTCCAATCTCGGTGGGACCGAATCAATAAACTCGGTCGGACCGAAAATGTAAACCTAGTGACCGTTAGAGATTTTCGGTGGGACTGACATGCAACTCGGTAGGACCGATATGGTTAGGGTTTGGGCATAACGTAATCTCGGTGAGACCGATTACACAAACTTGGTGAGACCGAATTTGGTAATTAGCTAACCAGAGAGTTGGTCAGGCAAACTCGGTGGGACCGATTTGCTCTTTCGGTGAGACCGAAAAGTTACAAAGGGGAAACACTGAATTTACATTGCAATCTCGGTGGGACCGATTCGCTCTTTCAGTGAGACCGAAAAGTTACAAAAGGGAAACAGAGAGTTTGCAACCCCATGTCGGTGAGACCAAGATCCCTATCGGTAGGACCGAATTGCTAGGGTTTGGCAGTGGCTAATGACAAGTGAAACTCGGTGGCGCCGGATAGGAAGAATCGGTAGGACCGAGTTTGGCTTAGGGTTTAGGTCAAATGTGGATATGGGAAAGTAGTTGAGGGTTTTTGGAGCATATCACTAAGCACATGAAGCAAGAGGCTCATTAAGCAACACCTCATCCTTCCTTGATAGTATTGGCTTTTCCTAAAGACTCAATGTGATCTTGGATCACTAAAATATAAAATGAAGAGTCTTGAGCTTTTGAGCTTGAGCCAATCCTTTGTCCTTAGCATTTTGACGGTTCCACTTTCACATCCATGCCATGCCAATCATTGAGCTTTCCTGAAATAATCATCTTGGAATAGCATTAGCTCAATGAGCTATATGTTGTTATGAATTACCAAAACCACCTAGGGATAGTTGCACTTTCAATCTCCGCCAACTTGATCCAGCAAGGGGAAGGAGAAGTTGATGAAGATCCAGCAGCACGACGGTGTGGTGGTGGACGCAACGGTGATCTCGGCAGGGCTTCACCAAGCTCAGGGAGAGGGAGGAGTGTCACGGGAGGGAGAGGGAGGCGCCAGGGGCTAGGGTGCGGCTGTCCTCCCTCCCCCACTATATATAGGACCCCTAGGGGGGCGCCGTCCCTAGGAGATGCAATCTCCAAGGGGGGCGGCGGCCAAGGGGGGTGGAGTGCCCCCCAAGCCAAGTGGGGCGCCCCCACCCCTAGGGTTTCCAACCCTAGGCGTAGGGGAGGCCCATGGGGGGGGGGGGCGCACCAGCCCACTAGGGGCTGGTTCCCCTCCCACTTCAGCCCATGGGGCCCTCTAGGATAGGTGGCCCCACCCGGTGGACCCCCGGGACCCTTCCGATGGTCCCGGTACAATACCGATTACCCCCGAAACTTTCCCGATGGCCAAAACTTAACTTCCTATATATAAATCTTCACCTCCGGACCATTCCGAAACTCCTCGTGACGTCCGGGATCTCATCCGGGACTCCGAACAACTTTCGGGTTACCGTATACTAATATCTCAACAATCCTAGCATCACCAAACCTTAAGTGTGTAGACCCTACGAGTTCGAGAGACACGCAGACATGACCGAGACGACTCTCCGGTCAATAACCAACAGCGGGATCTGGATGCCCATGTTGGCTCCCACATGCTCCTTGATGATCTCATCGGATGAACCACGATATCGAGGATTCAATCAATCCCGTATACAATTCCCTTTGTCAATCGGTATGTTACTTGCCCGAGACTCGATCGTCGGTATCCCAATACCTCGTTCAATCCCGTTACCGAGAAGGTACTTTACTCTTACCGTAATGCATGATCCCGTGATCAACCACTTGGTCACATTGAGCTCATTATGATGATGCATTACCGAGTGGGCCCAGAGATACCTCTCCATTATACAGAGTGACAAATCCCAGTCTCGATTCGTGCCAACCCAACAGATACTTTCGGAGATACCCGTAGTGTACCTTTATAGTCACCCAGTTACGTTGTGACGTTTGCCACACCCAAAGCACTCCTACGGGATCCGAGAGTTGCACAATCTCATGGTCTAAGGAAATGATACTTGACATTCGGAAAAGCTATAGCAAACGAACTACACGATCTTTGAGCTATGCTTAGGATTGGGTCTTGTCCATCACATCATACTCCTAATGATGTGATCCCGTTATCAATGACATCCAATGTCCATAGTCAGGAAACCATGACTATCTTTTGATCAACGAGCTAGTCAACTAGAGGCTCACTAGGGACATGTTGTGGTCTATGTATTCACACATGTATTACGATTTCTGGATAACACAATTATAGCACGAACAATAGACAATTATCATGAACAAAGAAATATAATAATAACCATTTTATTATTGCCTCTAGGGCATATTTCCAACAGTCTCCCACTTGCACTAGAGTCAATAGTCTAGTTACATTGTGATGAATCAAACACCCATGCAGTTCTGGTGTTGATCATGTTTTTCTCTAGGGAGAGGTTTAGTCAACGGATCTGCCACATTCAGGTCCGTATGTACTTTACAAATATCTATGTCTCCATTTTGAACACTTTCACGAATGGAGTTGAAGCGACGCTTGATATGCCTGGTCTTCCTGTGAAACCTGGGCTCCTAGGCAAGGGCAATAGCTCCAGTGTTGTCACAGAAGAGAGTCATCGGGCCCGACGCATTGGGTATGACTCCTAGGTCGGTAATGAACTCCTTCACCCAGATTGCCTCTTGTGCTGCCTCCGAGGCTGCCATGTACTCCGCTTCACATGTAGATCCCGCCACAATGCTTTGCTTGCAACTGCACCAGCTTACTGCCCCACCATTCAAAATATACACGTATCCGATTTGTGACTTAGAGTCATCCAGATCTGTGTCGAAGCTAGCATCGACGTAACCCTTTACGACGAGCTCTTCGTCGCCTCCATAAACGAGAAACATATCCTTAGTCCTCTTCAGGTACTTCAGGATATTCTTGACCGCTGTCCAGTGTTCCATGCCGGGATTACTTTGGTACCTTCCTACCAAACTTACGGCAAGGTTTACATCAGGTCTGGTACACAGCATAGCATACATGATAGACCCTATGGCCGAGGCATAGGGGACGACACTCATCTTTTCTCTATCTTCTACCATGGTCGGGCATTGAGCCGTGCTCAATCTCGTACCTTGCAATACAGGCAAGAACCCCTTCTTTGACTGATCCATATTGAACTTCTTCAATTTCTTGTCAAGTTACATACTCCGTGAAAGACCAATGAGGCGTCTCGATCTATCTCTATAGATCTTGATGCCTAATATGTAAGCAAATTCTCCGGGATCCTTCATTGAAAAACACGTGTTCAAGTAGGCCTTTATGCTTTCCAAGAATTCTATATCATTTCCCATCAACAGTATGTCATCCATATACAATATGAGAAATGCTAAAGAGCTCCCATTCACTTTCTTGTAAATGCAGGCTTTGCGTAAACCCAAACGCTTTGATCATCTCATCAAAACGAATGTTCCAACTCCGAGATGCTTGCACCAGCCCATAAATCGAGCGTTGGAGCTTGCACACCTTGTCAGCATTCTTAGGATCGACAAAACCTTCTGGCTGCATCATATACAATTCTTCCTTAAGGAAACCATTAAGGAATGCCGTTTTGACGTCCATTTGCCATATCTCATAATCATAGAATGCGGCAATTGCTAACATTATTCGGACGGACTTCAGCTTCGCTACGGGTGAGAAAGTATCAGCGTAGTCAACCCCTTGAACTTGTCGATAACCCTTAGCGACAAGCCGAGCTTTATAGATGGTTACATTACCATCCGCGTCTGTCTTCTTCTTAAAGATCCATTTATTTTCTATGGCTCGCCGATCATCGGGCAAGTCAGTCAAAGTCCATACTTCGATTTCATACATGGATCCTATCTCAGATTTCATGGCTTCCAGCCATTTGTCAGAATCTGGGCCCGCCATCGCTTCTTCATAGTTCGAAGGTTCACTGTTGTCTAACAACATGATTTCCAGGATAGGGTTGCCATACCACTCTGGTGCAGAACGTGTCCTTGTGGACCTACAAAGTTCAGTAGCAACTTGATCTGAAGTTTCGTGATCATCATCATTAACTTCCTCTCTAGTCAGTGCAGGCACCTCTGGAACATTTTCTTGTGCTGCGCCACTTACCGGTTCAAGAGGTAATACTTCATCGAGTTCTACTTTCCTCCCACTTATTTCTTTCGAGAGAAACTCTTTCTCTAGAAATGATCCATTCTTGCCAACAAAGATCTTGCCTTTGGATCTGAGGTACAAGGTATACCCAATAGTTTCTTTAGGGTATCCTATGAAGACGCATTTTTCCGATTTGGGTTCGAGCTTTTCAGGTTGAAGTTTCTTGACATAAGCATCGCATCCCCAAACTTTTAGAAATGACAGCTTAGGTTTCTTCCCAAACCATAATTCATACGGTGTCATCTCAACGGATTTCGACGGAGCCCTATTTAAAGTGAATGCGGCAGTCTCTAAAGCATAGCCCCAAAATGACAGCGGTAAATCGGTAAGAGACATCATAGATCGCACCATATCCAATAGAGTGCGATTACGACATTCAGACACACCATTACGCTGAGGTGTTCTAGGCAGCGTGAGTTGTGAAACTATTCCACATTTCCTTAAGTGTGTGCCAAATTCGTGACTCAAGTATTCTTCCCCACGATCTAATCGCAAGAACTTGATTTTCCTGTCACGTTGATTCTCAACCTCACTCTGAAATTCCTTGAACTTTTCAAAGGTCTCAGACTTGTGTTTCATTAAGTAGACATACCCATATCTACTCAAGTCATCAGTGAGGGTGAGAACATAACTATAGCCACCGCGAGCCTCAACACTCATTGGACCGCACACATCAGTATGTATGATTTCCAATAAGTTGGTTGCTCGCTCCATTGTTCCCGAGAACGGAGTCTTGGTCATTTTACCCATGAGGCATGGTTCGCACGTGTCAAATGATTCGTAATCAAGAGACTCCAAAAGTCCATCTGCATGGAGCTTCTTCATGCGTTTGACACCTATGTGACCAAGGCGGCAGTGCCACAAGTATGTGGGACTATCATTATCAACCTTACATCTTTTGGTATTCACACTATGAATATGTGTAACATTACGCTCGAGATTCATTAAGAATAAACCATTCACCAGAGGAGCATGACCATAAAACATATCTCTCATATAAATAGAACAACCATTATTCTTAGATTGAAATGAGTAGACATCTCGAATTAAACGAGATCCTGATACAATGTTCATGCTCAAAGCTGGCACTAAATAACAATTATTGAGGTTTATAACTAATCCCTTAGGTAAATGTAGAGGCAGCGTGCCGACGGTGATCACATCGACCTTGGAACAATTCCCGACGCACATCGTCACCTTGTCCTTCGCCAGTCTCCGCTTATTCCGCAGCTCCTGCTTTGAGTTACAAATGTGAGCAACTGCACCGGTATCAAATACCCAGGATCTACTACGAGTAATGGTAAGGTACACATCAATTATATGTATATCACATATACCTTTAGTGTTGCCGGCCTTCTTGTCCGCTAAGTATTTGGGGCAGTTCCGCTTCCAGTGACCACTTCCCTTGCAATAAAAACACTCAGTCTTAGGCTTGGGTCCATTCTTTGACTTCTTCCCGGCAGCTTGCTTACCGGGCACGGCAACTCCCTTGTCGTCCTTCTTGAAGTTCTTTTTACCCTTGCCTTTCTTGAACTTAGTGGTTTTATTCACCATCAACACTTGATGTTCCTTTTTGATTTCCACCTCCGCTGATTTCAGCATTGAATATACCTCAGGAATGGTCTTTTCCATCCCCTCCATATTGAAGTTCATCACAAAGCTCTTGTAGCTCGGTGGAAGCGACTGAAGGATTCTGTCAATGACCGCGTCATCCGGGAGATTAACTCCCAGCTGATTTAAGCGGTTATGCAACCCAGACATTTTGAGTATGTGCTCATTGACAGAACTATTTTCCTCCATCTTACAACTGAAGAACTTGTCGGAGACTTCATATCTCTCGACCCGGGCATGAGCTTGGAAAACCATTTTCAGCTCTTCGAACATCTCATATGCTCCGTGTCTCTCAAAACACTTTTGGAGCCCCGGTTCTAAGCTGTAAAGCATGCCGCACTGAACGAGGGAGTAATCATCAGCACGTGACTGCCAAGCGTTCATAACGTCTTGGTTCTCTGGGATGGGTGCGTCACCTAGCGGTGCTTGTAGGACATAATCTTTCTTGGCAGCTATGAGGATGATCCTCAGGTTCCGGACCCAGTCCGTACAGTTGCTGCCATCATCTTTCAGCCTGGTTTTCTCTAGGAACGCGTTGAAGTTGAGGGAAACATTAGCGTGGGCCATTTGATCTACAACACATAGTGTAAACATTTTAGACTAAGTTCATGATAATTAAGTTCATCTAATCAAATTATTCAATGAACTCCCACTCAGATAGACATACCTCTAGTCATCTAAGTGAAACATGATCCGAGTCAACTAGGTCATGTCCGATCATCGCGTGAGACGGACTAGTCAACATCGGTGAACATCTTCATGTTGATCGTATCTTCTATACGACTCATGCTCGACCTGTGTTCCGAGGCCATGTCTGTACATGCTAGGCTCGTCAAGTCAACCTAAGTGTATTGCGTGTGTAAATCTGGCTTACACCCGTTGTATTTGAACGTTAGAATCTATCACACCCGATCATCACGTGGTGCTTCTAAACAACGAACCTTCGCAACGGTGCACAGTTAGGGGGAACACTCTCTTGAAATTATTACGAGGGATCATCTTATTTAAGCTACCGTTGTTCTAAGCAAATAAGATGTAAAACATGATAAACATCACATGCAATCAAATAGTGACATGATATGGCCAATATCATTTGCTTCTTTTGATCTCCATCGTCGGGGCTCCATGATCATCGTTGTCACCGGCATGACACCATGATCTCATCATCATGATCTCCATCATCGTGTCTTCTTGAAGTTGTCTCGTCATCTATTACTTCTACTACTATGGCTAATGCTTTAGCAATAAAGTAAAGTAATTACATGACGTTTATGTTGACACGCAGGTCATAAATAAATAAAGACAACTCCTATGGCTCCTGCCGGTAGTCATACTGATCGACGTGCAATTCGTGATTCCTATTACAAGAACATGATCAATATCATACATCACATATATCATTCATCACATCCTTTTGGCCATATCACATCACATGGCACATGCTGCAAAAACAAGTTAGACGTCCTCTAATTGTTGTTGCAAGTTTTTATTTGGCTGCTATAGGTTTCTAGCAAGAACGTTTCTTACCTACACCAAAACCACAACGTGATATGCCAATTTCTATTTACCCTTCATAAGGACCCTTTTCATCGAATCTGATCCGACTAAAGTGGGAGAGACAGACACCCGCCAGCCACCTTATGCAACAAGTGCATGTCAATCGGTGGAACCAGTCTCACGTAAGCGTACGTGTAAGGTCGGTCTAGGCCGCTTCATCCCACGATGCCGCGGAATCAAGATAAGACTAGTAACGGCAAGTAAATTGACAATATCGACGCCCATAACTGCTTTGTGTTCTACTCGTGCATAGAAACTACGCATAGACCTAGCTCTAATACCACTGTTGGGGAACGTAGCAGAATTTTAAAATTTTCTACGCGTCACCAAGATCAATCTATGGAGTCATCTAGCAATGAGGGAGAGGGGAGTGCATCTACATACCCTTGTAGATCGCGCGCGGAAGCATTCAAGAGAACGGGGTTGATGGAGTCGTACTCGTCGTGATCCAAATCAGCGATGACCTAGCGCCGAACGGACGGCACCTCCGCATTCAACACATGTACGGTTGGGAAGACGTCTCCTCTAACTTG
Organism: Triticum dicoccoides; assembly: GCF_002162155.2. NCBI lineage: Eukaryota > Viridiplantae > Streptophyta > Magnoliopsida > Poales > Poaceae > Triticum > Triticum dicoccoides. Next base: position 57,425,581 of record NC_041388.1, read on the forward strand.
ATCCAGCAAGGGGGAAGGAGAAGTTGATGAAGATCCAGCAGCACGACGGCGTGGTGGTGGAAGCAACGGTGATCTCGGCAGGGCTTCACCAAGCTCAGGGAGAGGGAGGAGTGTCACAGGAGGGAGAGGGAGGCGCCAGGGGCTAGGGTGCGGCTGTCCACCCCCCACTATATATAGCACCCCTAGGGGGGCGCCGGACCTAGGAGATGTAATCTCCAAGGGGGGCGGCGGCCAAGGGGGGTGGAGTGCCCCCCAAGCCAAGTGGGGCGCCCCCACCCCTAGGGTTTCCAACCCTAGGTGCAGGGGAGGCCCATGGGGGGGGGGCGCACCTGCCCACTAGGGTCTGGTTCCCCTCCCACTTCAGCCCATGGGGCCCTCTGGGATAGGTGGCCCCACCCGGTGGACCCCCGGGACCCTTCCGGTGGTCCCGGTACAATATCGATTACCCCCGAAACTTTCCCGATGGCCGAAACTTAACTTCCTATATATAAATCTTCACCTCCGGACCATTCCAAAACTCCTCTTGATGTCCGGGATCTCATCCGGGACTCCGAACAACTTTCGGGTTACCGTATACTAACATCTCAACAACCCTAGCGTCACCGAACCATAAGTGTGTAGACCCTATGGGTTCGGGAGACACGCAAACATGACTAAGACGACTCTCCGGTCAATAACCAACAGCGGGATATGGATACCCATGTTGGCTCCCACATGCTCCTCAATGATCTCATCGGATGAACCACGATATCGATGATTCAATCAATCCCGTATACAATTCCCTTTGTCAATCGGTACGTTACTTGCCCGAGACTCGATCGTCGGTATCCCAATACCTCGTTCAATCTCGTTACCGACAAGTCACTTTACTCGTAACGTAATGCATGATCCCGTGATCAACCACTTGGTCACATTGAGCTCATTATGATGATGCATTACCGAGTGGGCCCAGAGATACCTCTCTGTTATACAGAGTGACAAATCCCAGTCTCGATTCGTGCCAACCCAACAGACACTTTCGGAGATACCCGTAGTGTACCTTTATAGTCACCCAGTTACGTTGTGACGTTTCGCACACCCAAAGCACTCCTATGGTATCTGAGAGTTGCACAATCTCATGGTCTAAGGAAATGATACTTGACATTCGGAAAAGCTATAGCAAATGAACTACACGATCTTTGAGCTATGCTTACGATTGGGTCTTGTCCATCACATCATTCTCCTAATGATGTGATCCCGTTATCAATGACATCCAATGTCCATAGTCAGGAAACCATGACTATCTTTTGATCAACGAGCTAGTCAACTAGAGGCTCACTAGGGACGTGTTGTGGTCTATGTATTCACACATGTATTACGATTTCCGGATAACACAATTATAGCATGAACAATAGACAATTATCATGAACAAAGAAATATAATAATAACCATTTTATTATTGCCTCTAGGGCATATTTCCAACAGTTATGCGGGGTTCATCCCGTAGGTCGGTGGCAAAAAATAGTCTGCAGAGTTTAGTTAGTGCAACTTTGCTTGTCTGTAGTAAGTACTATTGTTCAGTACTTGATTTGTGTTTGTGAACCCTGTATTGTTTATTAGTACTGCCGCTTTTGGTGTGTGGTTAGTCCTGAGAATGGTCTATGTTAATGTCTGTCCACTCAATTCAGTCTGTATATTTTGAAGTATCCATATCATATTTTTTGTGAGGACGGTCTATCAATTATGGTTACACTCCAATATCTGTATGCATTGCAGGGTTTATCGCACCCACCAGGATTTCCAGCCCCATGGATGTTCGGTCCATACGATTTGTCACGACCTTTGGACTGTCCTGCTTGTGGGAGTAGGCGGGGCCCCTGCATGCCACGTGTAGTTGGACAATCAATCTTCTGTTTAGTACTTCAACATAGTGATTTCCTGGTAAGGATTCACTCGTGTCACATCAAGTAAATCTTGTTGATTTACTGTCTAAATATTATTGATTTAATGTCATGTTTTCTTTCTTTTCCTGCAATTTTCCGATGCAGGTTTTGCGATGTGACATTCATCACAGAATAAACCATTTGGTTTGCTCCATGATGGCTATTTTTGCAGGTTTCACTTCTTATGTCGTGTGAGTAATGAAGGTACTGTCCGTCACTTATATTATTGGAAAAAATTGGATCAGTCTGTTGTCTGAGTACAAGCTGAATCCCTATGATGAACTGCAGTTTGGTTTAACAAAAACACCACAATTAGTCCTTCTCGCGTTTAAAAGAAATGAATAAAAAAACTGGATCACGGTCACGGATCCTAGTCAAGTTAGAAAGCTGATCATAGCAGACCAGACACGATCGCCGCTGTCTCGCATAGATCGAGCACCGACAGTTGCTCTAGCACTGACAGCGGCAGCGGCTCAGTCTGATCCAGCTGAGGATTGGGCACCGACCACGTCAGCGGATCAGTCTGATCTACCGGAGGATCGGGCATCGACACCGGCACCTGCTCCGACACCGGCACCATCTCTACAAGGAGCACCATCTCCGGTAGCAGCAGCGGCTTCGGCACCTGCACCAACACTTGCACTTGCATCTGCTCCGGCCCATGCAGTTGCACCGGCAACAGACTGGGCTGCAGTTCACACTTCATATACCAAAGTCCTTACAAAAACTGACATGTCCACCTTCTTGGTAAGCATTGGCCGCCCAAGTGCTTCATTCTTTTTTCTTTCCATGTTGTTTCACATGATTCACTATGTTGATCTACCTGTTTGGGTATGTCTTCTTGTTTGCAAACAGAGAATTCCTAGAGCAACGATGGAGTCGTTCAACAATCCGGGCGACCGCGGCCAAGTTTCTCTTACCATGCGCAGCCTTGGTGTGAATGAACCTGCTCAATATATCGTAAGTACAAAGGATGGTCGCATGATGATTGATGCTAAAGGATGGTCAAGGTTAAAATCTAAATCATATCTTGTGGTAGGGGATAATGTCAAAATCGAACTTTCTCGGCAAGGAGAGCTGGTCCAAATCAACTTTGAAATTCTTCAGTAGCAGCACGCAACTTCCTAACTGATCTATCCTCCGAGAGATTTTGATGTAATAATCTGGCATGGTGAAACAAGTGTCCTGTGTGTATAAGTAGTACGCTAGTATTATTTATCACATGGTATATCGTTGATAGAATTGCAACTCTGATTGTTGGTTAGGAACTATCGTTCGATTTCATTCCAACAATTGTCGTGCTTTATTCAATTTTGTGTATTCGCCTTGTGCCAGCATCTAAAACCAGCGCTGTATCGATCACTTGCAATATGAAAAGCGTTGAGGTAGAACACATGGGCCCCCAAACATGCAGGGTCGGCCTGCGGCCCAAAGTCCAGAACCTGGTTTCGAGAAGCACTAGCTCAGTGCAGAAGTGGCGTCCTCCTCATGCTGTGGGTTGGGCGAAGATGAATGTTGATGCTGCGTTATCTCGCAATGGTGAAAGGGAAGCCTTGGCAGTTGTGAGCCGAGATCATACAGGCTTCTTCCTTGGAGCATCGGCACTGGTGTGCGAAAGTGTTACTGATCCAGAGATCCTAGAGGCAATGGCATGTTGCGGGGGGCTATCTCTGGCTCTTGACTTAAACCTGCAACAAGTTCAGATTAGCACCGATTGTTCAGCAACACTCAAGCATATCGGAGAGGCATACTTGGGGCCCAACAAATTTATTATGGATGAGATCAAGATGAAGAAGAATATGTTCCAAACCATGGAGATCATACATGAAAAACGCGAGTGTAATGTTGAAGCGCATGTGCTCGCAAAAGCTGCTTCTTCTTTGCCCTGTGGACGCCATCTTTGGCTCACATGAACCCCCGAAATTATTTGTATACCTATGACTGTTAATCTTCAATAAAGCAGCTTTTATCCCTCAAAAAAATCCGAGTATTATATTCTGAGCTGAACCCCCATAATGCCCGTGCGTTGCAGAGGGAGTATATTTCTCGGCAAGGTGAGTCTGTGATATAAAAGATTTGTATATTTCTTTACAGAGGGAGTATCTCTCTGTCAAAAAATATATTTATGTGTAACTAGTTACTCCTGTCTTTCTACTTCCTTTCGCTGATATGTGGGGCAACCGGCAACGGGGTCCACGTGCCATATGCACAAATTATAGTGCACAACTTCACAGTAGACACACCCCGGTCGTAGCGCCGCAGTAATGCCCAACGAGCCGTCAAATCAAAACCGCTGCTTTCCAGCTTTAGAAGTAAGCTGGACGGACGAAGCGGCAATATTTCACTGGGCCTGAATCCCCTTCTCCCTCGTCTGCTTGTTCAGAGAAAACCCCCTCTCGGCAATTGCATAGGGTTTTCTCATGGAGAACCAGGTACGAATTCTTCATCCATCCCCGATAAACCCAAGTCCCTTGGTCGCAGGTAATCCTAGGATGGCAGCTGCCGCCGTTGATGCATTTTTCTTCCTACTAAATCTAGTGTGTTTCATTTGTAGTGCCCGAAGTGCGAGTACCCTACAGGTTTCTGCGCCCTCGGCGAGACGCCACACTTGTTCCTTCTCATCCTAACACAACATTTTGAAACGTGCACAGTATGTTCCTAGAATCCTATTTTCTATCCGGGAGGGTGGGTTTTTTTTGAACATGCTGTGTTCTCATATTATTTTTCCTACAGTGTATTATTTGCTCTGCCAGAACACATGTACTCAAGATGCTCGGCCTTGCCATAATTGAATACACTTGTTTAATGGTCACATTGAAGACAAGCCATGGATATAAGTTCCAAGTTGGGTTCATGAACCAAGAAGATCGCTGCTTTTTTATGGCCAAACTTGGATAAACTTTCTCAAGTGTTACAGACTGAAAGTTGGCGCACGAATGTTGATGGAAATAGCAGAACTTTGTCTCATCATCACTGCGATCTTCCACCCCGACGTCGTTCCAATTGTTCATCCATGTTAGTTTTGTATCTGGTTCTTGCTTGTTGCCTCGATTACTTCTTAATCCACCTATTCTGTCTAACTAATCACAATTTAACTTTAGAAGTAGCAACGAATCTCTCACGAAGATGCTACTTCTAACTAATATTTTCTTATAATTGGTGACACATGTAGGTTTTTTCAGAGTTAAGCAGTCTGCTCATTTGTTACTCTGTAATAACTCGGCTGTTACTAATGGCACTAAAGTTGACTGGATCGACATCCACAAGTTCCTACACTTTATTGATCGTCTTGAGGTCCTTGTGGGGAGTTTTAATGGTGGAAGACCACGTGGGATATGTGTGCCACTGCTGCACTCGTTGAACAAGTCCAACTGTGTCGAGAAACTTATGGTACGAGCTGTTTTCTTTTATATATGTTGTTCATAAACTATTTCTTATACACAGTTTTACAGATGTGATCTTCTTGAAACAGGAACTGCCGAGTTCTATTGTTCCTATACAGATGCCTGACCATGGTCGGGTCAGACTTGCGCTTGGTCACAACATGATGATTATGTCGACCTACTCAATTCCCCTTGGAGGTGAAAAGATACTTATTCATGGGTGGTCTCAAATAATGAAGGTCCATCCATCTTGGAGAATAGGACAGAAGATTATGTTCATGCTTTTCCATGGCTCTAAAGCGAATATCCTGTTTATTGACCATGTTGCGAGATGAAGCCGCTTTCAGAAGGTTGTGGATGCGCGGGGTGGCACCTGGGCCTTGTCCTGGGGCTTGGCGGCCTCACCCTTGGTTAACTGTAGGCAAAGTAGCACTGTTCGAGGCGTGCTTTGTATGGTCGAACCTGTATAAGTACACATACCGCTTTCAGCTTTGGTTGTTAAGCGCCCCTGCTGGTTTCAGTTAAGGTTGTTAAGTACTCCTGCTACTTTTATAGTCTGTCGTGTTTCTTCAGTCCTGTCTTCCTCCAGCCGCCAAAACCAAACCAGCGCCGGCGGGCCACCTGCTTTCGCCTCCCACGGCTGGCTGCGCCTCAGCGCAGGCATCGCCGCCCCACCGTCTCCTAAATCGTTAACGCCGACGTCCTCCACGCGCTTTGGTGCGCTCGCTGTGGCGCCGCCCTCTTGCGTTGTCAACATGGTCAACAAACAACAGGAATCGTCAGAAGTATGTGGAGAGGATGACAGTAGGGGCCCACCACGTCAGCGTATGGAAAAATAAAATGCTTCCTCCTAGTGTTTTCCTGACATCTGGGACCCATGACATTGTGAGCGTATATAGTCAATAGACAAGAGAACAACACAAGATCGGCTGACACCTGGGACGTAGCTACTCGAGCAGTATTTTTTTTGTTTGGTATTGTTGAGACGGAACAGGGTTTGAACTGGGTTGTGGCCCGTCTAGCCCAGGCTTATATTTTATGTTCACCATGTGACCAGCCCAGCTTTTTTTTCTTTGTGAAAATGAGCCCAGTTTATTTTTTCTGAAGAATACCCAATCCAGGCCTACTTATTTTTCTACGCCCTGATGGGCTGCAGCTCTTTCAAGACGCCTGCAAATCTTGAAAGTAATATGAAATGGGTTGTAAATATAAAAATAGATGACAAATTGGCGATTACTTTATAATTTCTGAATTTTATTACATTTTCAGATTCCTATTTCACTGGGCATTAACCTAATTTAAATATATCTTCAAAGTACTTTAAATCTGGCTGGACATTTCGGTATTAAAAATAGTTTGGAACCCACAGAAATATGCGAAATTGGCCCTAGCCAACCAAAAAAACGACTGCAATAAATTGCATAAGAAGTTGCCATGAGCTATATATAAATTATTAAAAAAAGAGGGAGTGGTCTGACTTGTGGGCCTGTTTAGTTGACGCGTATGCAAGATTTTTTTAGTTATTATATACGTCAACAAACGATTCTAGCAGACGTAACCGTTGGATGTCAATCCAACGGCCATCGTGTTTCTTCAGTCTCTAATCTTCTTGCTCCAGCCGCCAACGCAGCGCCGGCGGGACTGCCTACTCCCGCCTCCCGTGGCCGGCTGTGCTGCCGCGGAGGCCTCAGCACCCCCTACTACTCCCACCGCTGGCCAGGGCATCCCTCTGCTCACCCACACCCCCTATTATTCTGCGGCGACGACAGCCTCACACCGCAGCCGAACCGGTGAATGCTCGTACTCCTCTCCGCGTGGGCATCCACTGCCGCGTCTTCCCCGGCTCCGCGTCATCCCCTTCCTATGCCTTGCCATCGTCCACCGCCGTGGTGCTCTCGACGCGGTGTGGTCAATGTGGTCAACGGCCGACTTCCATCGGAAGAGTACTGTACGTGGAGAGGTTGACAGCTGGGTCCATGGTAGCCGCAAGGAAGTGCCTCCTTATTACGCGGAAAATAATTATTCCTCCACCTGATAGCGGGGACCCACCGGACGGGCCGCCAGTATTTTGCGAAAAAATCGTTTCCCCCTAACTGCTGGGAACAACCGGATGGGCCACCGTATTTCGCGAAAAAACGTTCCCCCCGCTGCCAGCTCGGACCCACCGGAAGTGCGTCCTTATTACATACAAAAAAATGAATACTCCCCCGGGTAGCTGCGACCCACCTTGGTGGGAGGCTGACTTGTGGGCCTACTAAGTTGACGGGGACGAAGGGCTATGTTAACTTAGTCAATATGAACGATTCTAGCTCCAGTGACCGTACGATATCCATCCAACGGCCGTAGTGCTTCTTCAACCTCTGGTCTTCTTGCTCCAGCCGCCCAAAGCAGCGCCGGTCGTGCCGCATGCTCCTACCTCCCGTGGCCGGCTGTGCTGCCGCGGAGGCCTTACCGCCCCTACTATTCCCACCGCTGGCCAGGCCCTGCGACGACGGCAGCCTCACACCGCAACCGAACTAGTGAACCCTCATACTCCTCTCCGCGCGGGCTTCCACTGCCGTGTCTTCCCCGGCTCCGCGTCGTCCCCTTCCTTGGCCTCGCCGTCGTCCACCGCCGTGGTGATCTCGGCGCGGCGTGGTCAATGTGGTCAACGACCGACTTCCATCGGAAGAGTACTGTGCGTGGAGACGCTGACAGCTGGGTCCACGGCCGCAGCAAGGAAGTGCCTCCTTATTACGCACAAAATATTTATTCCTCCACCTGATAGCGGGGACCCACCAGACGGGCCATCGTATTTCGCAAAAAAAACGTTTGCCCCTGACTGCTGGGACCCACCAGCTACATCTTCGCACGCAAGGAAGTGCCTGACAGTCGGGACCCACCTGGTCGAAACGTACGTAGCATTGTCATTCTGGTCGCGAACGTGTAAGTACATATATACTGGTCGATGTAGAGGCGCACACGTGTCGTAGTAGAGGCGCGCACGTAGCATGTACACGTATGTACAGCGGCCAGGGTGCAAGGAAGAAAATACGGCCACGTATGTGTACATACGGGCGGGGTCTCGAACGCCTACTCGCGCATACGTACGGCCAGGGCTCGTGTACATGGCTGGGTCGGAACGGAGAAACAACATCGTCGTCGTGTTCATGGGAAGGCAACGGAATGCGTCATGTTCATGGGGAGGCAACAAAATGCGTCATGTTCATGGGGAGGCAACGGAATGCATCGTGTTCATCGAGAGGGCTTGGACGGAACAGGCGATGGAAACGAGGCCTGGCGTACCGCAGAACGGAGGAAACAGCCTTGTGTTCGACCGGCCATGTTCGAAACGGGATCCTGTTCATCGGGAGGGGTCTGGCGTACCGCAAAACGGGGGAAACGGACCTCCTACGGTCGAAACGGGGGTCCTGTTGATCGGGAGGGGTGTGGCGTACCGCAAAATGGACGAAACGGACTTGTGTTGGAGCGCTACGGTCGAAACGGGGGTCCTGTTCATCGGGAGGGGTGTGGCGTACCGCAAAATGGGACTCCATGGGATACTGTTCATCTCCACCATCGACCCCCTCCTGCCTCCACGAGCTACTGTTCATCCACCGTCGACCTCCTCCAGCCTCCACCTGCGACTGTTCATCCAACCTCCACCGCGCGCTACTCCACCGGCTACTGTTCAACCAGCCCTCTCCACGGGCTCCTGTTCAACCACCCCTCCACGGGCTACTGTTCATCCTGCCCTCCACCATCTGCTGTTCATTCTGCGCTCCACGGGGTGGTCCTGTTCATCCAGCCCTCCATGGGGTCCTGTTCATCCAGCCCCAACTGGCTCGATCAATCGGGGTCCTGTTCATCCAGAGGCAACACGACGGGGTCCTATTCATCCACCCCACCGGGAACTGT
>NC_041388.1:57435016-57440828 GCF_002162155.2 Triticum dicoccoides
CCCCGGCAACGCTCACTGTTCATCCAGAGGCAGCATCAATCAGCTTCAGTTAGCAGCAGTAGCGAAGGAATCGCTCGATCGGGTTCAGTTAATAGCCATCGATCGATCGCTCGGGTTCAGTAACGCGTAGCCTGCAGTGCAATCGCTCGGGTTCAGTTAGAGCCCAACGCCTCTCTTGGTTTCAGTTAGAGCCAACGCCTCGCACAAACGCGCGTACGTGTACGAGAGAAGCGCGCATCGCTCGGCCCCGACCTCCCACCGTAACTGGGAACTCCCCGAAATTTTCCTCGCCCTCGCTTCTACCACGGTTTTTTCCGTCATGGACGGCCCAAAGAATGTCATGCAGCTGCGTCTCCGGCCCGCCCAGGACGAAAAGCCCATTTTCTGTCATGATTTTTTGTCATAGAAGTAGGAGCCCACCACATCTATGATGATACCGGGTTTTGTCACAATTATCATCATAGAAGTGTCATATGTATGACAGAAATTTTTTTCGTTCGGCCCAAAATGTCACGGATGTGTCTTTTTTTTGTAGTGTACCGCTGTACAAAAGTATACATTTTTTAAAAGGCTAGAGGGCGGGGCAGTCTAGCTTGGTCGGTTTCACGAGAGGCGAGGGCCTTTGTGATTTGACGGCTCATTACTGCTGGAAGGCGGGGCCTTGTGATTTGACTGCTCGTATAAATGCGCCGATGACCTGATCGAGGAGGAGCAAAGAACTGTGCGGTATACTCAAGTTTTCCACTGGAGTAGTACCGCGACGGAGGAGCACGAAACACGGCAGCCCAGTGCCATATGGCGATAAAAAATGATCTAATTTGCTAGTCATCTCATTGTTAGCATTGTTCTATTCATTCCCTAAAAAAACCATTGTTCTATTCATGCCTCGCAGAGAACGTGACACGTGCGGCGAAACACCCGAAGCAAAAGATGAAACACGGGAGCAAAAGAAGAAGGAAGATTATCACCCCAAATGATCTAATTCGCCGCGGAGTCGTAACTGCTTCTTCATCGCCTCCACGATCTCCATCTCCTTGCACGTCTCCTCCGCCATCTTCTTCATTCTATCCATGACGCAGGATTTCTCGACGCGAGCCTTCATCATTTGTTCCACGGCTGCATTACGTACCTTGACAGCAGCCGATTGCTCGATGTGGAGCTTCGCCAACTCCTCCTTCTGTTCCATGACAAGGGCCTGCAGCATCTTCATCGAGGAACTACTATTCTCATGCAGCTTCTTCCAGCCGGCGTTCTTCTCTTTCAACAGGTCGATCTCATGGCAGAGCTTCGCCTTGTCCTCCTGAAGTCGCAGGATTTCGCCGGTCGCCTTCTTCTCTGAGGCAATGCTCTTCTTTAGCAGCATCACCAAGCCGGCGGTCAACTCCCCCTGCTGATTGAGCTCAACATGCATGTCGTCGAGGCTCTCCTTCAGCAACTCCATCAAGCCTTGGATGAACTCCTTCTGCTTATTGAGGTGCTTATTGAGCTGACCGGGCATGCTGTCGAGGGATAACGACTCCAGCTCCGCCGACTTGGCATGTTCGCCTCCGCGGCTAGGGCGCTCCTGGGAGCCATCGCCTGCCCGTGAGAGATCTTCCGAGGTCTCTGCGTGGTGGCGAGCCCTCTTTTTTTCCAGAGCCTTGGTTGTTGCTCCCTTGTTACGAGTAGTTCTCGACCTAGAGCTCTGCTCACTGGCCATGGCAACGACGGACGAAGAAGAAGCACTTATGAGGAGGAAAGGTAGAGTAATTTTCGGTTAGGTAGTTCCCCTTTTTATAACCTAAGTACTAGCACTAGTACTAATACCTGCATCGTGGGAACACGTTCAGGTTTGGTATGTACTAGTAGGTGTGAGCAGGCTTTCGAATGTGATGGGAACAAGGTAGATCTTAATTGATGATTTTCGTTTCGAGGCCCGAAACGGCTCCCGATGAGTTTAGCGGAATATAAATTTCAAGTACTACACTTCTCAAATGCGTAAATATTATGTTACTGTCAAAAATTGGCACAAAATACGAAGGAGACCAATGGAAGTACTACTAGCAACCCACGATTTAACTAGTCGCATGCACGCAGTGGAGTAATAATGTCTTTCTTCCGCCCTCACGTCCACTCAATTTGCATGTGCTGCATTAATTGACCATCAATGAAGTGAACGACTTTACACACGTCAAATTATCACATGGGGTGGATCTTGGTACAAAATTGCGTCCGCCCATGTACCCGCGTGTGCGTGCGAGGGAATGAGTGCGTGCGTGGCGTGCGTGCACATATTCGCTTCGTGCATGTACCGCCAGTATGGCTCAGGGAGGACGAGTACATTCTTCTGGAACCAGCAGCACGTCACTGTGATCAATCCACGCAAGGAGGTCACGACAACGCCTCCACATGTGCCACATGGCTTCATGAACTGTAAGAGAGACACTGTGTAGCGTGCCATTGATATTCTAATTTACGTGTTTTGCACATACTCAAAGTACTAGTAAGGTACACGTGCATTGCACGCATCAGATTTTGCAACCAAATTATGAATAAATACCACACTATAGCATGTAAGCTCTGAGTCATATATGCCTGATGTAGCCCTTCGTTTAATTCTTATAGTTCATCTCATTCAAAATCAATTAGTTTTTATAAAAAGCTAAGAACGCGGGAATAGGAAAAACATGGGAATATAGTGGAATGTCGTCTTGAATCCTACAGGATTGTACGAGTGTTTGATTGTGCATAGAAAAAACAAAGAATTCTTTCAAAGAGGTTTGAGTGGATGGGATGTTTCCAATGAAATCTAGTGCAAATGAATCATATGGAAAAATTCCTATGTTTTACAATCCTACGAATCAAACAACCAAGATAGGAAAAATTCCTAATGATTAGAATCCTCCAAAATTCCTTTGAGAATCCTTTGAATCAAAGAAGCCCTTAATCTATTTTATGATTCATGGAATTGTGCATTGTAAAGCATAAAGTATAAACAAATAATGGCAATTCAACTAAAAAAAAGTTTGGGCTGTATACAGAAGATTCTAGAACAAAAGAGAACCACTGTTGTTTTGAGGTTTGTGCATTATGCTTAAGTTCAACCATGGAGTCTGCTAGATTGTACATGTGGCAAAATCCGGTGGGGGGCTAGAAGATGGTGCGAGGGGCCGAGTGGAGGGAGACTATGAAGGAATGCACAAGTGCGAGATCGATATTTACAGAGAGGGGGCGAACACATGCGATGTTGCGCGCAGTGGCGGAGCCATGAAAAATAAATGAGCTAGGGGGCCAAGCATTGCTAATCCTTTATGAGGAGGGTCAATTCATGAACTTTATTAAACCATTTTAGCAGCAATTGTCTAATGATCACATTCATATTAGCCTCGATATATAGTGATGTTAGGGGGGGAGGGGGACAGGGCCCTTACTGCCCCTGTCTTCGCCATTGTGCATGCATCTGAGAGATGAAGCGGAAGGCATGGATGATGAGAGGGGGACGTTGGATATATAATTAATGTGGGTGTATTAGCTATATATGTTAATCCTATATAGAGAGGTATAGATCGATCGATGTGCACGTGGGAAAGAGGGTGAGACCTCACTGGATATATCGATTGATCGGTTTGTGTGGAAAACTATGAAAGACCTAGCTATATACACACATACATAGAGGAACATTGATCGTTGCGCATGCACGCATGAGAGATAAAGAATGCCCGATATGATGGAGAGGGGGATGTGTGTGGGTGTGTGCCTTCATGGGAGACCGACCTGAAGAAAAAGATTGCATGCGTGCGATGGATAATGCCGACTGGTAGTGTGTGTGCATGCATGCACGAGAGAAAGTTAGTGGTAAAATTATAAAGAGAAGACTACTGTGTGGGTGTAATAGAATAGGTGAGGTCATAATCAATGTAAAGTTGAATTCAAATATTTGAATAAGAGATCCTTATGTTTGAAACCCATGCATGCATGAATATAACGGAGATCTGCATGGTGTGGTTTGGAAACGAGCATGTTGTAATGTATACACATTGACCAAGGTCAAACTGATTTGAATTTGAGATACCGATGGCAGACATCATTTGGCCACGTTGCATCCGTGCATGGACACACTATTCTAATTGGAGATGATGGGTGGCTTTCGCATCACATATCTATATCTATACCCATATATATATTTTATATTTTATATTTTATATTTTATATTTTTTTATACTGTGTGCGGGTAACTTTAACTTGGAAAGATGGTCGTTGGATGAGGCGAATCCGATGGTCCAAACCTGGCAAATTTGAGCACTACTGGCCGTTGGATATCATCTAGATTCCACCAGATTTCGCCACATGTATAATCTAGAAGACTCTATGGTTGAACTTAAGCATAATGCACAAACATCGAAACACAAGCACTTCTTATTTGTTCTAGAATCTTTCGTATCAGAATTGCCCAAATGTTTTTCTACATGATTTCCCATTATTTGTTTTTACTTTATGTCTTACGACGCACAATTCCATGAATCTTAAAATAGATTAGCTTTCTTATAAAAACTAGATGATTTTGAATGAAATGAACTATAAGAATTAAACGAACATCTACATCATGCATATATGACTCAAAGCTTGCATGCTACAATGTGGTATTTATTCATAATTTCGTTGCCAAATCTCATGCGTGCAATGCACGTGTACCTTACTCTAGTCTAAATGGTGTTTGTGTGTGTGTTGTGCGTGTTGAGGTGCAAATTGTCTTTTTTTTGGTACACGTTAAGCTTGTTCTTCCGAAATTTCAAGCCGCGCCTTGTTATGCTAAAAATTCAAGCTAGCGTCTTTGTCTATCATGCTGCGAAACTCCCGCCTCTTCAACCCGCGCCTTGTTAGCCCGAAATATTTAAGATATATCTTTGTCTCATTGTGCTCCGACAACTCCATCCATCTCAACCCGCGACTTGCTATTCCGAACTCCCACCTCCTGTGAAATCCCGACACGCGAAATGCCCGTGGTACCCCTGAACCGAAAGAACCGCCTCAAATCGGTGGGTGTACTTTTGTAACTTACCCCACATTTCGGACAAGCGCGTCTCTAAGCCATGGTTCCCCACTGCCATCCCATCCGCCCACCCATTCGTACACCGAGGCCGTGAAAACCCGCGACGAAACTCCACACCCTGCTCCGTCCGCCACCCAGCCGGAGCCTCTTCCCCGACAACGTCGTCCACAGCAACACCTCGACCTCCCTCATCCACCGTACCGGATGAGGATCCGTCGTTGATCTCATCGTCCCGCCGGTTCAGCCACCCCGTCCTCCCCCTCCAAGGAGCTGCCCCGACATTCCCCTCGTCTTTCGCTCCACCTCCATTCCCACACTGTCATCTTCACCTGCACCACCGAAAGAGCATCATCATCACCGTTTCCTCGGATGAAGCTGCGGCCTAATCGGCGCCACCAAAGAGGTTGTACACTAATCGCCGCATTTTCTTCTTGATTTGATCTCACGGTGCTGTCGGTGCTCGGTCCTGAGCCGACACGGCGCGGCTCCATCCATGGCGGCGTCGCCGGCCACTTCCTCCACGACGTCGCTCCCTCGGTGATGACGTCCACATCAATAGGATCTGCTGCTGCTTTAGCTCTCGCTCGCGCTGCTGCTCTGCTCTTGCTCTCGGTCCCCTGCCTGGTCTGCTCTTGCTATTGCTCTTGCTCACGCTACTGCTCTCGCTCTTGCTCTTGCTTGCGATGCTGCTCCGATTTAGCTACACTTCAGTCGACTGAATCGACTTTTGGGTTAGTCGATTTTCACGAGGTGGGGGAGGGGGGGCTCACCGGGGTGAAGGAA
>NC_041388.1:57441203-57486713 GCF_002162155.2 Triticum dicoccoides
TGGCGTGGGGATCGCCGGAGAAAACGATCGGTACGGGGGGCCAAGAGGGATGGTTGGGGCGGCGGCGGACAAGTGGTGGGGAGTGTTTTCGGGGCGGGCAGGGCGGCGCACCGCCGGCCGCGGGCGGCGGCGGGCTGCTGTTTTGTCAGTGGTGGCTGGCGGCTCAGGGGGGTGGAGGTTGAAGATGAACCGCAGGCCCTTGATTTCATATCCAACGGCTGCAAAATCGACTGACCAGAGATGAAAAAGTCAGTCGACCGACGTGTAGCCTCACCTTGCTAGTGCATTCAGTTTCGACAGCAAAATTCAGTTTCGACAGCAAAATTCAGTTTCGATAGTTAAGTTCAGTTTCGACAGTTAAGTTCAGTTTCGATAGTTAAGTTCAGAGATGAGCGGCTGATGTATTTTACATCTAGCACTTTGTGGTTATGTATTTTACATCATGTATTGGAGATGCTATTAGAATTCCACTCAGGTTAACGTTGTTCGTTGTCTCTCTTGTTCTACTTCAGCATCGGCGTCATACAACTCACCAGAGCTGCTCCAACGACGAAACCCTCCATCACAGCGGACCAGTACCTCGGGCTCCATCTCCAGACGCCTAAGATCTTCTTCCCTTTCTCCGACAGCCAAGTCAGCCGGAGCATCCTCACCGGCCAACCCAATCACGCTGAGATCGACATGGCTTCACCAAAGAGGTTGTACACTTGTTGCATCTCTTTTTTACTCTACATGTTATATATATTGTCCACTGAGCACTCATAGTAACGGGAAATACGATTATTTTATCCTACTATATGACAAGCAGTGAGGTACCAGGCAACTTAGTTATCCGTGATGGACTCTCTTGAACGCCATCATTATTTATCTCTGCGCGTTTGAGCTGTGCATTTGTCGATTGGCCTGGGAGTTGAGCTAGTATGGCAGTGGCCTGGGTCCAAAGTAATAGAAGTAGCAAAAAAACATTTTTTAGTGTAGGATTTTCCCTGCTCAAGCCTGCCTACTAGAATCGCCAGTGCTTGAAAGGAAAAGTGAATGAAAAACATTGGAATTGGAAAGTTTCCTATGGTACTACTTTTCATGAATTTGGTGCAAAGGAATGGAGCAAAGGAAAACTGTAGGATTTGTTCCTTTAGTGTCTCCTTGAAAGAAAAACCATAGGAATTCTAATTTGCACTTCTCCTCCTTTTCATATTCCTATTCATCAAGCACAAGACTAAGAGATAGTAGCATAATAGCATTATAACAGTACATTTTCTTGTGGTTTGACTTAATCTCACCATGCTTTTTTGCATCCTGTGATCTTCCAATAGTTGTGAATCAAACACCCAGATTGGCAGAAATCCTGTGTTTTTAAATTCTCTGTTTTGCACGTGCATTCCTATCCTATTCCTGTCAATTTCCTATCCTTGCATTGTTAGAATGCTCAAATTAAAACAAGCCCTTACTCAATTACTTCTGTTACATATATGTGTCAAAGAAAACCTTGTGTGGTTTGTCCTGCTCCTGCGGCGCTGTGTTCCACCCCAGCTCAGCTGCTCCAATGACGGAAGGGTTCACCACAGCAGGTATCCGCTCTCCAGACTGTCTTTTGCCGCCTCAGATCTTCTTCCCTGCCGCAGGCAGCCATGACAACTGCATTACCATCATCAACTGAGCAGATGACGTTGATGACTACATGGGTCCGCAAGAGAGGTCACACTCTTCCATGTCTGCTTATGTTATGCATCGCTTAATATGATGACATGCTACATTATCGTCGTGTTCACCTATTAGACTCCGAGTCAGGTCCAAACTAATGCTGAAACTTGAGTTTTTAAATGGTTGCGGGGTATATATTGGGGCAGCAATCAGTACTATCTGTCTACTATCTGGTTAATCTCCAGTGTCTACTACGAGTTTCATGTTGGGTGCAAACAAACATTAAAGGATCCATTATCTGTATTTTTTAACTAAAGCTATTATCTGCCTGCTACCATTGGTTTTGGGTCTATCCACAGTTTGCTACCATCACTCTGGATTTGTGCATGCACTCCTTACATAATCTCACTATGTTTTATTCCTATGCATGTCAGTTATTGTACACAATGGAACTGATCATGTAGAGCAAAAGATACGAGCCTTGTGTGGTAATAAAATTTCATGCAGACGTCATTCCATGGTGGGTGCAAAGGCAGCCCCCCTCCACCCATTTCGGATTGTAATCAAGAGGAAGATAACTATTCTGAGGGGGATTCAGAAGGAGAAGACCACTCCTATTTACCCCATGAGGTCGTCGCTCTAACTTGACATGCTGATGTTGGTAATATCATGCATATGGTGCCTTGCATTGCTTACTGCATACATTAAAGATGTCATCTGCTTAGTTTAGACATGCTTTGTGTCAATGCCATCTGTTTAGTTTCTTTGTTGTATATGTGAATCATGCAATGCCATCTTGTCTAGCCAGGCATCATATATGTGAATTTTGCAATGCCACCCTGGTTAGCCAGTCATCTTATATGTGAATTATATCATGCCATCATTTTTTATTACGTGTTAAATTTGTCAACAATTTTAGTACATTCAATTACTCTTCCTGTGCATCAGCCATTCGACACGGTCATGGAAAAATCTGGAGTGGAAACAAGGTCTTCAGAGCAGACAATGCTATCTGACGAAGTGCATGTCTTGCTGGTTACCAATAGACAGATGACCAGTCATATTCCCCCCCCCCTGAGGTGCATGCCCTAACTTGGCAGGGTTATGTTGCTCATATCGTGCGTATGGTATCTTGCATTGCTATGTCATTTGCTTAGTTTAGACATGCTTTGTGTGAATGCCACCTGTTTAGTGTCTAATTACCATATATGTAAATTATGCAATGCCATCTTGTTGCAAGACATTATATATGTGAATTATGCAATGTTATCTTGTTGCAAGGCATTATGTATGTGAATTATGCAATGCCATGCTGTTTAGGCAAGCGTCATATATGTGAATTATATCATGCCATCCTTTTTTTGTATTTCTCATTGCTTTTGTCGACAATGTTTGTATATTCAACTGCTCTTCCTGTGCATCAGCCATTTGAATTGGTGATGGAGAAATCTGGAGTGAAAACAAGGTCTTCAGAGCAGACAATGGTACCTGCTAAAGCAGATATCTTGCTGGTTACAGATAGCTCCTTAGAGGAGGATTCAGAGGCAGATGACCAGTCCTATTATCCCCCTGAGGTGTATGCTCAAACTTAGCAGGGTTATATTACTCATATAATGCATATTGTATTGCAATGCTTAGTTTTTACATCATATACACAATATTGAATGCCATATCCTTAGTTGACACATCATGTATGCGATTGCCCTCTGCTCACTTCCTTAGTATATAAATCATATATTTGAATTATTTCATGCCATGATGTTTACATAGACAACATGTATCTGAATTATGGCATGCAACCCATTTTCTAAAGACATAATATAGTTATATCATCTCATCCTGTTTACATAGTCATCATATTTTAAATTATGTCAATCTATCCGTGAATATATCATGCCATCATGTTTCCGTCGATGGCATGTTTGTGATTTATGGCATGCCAACCACTTTAATAGACACATCGTATCATGTCATCCTGTTTACATAGTCATCATATTTTGAAGTATGTCATTCTATCCTGTTTAGTTAGCCATCATACATGTGAAATTGTGTCATGCTATCCTACTTAATTAGCCATCATATATGTGAAATTATGTCCTGCTATTATGTTTGCTTAGACAACATAAATGTGAATTATTTCATGCCCTGTTTTCTTCCCTACTATCCATTGCACCTGTCTATCTTACAATGTCTGTACATTCAATTACTTTTCTTGTTTATCAGCCATTTCAATTGGAGGGAATGATGGCAGTATCTGTGGGAGTAAAAACACGGTCTTCAGAAAAGATCATGCTACCTGTCGATGCAGATAGAACCACAGTCGTACTTGCCCAAGAACCAGCCCCACCACACATAACCCACACTCATGCATATTGTACCCCTACCCAGTTGGACAGAGAACCAGCTACACCCCTTCTAACCCCAACCCCAGCAGATAGACACCCAGTTCCCGTTGACACAGCACTGTCTCCACCATAGAGCACCCAAACACGAGCAGTTAGTAAGGCAACTGCAGTGCCCAAATCACGAGGACCACCACTCCAAACCCGAAGTCAACGCTTAAAGTAGAAGAAGAATTGTTCTCAGCTCAGGTTCCGTAGCTATGGTTCATACTACTTTGCTCTTGCATCACTGTATTTACTGATACCAACTAATTTCAAATTTGAAGGATGCAATTGAAACTCCAATGGTGCAACAGGTATGTTTTAAACCTGTTTCCTCAATGTGTTTGGCTATTTGCTGTTGTAACTTGCTCTATGTTGATTTCAGTTTCAATTGAATAAGCAGTTATGTTCTCATGCCATGCACATTACAAGTGTTGTTATTGCTGTGTAGTTTCCCACACTTATATTCTGTCTATGCTACTTTGTCTTAAATAGATATGATTTGAACTATATCTATCTTGATTTGGCAACATAAACTAGAATGATATAGACCATATAGTGACCATACTACATAGATATATGTTTGTTTCATGCTGTTTTCCTGTCCACCTTACTACTGAACTAGTTTACCAAAATGAGTTCCATATACTACATTGTAAACCTGAGATGTGTTTGTTTGTTTCTCTTTTAGAACACAGATAAAATATTGGAGAAGAGTACCCTGTTATGCAATGGTAAAGGAAGTAATGCAGATAAGGTTCAAGATAGTGAGACATCCCTGTTGGTCTCGAAGAAAGCTGATAAAAACTATATTGAAGACACTGAGACAACCCCAAAGTCCTGTCTTGATGTAGTGTTCGAGTTACTGGCTACCACTGCTGGCACCAGCTCTTCGAACTCGTTGCCCGAATCAGTTCGGCTTCTTGAGTCTCAACTTCAAGTTGAAAGACATCGATCAGATGTTATGCGATAGGAAGCTGAAGGACTGAGGAAGTCCCTGTAGAATTCAGATGCATACTTTCTAGTGCAACAGCAAGCGCTGGAGGACTTAAGCGCCAAACAAGAGAAAGTTAATAAGCTTGCTAAGCATCTTGCCAGCATTATGGGTACCCAGGATATTGTTTCTTGAGCTCTTCTGAAGTGGTTTCAGTTCTGGACTTGTTTTACTGCGGCGTTTATATGCTGCTGTGTTTCCTATATTTGCACTGGTGGCGAACTTTGATGCCCAGTGGATGTAATCTATATCTTTACTAATTACAGACTCCCTAGAAATTATCACGTTAATTAGATTTTACGAGCCGTTAATCTTGTGGGGCCAGATTTTCATGGTCTAGATCAACCGGCCTAATCCTATGTTTTAATATTGCTTAATTGTGAGAAAAAGGACTACTCTACCCTCATATATCTCCATGCAGCCTTTCTTCATAGACTCCTCGACTCTCCCAATCGCTAGGTTTTCCCTACAAATTACAGCCGCCTCTTTTCATCTCAGTGTCGTTAGTCAGATGGCATCAACTCAAAGATGACAAGAAGCTGTGCCATCCCACAATGGAGACGTGATGGCATCTCCCGTATCCTTCTGTTCAGTTTTCTCAAGGCAAGACGCTATGCCATTCCACAATGGAGACGTGATGGCGTCTCCCGTACTCACAGACTCCCTAATAATTCCCACGTTAATCAGAAATTACCGGCCGTTAATCTGGTGGGACCAGGTTATTACGGTGTAGATCGGTCCATGAAATCTGCATGTTAATAGACTATTAGAGAAAAAAACGTCAATGAGATCTCAATATCTGAAAAAAACATCATTGAGATCTCAATATCTATGCGTATTAGTTGGATGAATAGAACCCTCCATTGTTCTCCCATCCACACGTTTCCAGCCCAGACTCTCCTGCTTAGTTTTACGTCCCCATCATGCCCATAGGTTGTTCCGTTTGCAACCCCTCCAGGAGAATTATCATGCGTCTCCTACTGCCTCTCTTTCTCACCCTCCGTCTCGCCGCATCTTTTCTTTGGGATGTCAATGACGTTGGTGCTCCATCCAAGATTGAGTTGCTGTTAAAGAATTGGGTACGATCAGATCCATCCTCTCCTGGAGCCTGTGATCATGTTCCTCTCCAACCTAGAAATCTCGATTCTAATCAGTTTTCAATTTCTTGCCACGGAGTAACCTAGAATATATTTTCAGTTCAGCACATGAATTTGTCCCAGCATAGTTGATGCAGCGGATTCCTACTGCCTCTCTTCCTCACCCTCCGTCTTGCCGCATCTTTTCTTTGGGATGTCAATGATGTTGGTGCTCCATCCAAGTTTGAGTTGCTGTTAAAGAATTGGGTATGATCAGATCCGTCCTCTCCTGCAGCCTGTGATCATGTTCCTCTCCAACCTAGAAATCTCGATTCTAATCAGTTTTCAATTTCATGCCACGGAGTAATCTAGAATATATTTTCAGTCCAGCACATGAATTTGTCCCAGCATAGTTGATGCAGCGGATTTGTACCAATGGAAGTTTGAGGCAGACTAGACGGCCCTGACGGCGGACGAGACTGCCGGGCCAAATAACTATAGCAGACTGCTGGCAGACCTGTTTACATGATCATGAAAGTATTATTGCTAATTGTGTGTTTCTTGCAGCCAGCCAACAGAGAGAACAACACGTAATGGGTGATACAATCATACTCACTCTGGGCAATGGCCGTGACAATCGATTCAGATCTGTGAGGTGTACGTGCATGCTAAATTGATCCGGCTGATTTTGACGAAGAGTTGAAGACCATGTGCTGTGTGACGAGCTCAACACAGCCTGCGGATAGAGCAGCCATGAGTAGATAAATTGGGAGGGTATAACTGAACAGGGAAGAAGCGCTTTAAGATTTGGGAGGACTCTTATTCTGGGAAGATTCTAATTAGAAGGAGAAAAAGACCCGGTCTCATAGGATTATTTACCTATGATTTTCTGCAATCATGCCATCAGTGAACTACATCTCTGATTGATTCCTGTCAAGACTGCAAGTCGAAAGAATTGGATGTGGCTCCCTATAGATGTAATATGTGTAATAGCCGTGATAGCCTAATGTAAGTTGCTTGCTTATTTATTTCCTTGTTGTCTTGTTTATTTGTTTGCTTGTAGATAGTGCAGTTCTTTTTCTGCGGTTTGCTAGTGGGTGCAATAACCTATTTTTTTCAAACTAGGGCACAATAACCATGGGCTAATATTTACTATATTGACACTGGGCCTCCTACGGGCCGTAGAAATAGTGGGCCTTCTACGGGTTGTATAAACAGTGGGCCTTCTACGGGCCGTAGAAACAGTGGGCCTTCTACGGGCCGTAGAAACAGTGGGCCTTCTATGGGTCGTAGAAACAATGGGACTTCTACGGGCGGTAGAAACAACGGCCTTCTACGGGACGTATCATCAATGGGCCTTATACGCTGTATGATCGATTGGCCAAACATGGGCCAAACAGACCGCATTCTAGCCGTAAACGGGCTAGAGTTGGAATCGTCCGTTCATGGGCTGACCATAATGGGCCATCGTTAATAGGTCGTATTTGATGACGCTATGAAAATGGCCCAACGTATTAACGGACCACAAACGGGCCGACTGTAACCATGGGCTGAATTTGGCCCACAAGCAGAAAATGATAGTAACGGGCCGTAAGTAAACGAATGATGGAAAATAGCCCAAGAATAAATGGGCTCTGAGAAGGCTAAAAAATAACATGGGTTGGAAACGGCCCAACGGAATAACGGGCCGTTAATGGGTATAAAGTGATACACTATTCTTTACGAGCCAGTTTCACCACAGACCGTTAATGGGTGTAAAGTGATACACTGTTCATTATGGGCCAGTTTCACCACGGGCCATTAATAGGCCAAGAGTTACATAGGGCCTCATATGGGCCGAAAGACGTCATGGGCCATACATGGGCCAGAAGTGAAAACAGGCTGGAATCAAATTGGATGGCCTAGATGACGCTACCGGGCCTAATTCGAATAGGGCGTAACGGGCCTTGGGTTAGTGGGCTGTAAATGGGCTATATGCGAACAGGTGGTTAACAGGCTTTCCATGGGCCGGCCCGCCACCTTTTGACCAAGTCAAACGGGCCGGCCTTTTCACAGGAATGGGCCTTTGTTGGGCCGTGCCACGTGTCGACGTATCATAGGCGCCTTCTGTCCAATGAGTGGATGACATCTGTCCCAGCGATGAGCCGACACGTGTTTCCTCCAGCCAATGATGATTTTACACGTGGAAAATCCCCATTGGTTGGGGCTGTTAACGGGTTATCGGATCCAAAACCTGACCCGATAGCTTAACGGTGTTTCGTTACGGTGGATGCCACGTGTCGGTCACCCTTGACGAAAGCACTTCTGCGATGCGCGATTTATCGTCATGGAAGTGGACACTCTCGTGATGATAATTTTGGTAATGTCATGGAACACTTCTACGACAGCACATGTATGACTATCTTGATTCTGTCATAAAATCGTCATGGATGTACATGCATGACAGAAAACATGACCTACTATGACAAACACGTATCATCGCGGAAGTGTATTTTTTTGTAGTGGTACTACAATCACTTGAATCAAGTGGGAGTTAATCTTACAGATAAGACAGTGATTGACAGAGTTCTCTAGTCACTATCACCAAGTTACTAGAACTTCGTGATGAACTATAATATGCAAGGGATAACGGAAACGATTCCCAAGCTCTTCATGATACGGAAATCGATGAAGGTAGAAATCAAGAAAAGCATCAAGTGTTGATCGTTGACAAGACCACTAGTTTCAAGAAAAGGGCAAAGGGAAGAAGGGGAACTTCTAGAAGAATGGCAATCAAGTTGCTGCTCAAGTGAAGAAGCCCAAGTCTAGACCTAAGCCTGAAACTAAGTGCTTCTACTACAAAGGGGCTGGTCACTGGAAGCAGAACTGCCCCAAGTATTTGGCGGATAAAAAGGATGGCAAAGTGAACAAAGGTATATTTGATATACATGTTATTGATGTGTACTTTACTAGTGTTTATAGCAACCCCTCAGTATTTGATACTAGTTCAGTTGCTAAGATTAGTAACTCGAAATGGGAGTTGCAGAATGAACAGAGACTAGTTAAGGGTGAAGTGACGATGTGTGTTGGAAGTGGTTCCAAAATTGATATGATCATCATCGCACGCTCTCTATACTTTCGGGATTAGTGTTGAACCTAAAATAAATGTTATTTGGTGTTTGCGTTAAGCATGAATATGATTGGATCATGTTTATTGCAATACAGTTATTCATTTAAGTCAAAGAATAATTGTTGTTCTACTTACATGAATAAAACCTTCTATGGTCATACACTCAATATAAATGGTTTATTGAATCTCCATCGTAGTAACACACATATTCATAATATTGAAGCCAAAAGATGCAATGTAAATAATGATAGTGCAACTTATTTGTGGCACTGCCGTTTAGGTCATATTGGTGTAAAGCGCACGAAGAAACTCCATGCTGATGGGTTTTTGGAATCACTTGATTATGAATCACTTGATACTTGCGAACCATGCCTCATGGGCAAGATGACTAAGACTCCGTTCTCCGGAACAATGGAGTGAGCAACTGACTTATTAGAAATAATACATACTGATGTATGCGATACGATGAGTGTTCAGGCTCGCGGTGGGTATCATTATTTTCTGACCTTCACAGATGATTTGAGCAGATATGGGTATATCTACTTGATGAAACATAAGTCTGAAACATTTGAAAAGTTCAAAGAATTTCAGAGTGAAGTGGAAAATCATCGTAACAAAGAAATAAAGTTTCTGCGATCTGATCGTGGAGGATAATATTTGATTTACGAGTTTGGTCTTCATTTGAAACAATGCAGAATAGTTTTGCAACTCACGCCACCTGGAACACCACAGCGTAATGGTGTGTCCGAACGTCATAACCGTACTTTATTAGATATGGTGCGATCTATGATGTCTCTTACCGATTTATCACTATCATGTTGGGGTTATGCATTAGAGACAACTTCATTCACGTTAAATAGGGCACCACCTAAATCTGTTGAGACGACGCCATATGAACTGTGGTTTGGCTAGAAACCTAAGCTGTCGTTTCTTAAAGTTTGGGGCTGCAATGCTTATGTGAAAAAATTCCAACCTGATAAGCTCGAACCCAAATCGGAGAAATGTGTCTTCATAGAATACCCAAAGGAAACTGTTGGGTACACCTTCCATCACAGATCCAAAGGCAAGTGGATCCTTTCTAGAGAAGGAGTTTCTCTCAAAAGAAGTGAGTGGGAGGAATGTAGAACTTGATGAGGTAATTGTACCTTCTCCAAAATTAGAAAGTAGTTCATCACAGAAATCAGTTCTAGTGATCTCTACACCAATTAGTGAGGAAGCTAATGATGATGATCATGAAACTTCAGATCAAGTTACAACCGAACCTCGTAGGACAACCAGAGTATGGTACGCACCAAAGCGGTACGGTAATCCTTTCTAGAAGTCATGTTACTAGACCATGACGAACCTACGAAGTATGAGGAAGCGATGATGAGCCCAGATTCCGCGAAATGGCTTGAGGCCATCAAATCTGAGATGGGATCCATGTATGAGAACAAAGTATGTACTTTGATTGACTTGCCCGATGATCGGTGAGTCATTAAGAATAAATGGATCTTCAAGAGGAAGACGGACGCTGATAGTAGTGTTACTATCTACAAAGCTCGAATTGTCACAAAATGTTTTCGACAAGTTCAAGGTGTTGACTATGATGAGATTTTCTCACTCGTATCGATGCTTAAAAGTCTGTCCGAATCATGTTAGCAGTTGTCACATTTTATCAAATCTGGCAAATGGATGTCAAAACTGTATTCCTTAATGGATTTCTTAAAGAAGAGTTGTATATGATGCAACTAGAAGGTTTTGTTGATCCTAAAGGTGCTAACAAAGCGAGCAAGCTCCAGTGATCCATCTATGGACTGGTGCAAGCATCTCAGAATTGGAATATATACTTTGATAAAGTGATTAAAGCATATGGTTTTAAACAGACTTGCGGTGAAGCCTGTATTTACAATAAAGTGAGTGGGAGCACTACAATATTTCTAATAAGTATATGTGAATAACATATTGTTGATCAGAAATAATGTAGAATTTTCTGGAAAGCATAAAGGAGTGTTTGAAAAGAGTTTTTCAAAGAAAGACCTCGATGAAGCTGCTTACACATTGAGCATCAAGATCTATAGAGATAGATCAAGATGCTTGATAAGTTTTTGAATGAATACATACCTCGACAAGATTTTGAAGTAGTTCAAAATGGAACAGTCGAAGAAGGAGTTCTTGCCTGTTTGCAAGGTGTGAAGTTGAGTAAAGACTCAAAACCCGACCACGGCAGAAAATAGAAAGAGAATGAAAAGTCATTCCCTATGCCTCAGTCATAGGTTCTATAAAGTATGCTATGCTGTTTACAAGTCCTATTGTATACCTTAGCATTTTTCTGGCAAGGGAGTACAATAGAGATCTAGGGGTAGATCACCGGACAGTGGTCAAAATTATCCTTAGAGGACTAAGGAAATATTTCTCAGTTATGGAGGTGATAAAAGAGTTCGTCGTAAAGAGTTACGTCGATGCAAGCTTTTTACATCGATCTAGATGACTCTAAGTCTTGATTTGGATACATATTGAAAGTGGGAGCAATTAGCTAGAGTAGCTCCGTGCAGAGCATTGTAGACATAGAAATTTGCGAAATACATACGGATCTGAATGTTGCAGACCCGTAGACTAAACTTCTCTCACAAGCAAAACATGATCACTCTTTGGGTAATAATCACATAGCAATGTGAACTAGATTATTGACTCTAGTAAACCCTTTGGGTATTAGTCACATGGAGATGTGAACTAATCACATAAAGATGTGAACTAGATTATTGACTCTAGTGCAAGTGGGAGACTGGAGGAAATATGCCCTAGAGGCAATAATAAAGTTATTATTTATTTCTTTATATCATGATAAATGTTTATTATTCATGCTAGAATTGTATTAACCGGAAACTTAGTACATGTGTGAATACATAGAAAAACAGAATGTCACTAGTATGCCTCTACTTGACTAGCTCGTTGGTAAAAGATGGTTATGTTTCCTAACCATAGACATGAGTTGTCATTTGATAAATGAGATCACATCATTAGGAGAATGATGTGATTGACTTGACCCATTCCGTTAGCTTAGCACTTGATCATTTTAGTTTACCGCTATTGCTTGCTTCATGACTTATACATGTTCCTATGATTATGAGATTATGCAACTCCCGATTACCGGAGGAACACTTTGTGTGCTACCAAACGTCACAACGTAACTGGGTGATTATAAAGGTGCTCTACAGGTGTCTCCAATGGTACTTGTTGAGTTGGCATAGATCGAGATTAGGATTTGTCACTCCGATTATCAGAGAGGTATCTCTGGGCCCTCTCGGTAATGCAAATCACTATAAGCCTTGCAAGCAATGCAACTAATGAGTTAGTTGCGGGATGATGCATTACGGAACGAGTAAAGAGACTTGCCGGTAACGAGGTTGAACTAGGTATTGGGATACCGACGATCAAATCTCGGGCAAGTAACATACCGATGACAAAGAGAACAACGTATAGTGTTATGCGGTTTGACTGATAAAGATCTTCGTAGAATATGTAGGAACCAATATGAGCATCCAGGTTCCACTATTGGTTACTGACCGGAGACATGTCTCCGTCATGTCTACATAGTTCTCGAACCCATAGGGTCCGCACGCTTAAAGTTGTGTGACGATCAGTTTTATGAGTTTATATGTTTTGATGTACCTAAGGTAGTTCGGAGTCCCGGATATGACCACGGACATGACGAGGAGTCTTGAAATGATCGAGACATAAAGATTGATATATTGGAAGCCTACATTTGGACATCGGATGAGTTCTGGGTAAAATCGGGATTTTACCGGAGTACCGGAGGAGTTACCGGAACCCCCCGGGGGCTAATGGGCCTTGTTGGGCCATAAGGGAAAGAGAGAGGGGCCGGCCTAGGGAAGGCAGCGCACCCCTCCCTGTGGTCCGAATTGGACTAGGAGAGCGGGGGGGGGGGGGACGGCGCCCCCCTTTCCTTCTCTTTCTTCCCCTTCATTTCCCCCTCCTAGTAGGAGTAGGAAAGGGAGGAATCCTACTCCTACTAGGAGGAGGATTCCTCCTCCTGGCGCACCAACAAGGGCCGGCCGGCCTCCCCCTTGCTCCTTCATATACAGGGGCAGGGGGGCACCTCTAGACACACAAGTTGATCACAAAGATCTCTCCCAGCCGTGTGGGGTGCCCCCTCCACCATAATCCACCTCGGTCATATTGTAGCGGTGTTTAGGCGAAGCCCTGCTGCGGTAGCTTCATCAACATCGTCACCACGCCGTCGTGCTGACGAAACTCTTCCCCGAGCTCTACTGGATCGTGAGTTCGCAGGACGTCACCGAGCTGAACGTGTGCTAAACGCGGAGGTGTCGTACGTTCGGTACTGAGCATCAGTCGATAGTGAAGACGTATGACTACATCAATCGCGTTGTCATAACGCTTCCAATTAACGGTCTACGAGGGTACATGGACGACACTCTCCCCTCTCATTGCTATGCATCACCATGATCCTGCGTGTGCGTAGGATTTTTTTGAAATTACTACGTTCCCCAACAGGAATTTAGGACGACCGCCCTTGCCGCCCTTCGGTTTGCGCGGACGAGCGTTAGCAGCAGGCCCTGTGGTAGCAGTTTTGTGCACTGGCCAGGCATTGAAAGAGGCAACCGGTTGCATACCGGCAGGAGGACCATGCATCTGCACTTGATTCCCAACAGGCTGATAAGGAGACCCTGCCAACTACTGATGTTGCTGCACGTAACCACCCGATGGTTGAAGAATATATGGCTGCTGCGGGTTACTCATGAACTGCTGCTGGAACGGCACCTGGTAGACTTGTTGGTGTTGCACTGATAGCTGGTAGACTAACTGCTGTTGCGCCGGTGCCAAGCATCCCGGTGGTGCAACTGGCTGCGTCGGCTGCACCGGCTGATAAACCCCAGGAGTAAAGCCCGGGGCTCCTCCTGGCGGACTAGGATTGGGCGGCTGGGCGGAGCCAGGAGTTGAGCGGGCATGGTGACCGGAGTTGAGGCTGGGCGGCGCTGCCGGATCGCCTCGCGTCATAGCAGGAAAGTGGACAACGGCCGCGAAGGAGCAAATGAAACTAGGGTTCACAACTTTCTCCGTCCGGTTCCACAAGTGCCCAAGCCAATGGTTTAGATTAACCATTCGAAGTGAACGCCTAGGATCTGTCCGGTCCTAAGTCTGATGTGGCCCCGCCGCAATCACCGCATCGGGAGTAGCGCTCGACGAGGCACCCCGCTCTGGCGGTCCAGGAGTGAACGCCGATGAACTGGTCTACGGCGAAGCTTTGTCCTTGTCGCGACTTGCATGTGGTAATAGGTCGCCGAGCGTCCGAAGAGGTGATACCCGAGGAGGCGGGATCAGACCGATCCACGACTTGACGAGCGCCCTAGACCGAGTCGGCACCCCGACGACACCTCGCATATCCGCAGCCGGCATCCTTGGTGAAACCTCCGGCCCAATCGAGTTGGAGTTTGCCGCATCCGTCTTCGGATTGGAATCCCCGTGCACCTCCGACCCAGTCGAGGCGGAGTTCACCGCAACCTCCTTGGAGTTCGAATCCCCACGCGCCTCCGACCTGCACACATGAAAAACCTCACATGTTCGTCGATTTGATGGTCTCTCCCACACCCTCGACGCCGGCGTCGGGTAGCCAATGTCCGCCCAAAACTCGGTGGCCAGCTCTTCATCGGTCTTCCTCCGATGTACCGCAGTAGATGGCACAGAAGAGTCATCAATAGCGAAGCCTTCCCCCACTCGTGGCGCATCGACAGCATCAGCCGTATCCAGGCATGAGAACCTAGATCCGGTCCCTGGCGCCGTCGCCGGCGACCACCCTGGTGCCAGCGTCAGCCGTTGCCTGGAGGCGATCTGCATTTGGTGGAGCGTTTTTACATTCACTCATCTTCTTATATACTTAGCTTTGTTCCTTCCGTTCTGTTACTACACACACAAAAGTGAAAGTTACCACAATCTTTTTTAGAATGAAATCCTGTAGTGCCACAAAAGTGAAAGTTACCATAACCTTTTCCCGAATAAAATCCTATTGTGCCGACTTTGCTGCTCATGCATGCAAACCATGAATGCAAGAAAGAGGTATAAAATTAGTTTGGGAGGAGATGCAAGCGAGTAGCACACTGACACTGGTCTTAGATGTTTTGTGTGTGTGTGCATGCGTGCATGCGTGCATGTGTGTGTGTGTGAACACCGATCTTAGATGTTGGAACCATGTGGAATGTAATATCTTGAAACTTAAGCTTGGTTGCCCCCGAGATACGGTGATGGCGGCAAGTACTTGTGTACAAAATATTTTGTACACGGTTGTGTGCCCAAGTAACCAAAAATGTGTCAATCGTTATGATGGGAGCAGTTTTTTCTCTGGTGAGCGACGAACAGGGCGGGGAACCACTTCATGTCTTCAACCAGATGTGGCAACCCATGGGATCTCCCTCCTTCCATCTGCCGCTCCGGCGGCAGGAAGATGTGGAGATCCCCGGTGCTTCGGCGTCGGCCTTTAGAGGTTGTTGTTGGGCAGGACCACTCTATTTTGTTTGAATCATAAGCATTGCCAGTCCAGGACCTGGGCATTGACGCAGGTTGCAGTCATGGTTGGTGAATGGATTTTTGTGGTTACGATTACATTTGTGGTTACAGAGACCATAATGCTGGAATGACAATGTACTATGAAGAAAAGGGACCTTTAAAGACGCCAGAATAGTAGGCAATCTAAGTTTGGCCATCGTCCCCGTTTGGTTTGACTTAGAGCCACTCTACCATCGCCCCCGTATTGCCCTAATCCCCATGATCATGAGCTTCATGATTAGGCTCAAAAAATGGTCTATCATAGTCGCCATACCGGCCTTGGCCTGCACATTTTTTCAAAAAATGCGTGCTCCAAACACAACCTCCTGCACGGGAGAAAAGTTTTTGTTTGTTTCTTTCCTCCCATGTCCAGTCATGTCAATGGTGCGGTCATCCGTACGCCTGCCGCCTCCACTTCTTTCAATGGCGCAACCGTTTTTCACCCGCGCACGCCAATTCTAACCATGTTTCTCATTAGAGGTCACATGTTCAAGGGTATAGAAACCGGACCGCCCCACTTAACAGCGGCACTCCGCTCCATCTTTCACATTTGCCGACGAGCACTCATCTTCCCCTTTGCCGCTAGACTCACCCCATCGACCATGTCGCGGTGGCCGACTCCTCCATACAGACCTTTCCCTGGCGAGATCAAAGAGGACCACGTCGACAAGCATTTCTTGGAGAGGGCTTGGGACTTCTGGTAGTGGGTCGAGAAGGGCGCGCACCGTAAGACTGGATCATTTTTCGGCCATGGTCTTTGCAGAAATGGACGCCTCGCTGACACAGGCTTCAAAGACGCCGCCTGGAGCAGCAGCATGGACGCCCATAAGCTTGTAGACCGCTTGATGGCGAAAGTGGAAGTCGCCCAAGGAGCCATCGCCTGCGATGTCACCACCAAACAAAGGAAGAGTCTGAACTATAAGGTGAAGAAATATATGTATCCATGCCTCAAATTGTTCTAGAGATTATTTTCATTATGTTGTTGAATAGCACTAAAAATTATAATTGTGCTTGTACGGGAAATTGATGTTGAAATGAAGTTCAAAGCCTTTATTATGGTGGTTTTCAAGACTATTATGATGATTCAAAGTTTGCGTTTTGCTTCGGCAACCTTGAAAATATCATAGAGTATGCATTTTAGAGACTGATGAAGGTGCTGCTTGCGTGGTGTGTGGCCGACCAAAGATCACAATATATGCCGAATCCAATGCAATCCTCAGGTCCTGACAGTCATCTCTTATATTTACAAAAAGAAAGAACAAAAAAGGCTGCAACATCAAACATAGAAACATAGACGCTCTGTTAGGGCATCTCCAATGCGGACCCTTGAACTGCCCGTATATGTTAATACCACACGGTACGGATCCCGGAAGCCATCATTGCGGGCCAGTATCGATCTGCCGAGCAGTCTAGACCACATTTTTCTCGCAAATTGAACCAAACGTGGGGGCCTTGCGGGAGTCCAGACACGAGACAAGTCGGAGACTTACACCCATGTACCACACAAGAGGAAGGCAGAGCCCGATGAGTGAGTCCTGGATTAGGGGGTATCCGGACAACCGGACTATATCCTTTGGCCGGACTGTTGGACTATGAAGATACCAGATTGAAGACTTCGTCCCATGTCCGGATGGGACTCTACATGGCATGGAAGGAAAGCTAGGCAATACGGATATGTATATCTCCTCCTTTGTAACCGACCTTGTGTAACCCTAGCCTCCTCCGGTGTCTATATAAACCGGAGGGTTTTAGTCCGTAGGACAACATACAATCATACCATAGGCTAGCTTCTAGGGTTTAGCCTCTCCGATCTCGTGGTAGATAAACTCTTGTAATACTCACATCATCAAGAATAAATCAAGCATGACGTAGGGTTTTACCTCCATCAAGAGGGCCTGAACCTGGGTAAATCATCATGTCCCCTGCCTCCTGTTACCATCCGCCTTAGACGCACAGTTCGGGACCCCCTACCCGAGATCCGCCGGTTTTGACACCGACATTGGTGTTGTCATTGAGAGTTCCTCTGTGACGTCGCCGTAAGGAAGGATGCCTCATCTCATTGTTAAAAACAACATTACCGCCAGGTGAGCCCTGGCTGTCGGCCAAACTCTCCGGCTAGGCAGTTTCGTCATGACCGCCTGTTCGGCTGCTGCACTGACGATGACTTCTCGGGCCATCAAAAATAGCCTCCATGTCGGCTCGGAATTCGCCGAGCAGACGGATCCAATGGAGCTCTCTTCCCTAAACGAGCTCTTGGATCGCATCGCCGCCTTAGGAGTCGCTACAGACCATGATCGGATTGGGCTTAAACCCGATCAAAGGGAGATTTACTCTCCACTGGTCACCCATCATGTTGCGGTGGTGGAGGAACAATACAGCGATTCTTCCTCTATCTTGAGGACTAACTATGTCCGGATTCCTAAGCTCTCCGAGCCGGATACCCGTTTAAGGGAGGACATCACCCAAACCCTGAACCTAAAGTCAGGTAGCGGGCCAGACTCATCGGGCAACACCCCGGAATCCGAACATCCAAGATCGGAAACTCCTTGGCCCTTGGGCCTCAGATTGGGTAGGGGTTCGGACTCAAAGCGACCCACCCACCCAGACATAAACGATCTTTCCCACAGCAGGCAAGAGCCCCATGAAACAGTACATCATTATTGGGCCAGATTCCTCCTTGTGATGAACAAGGTTAAGGACTGCCGCGAGGAAGACGCGGTCTCACTTTTCTGCAATAACTGCACAGACAAGGGAATCCTTAACGCCATAAGTCATCGTGATATATCACGCTTCGCCGACTTGGCATCCATAGTACAAAAGTATTGTGCAATGGAAAGTGCCTGGAAAATCGAAGCAAAATTTTGGGATAATCTGGCTCCATATATACACCCAATCCAAGGAAAAAGGGTGCACTATCATAACACACCCGAGTTAATTACAAAGAAGCAAAAACCCTCTACAGGGCGTGGAACCGTATTGGAGGGATGGCTCAACGGACCCTGCAAAATTCATAGTACGACGGATACAATACCAACACACAGCCTTAGAGCATGTTGGATACTCCGGCAGGTGGCCAAAAGCGGCGAAGACCTTCTCATCCCAGATGCCACAGAGCACCACCCCAGTGATAACAATACTGTATTAATAGTCTTTGAGACCTTCGCATCAAACAATAGGCGCAAGCGAACACTTTGCAGCATTGCCGAAATCTGCCACGTAGCAGCAATAAATCCATGGAGCGACACAGGTATTACCTTCAATCCCGGCGACGCACCTAAATTCCAAACAGCCCGAGCACCAGCGGCACTGGTCCTCAGTCCAATCATGGACGACTTTTGACTCACCAAAGTGCTCATGGACGGCGGCAGTGGATTAAACCTCATCTACGAGGGAACTCTTCAAAAAAATGGAAATAGACTGGAACCGCATTGAGCGAAGTAGCACAACTTTCAGAGGAATCATCCCTAGTCGAGAAGCACGTTGTGCTAGGAAAATCACACTAGAGGTGGTATTCGGCACGCCGGAGAACTATAGGTCCGAAGAAATTACATTCCAAGTGTCCCCGTTCAGTAGTGGATACCACGCCCTTTTAGGGGGGAGGCGTTCACGATCTTCCAAGCCATACCCCATTACGGGTACATGAAGCTCAAAATGCCTGGGCCCAAAGGAATCATCAGTCTCGCTAGTGATCCGGACACATCACTCTGCGCCGAAAACAAAACAACTCATTGGCCCTTGAGGCATTATCCGAAGCCTTTGCGGCCGAGGAATTAACTACGCTGCGCTTCACAGTGGACAGGGACAACGTGATACTTGACAAGAGATCCAAGTCCACCTCTTTCAAACCAGCGGATGAAATAGTAAAATTCCAAGTTCACCCAACGGACCCTACAAAAACAGACTCCATCAGGGCATAGTTAAACCCCGCCGTGGACGCCGCACTAGGAGAGTTCCTGCACGAGAATTGGGACATATTCGCCTCGCATCCCTCAGACATGCCAGGAATCCCACGCAGGTTGGCCGAGCATAGCCTCAATATCCTAAAGGGATTCAAGCCGGTCAAGCAGGCTCTTCGACGTTTCTCCGAACCTAAGAGATAGGCCATGGGAGAGGAACTAGCCAAGTTATTGGAGGCCGGATTCATCAGAGAAATAAAACACCCAGACTGGCTAGCAAACCTGATGATGGTACCAAAGAAGGATAAATCCTGGCGCCTTTGTGTCGATTTCAAGGACCCCAATAAAGCTTTCCCAAAGGATCCCTTCCCCCTCCCCCGCATTGATCAAATTATGGATGCTACCGCAGGACACGAGTCATTGTGTTTCCTCGACGCATACTCCGGTTACCACCAAATCAAGATGGCGGAGTCCGACCAAGCCGCAACGGCATTCATCACACCATACGGCCCCTTCTGTTTCAACACAATGTCTTTTGGGCTCAAAAACACAGGTGCAACATATCAGCGCATGATTCAGACATGTCTGGAGAAACAAATCGGCAAAACAGTTGAGGCATACGTAGATGATGTGGTCGTTAAAACCAAACACGTCGACTCTCTAATAGACGACTTGATGCTCACATTCGACAATCTCCGAACATATGACATCAAGCTCAATCTGGAAAAATGTGTTTTCGTCGTACCAGCCGGAAAGATCCTGGGCTTCATTGTCTCCAGTAGTGGAATTGAAGCAAATCCGGCCAAAATCCGAGCTCTATCACAGTTGGCTACCACAACGGACCTCAAACAAACCCAGAAACTAACTGGATGTGTGGCGGCTTTAAGCCGCTTTATCTCCCGCTTAGGAGAAAAGGCATTACCCCTTTACCGCCTCCTTCGGCGCACCAAACACTTCGAGTGGACGGACGCTGCCACAGCCGGATTAGAAGAAGTAAAAGCCATACTAGCAACCAACCCAATTCTAGCTGCGCCAAACATCGGCGAACCAATGTTGTTTTACATTGCGGCAACTCATCAAGTTGTAAGCGCAGTGCTCGTCGTCGAACGAGAAGCGGACGGACATAAATTCCCTCTTCAAAAACCGATATATTATGTGTCCATTGTCCTCACTCCATGCAAATCACGGTACCCACATTATCAAAAGATAGCTTATGCGGTATTCATGGCATCCCGGAAACTGCGACACTACTTTCAAGAGTGTTCGATTACGGTAGCCTCGGAGGTGCCACTCAACGATATCGTAAACAACCGTGACGCCACGGGTTGGATTGCCAAACGGGCCATTGAGCTCCTCCCGTTCGACATAACATACAAACCTCGGCGAGCCATTAAATCGCAAGTATTAGCCGACTTTGTCGCTGAATGGACCGAATCCGAACTCCCTAAAGAGTACGGCGCGTACTCCAATTGGATTATGCACTTTGACGGCTCCAAAATGCTGGCTGGACTGGGGGCTGGCGTTGTCCTGACGTCCCCAACCGGAGATACAGTTCAATACATACTGCAGATATTGTATACTGATTCCAACAATGCAGCCGAATATGAAGCCCTGTTACATGGTCTTCGGATGGCAGTTTCCATGGGCATTCAACGCCTGGAGGTGCGTGGGGACTCGGACCTCGCAATTTCCCAAATAAATGGAGACTTTGATGCTAAGGATCCAAAGATGGTGGCCTATCGCAATGCCGTTCTAAAGATGTCAGCTCGGTTCGAAGGGCTCGAATTTCACCATGTGGCTCAGGAAAACAATCAGGCGGCGGATATCCTCGCCCGCATCGGCGCAAAACGCGATGCGGTCCCCCCCAACATCTTCTTAGAAAGGTTGTTTAAGCCATCTATGGTATGGGAGGGGGACACCGGCAACGTTAGTCCGGACCCGGCCACAACCCTCGATACCGAACACTCTGACATAATCGGAAGCTCTCCCACCGAAACAACACCTTCAGCCCACATAATAATGGCCATCATAGCCCCGTGGACAGAATCATTCCTGGCCTACCTAACGAGGCAGGAACTTCCGGAGGACCAAAATGAGGCATGCTGCATAGTGCGGCGATCTAAGGCCTACAAGGTCCACGAGGGAGAACTGTATAAAAAAAGCACTACAGGAGTCCTTCAAAGGTGCATCTCCGAAGAGGAAGGGCAGAACCTTTTGGCAGAAATTCACGCCGGACTCGGCGGCCACCACGCCGCAGCCCGGGCTCTTGTAAGCAAGGCCTTCCGTACAGGATTCTATTGGCCGACGGCCTGGGCAGACGCACATGACTTGGTCCAACGTTGCGGCGGTTGCCAGCTTTTTGCAAACCAAAGCCACATGCCACCCACCGCCCTCCAAACAATCCCCATTACATGGCCCTTCGCGGTCTGGGGGCTTGACATGGTTGGACCCCTTAAAGGGGGAACCCACAAGAAAAAATACTTACTGGTCATGGTAGGTAAATTCACCAAATGGATAGAAGCCAAACCAGTTAAAACAGCCGAATCCGGACCGGTGATAGACTTCATATCCGGGGTCGTACACCGTTATGGTGTCCCCCACAGCATCATCACTGACAATGGCATGAACTTCACGGCCGATGAGGTAAAACTCTGGTGCAGCAAAATGGGCATCAAGCTCGATTATGCTTCAGTCTATCACCCACAAACCAATGGCCAAGTTGAGCGAGCAAACGGTCTTATAATGAGCGGCATAAAACCCATATTAGTGCGGTCCTTAACAGAGTCTAGCACGCACTGGGTAGAGGAGCTCGACTCCGTACTCTGGGGGCTGCGGACCCTATGACATAATTCATGACTCACCTCGAGTGCGCATGTACGAAGAAAGAGAAGCCGAGCTCGATCAGCAGGACAGTCTGGACACCCTAGAGGAGGAGCGCGACGTGGCAAAAGCCCGTCCCGCATTTTATCAGCAACAGGCTCGCAGATACCAAAGCAGGGAAGTACCGGCCAAAACTTATAACGTTGGCGAACTAGTCCTACGCCTGCTGGATAAGAAAAAGAACAAGCTCAAGCCCAAATGGGAAGGTCCCTTCATTATTGACCAAGTTCTGACCGGTGGAGTGTACCATCTGCGGGATGCATCGAATAATCGACTCGAGCCGAACCCATGGAACGCGGCCAGGCTCCAAAGATTCTACGTCTAGCGCCGGACTCTATGTTCGTCTCCTTCCTCTGCCCATTTTTTGCATATACATCAACTGTCCTGTTTTTCTTTCTTTCTTTTATTCTTTCTCTAGGCCTTCAAGGGCCAACTTGTGCCTCGTTTGCACATTATAAATGCGCTAGCTGCGCTCATATTACCTGGGGGCTTCTTTCACAGAAGCTTAATTATTTATCTGGGCCTCATGCCCCGCACATGTGTTATACTTCCGCATGTACCTTTTTTCGCCATTATATGCATCGATATGACTTAAGTTTTGGCCAAGCTGGGTTGCCTGGCTCTTGTATTTATGCCCTACATTCCCGTTAATTTGGCTAGGGCATAAGGGGAGCACCTCTGCGATTGTTACTGCCGGGTCAGCCAGATGTGTACCTCAGACTGGGTGAAGCCGAAAGCTAGCGTTCTTAAGGGAATATTCGGTCGGTGAACAAAGATGTTATTTATTTTCCATATGTGCCCCCAGATGTTTTTCCTGCGTTTTCTATCGCAGTCCGGACATGCATTTTAGGGCATGCGTACCCAGGGAAAGGAACCCTTAATGGAACTATTCTCCTTGGAAGATGTTTCTTACTGCCCATGTAATATAACATAACTAGTTGGGCACTTGTCTGTTCAAACACTAATGACCCCTACGCCTGGTCTCCATGCATACCCCGGTTCTTATATAACTGAGCGGGTATTCGGATATATTCCGGACTATCGGGTCCCGAGGTTGAAGCGAAAAGGTCCGCCATGAAAAATGCTCTACAATCCGGCTAGCAGGCATTATACATGTCACTTTCATTACATAGTCATGCAGACTGACTAAATTCCTCTTCTATACCATCCAACAGGCGGTCTAGCCTACAATCCTATTGGGAATACTTTGCGGCTAATTCTACTTGCCCATAAACTAAGCTAATGGGCATCTCTTTTCCGTCGGGCCCCACAGGTCCGACCTCGGCCATGTGATTTGGGTCAGCCTTGGTATACCGCGTCTTCACCATGGTCCAGGCTTCCCTGGCACCTTGACGGCAGGCCGATATCTTCCATAATCGGAAGCGCCACCGTGCTCCCTTGAGCTTCTCTGTAAGCTCTGCAACGCCTTCTAGCAGGGAGATGGATGGCCACAAGGCCTAGGCAACACCTTGCATCACCTGCCGAACTTGTTCGTGCAGTTGTGAGAGCTCGGATAGAAGATCACCCGCTGACCTGGGCATTTCCTCCGCAGGACGACCCGTCAGCATACCTACAGACATAACGCTGTTAGCCAGCTTCCTTGTCGAATTCATCCAAAAGGATTCGTTCAAGCACTTACTGAAAATGTCGCGTCGAAGCCGCTTATTCTCCTTCTCGGAGTCCACAAGCTGACCTCGAACATCTTTCAGTTCCACGCTCAGCTTGGTATTGGCGTCTTGGAGATTGTTTTTCTCCCGCCTGACCTTAGTTAGCATGCGTTCGCCAGCCTTTAGCTGCCGAATAGCATGCTGCTCCTCCGGGTTCTCTCCGGATTCATCTACAACATCTATTATTAGATCTGCAGCTATGCCGCATGCTACATGGTACCTGTCATTCTTTGAAAGAAATGTTACCAGCAGGGGCCTCTTTAGGTTCCTTCAATGCGTCAACAACGGCCCGAAGTTGGGTCTTGCATTCCTCCAGCTCCTGTGCCAGTCAACTATTCTTCTCTGTAAGAACCTGCACAATAAAATGATCCTTAAATCAGTTCTGCTAACTGTTTCAAGTCTCAGGGGCTACTGATACATATAATCATCAGATTTACTTACCCGTACATCCCTTACATACTGATCCGTGGCTCTGGCTAGACCATCTTGAGCAGCACAGAGGTACGCCTCTCCAGAGTTGAAGGCATCAAATGCCTCTGGCGATAAACAAGCATCATGGAGTACGGCCCGACGGCGCCTATGATTCATGGCGCTTTCCACTTCTGAATTTGTGGCGGATAATCTATCCGCATCCTCTGTAGGGGGATTACCCGGCGCCCGCCCCATATCGGCTTCCGCCTCTATGTCTAGTCCTGGCGCCCGACTGGTGGAAGCGTGATTAGCAACATCGTCGGACATATTCCGGCGAGCGTTTTTTCTGTTAGAGAAACACGGGTGTCATTACATTTCGAGAAAGACGATAACCATGGAGCGGGGTTTCTGTTATACCTCTGCGCCGGCGTCTCCGTCCTGACCGCCTTCCTTTTTGGCCGGCCCGGCCTTGGTGCCTCTTGTTGGCGAGTTGTTGCGGGTTCGGTATGGCGTCCCAAATGCCTTCCCTGTAAAAACACCATATGCATATGGTAGGTGAAGTGTCTAAATGGGGATCCTAGTTTTTAGAGTTGGGATTTTTGGTTTTTTCTTACTTGCGACGCAGGAAGTAGTGCGGGATAGTCGGCCGTAATGGCCACCATGGCGTCATCACAGCTTAACTGATAGAACTACCGGTCTATCAGCTCCACGAATATGTCCGGATCTTCTTCGAGTCCGGGACCGAGGGCCTGGTCAGGGTCCTCCGGCTGTGGAGATGGGCTGCTAACCTCTCTTACGGCTTTTCGCAGTTCCTGCCGCAAAATGGCAAGGTGAGTACCTACGACAAAGAATGCGGGAAGAATGGAAGTAGGGAGATATAACTCACCCAGCTTGGTGGGTTGTACATGGAGAATCCATCCCGTGGCTTGATATGGATGAACTCCTCTTCCTCTCCTCTGTACAATTTGGATAGAATTTTTGCCAAAGCGGCAGCGTTGCTCGGACCCTTACGCTCGCAACGGGTGGCGTCATCTTCCTCGTTAAAACACCACAAGGGGTGCCCTCGATATTGAAGTGGTTGCACTCCCCGCATTATACATATTGACATGACCTCAATTACTGTCAATCCTGATTGAGCCAGCGCTTTAATCCAGTTCATCAGGTAAAGGACTTCCCCGTTGTCTTCCTCCTAGGGGCTCCGTGGGCGCCAACTTCGGCGTTTCTTCAGATGAGCATTGCTGAACTCAGGAAGACCCCGCCGAACAGGGTCTGGAAGGGGGACGTCCTCCATATAAAACCATTCCGAAGGACAGTCCTCGGACGTCTTCTTCTGAGTACCGGACAGGTATCCGGTTTCGGCGATGCGCCATATTTCGGCTCTGCCCACTTGATAAAGTGACCCCTCTTGTGTGCGAGGGATAAGGCAAAATAACCTTTTCCACAGCTCGAAATGAGCCTCACAGCCCAGGAATAACTCGCAGAGGGCAACATATCCGGCGATGTGTAAAATAGAAGCAGGGGTAAAATTATGCAGTTGCAGGCCATAAAACTCCAGGAGCCCGCGGAGGAACGGATGAATCAGAAATCCAAGTCCCCTCAATAAATAAGGGACAAGGCATACCCGCTCCCCCGTAGAGGGGCTGGGGAAGCTCTCCGCTTGCTCCCCGCCATTGTAGGTGGCGAGCCCGGCTCGGACGGGCACCATATACGCCGGAGGGAGAAATCCTTTAGTTTGCAGTTCGACTAATCGACCGTGTGGAACTGAACACCTCTCCCAATCGCCGGGCTTAAGGCTACGGGGGCGAGAGGAGGAGCTGCGGAGGTCGGCCATGCTGGAGTGGATCTTTCTGAAGCATGCCCCGATGAATTCTCGCTAGGGGAGGATGGTATGGATTGGATCTAAGAATCCCCGTCCCTTTAATAGACAATTTATTTATCTGGCTAGGGGGGCGAATGTAAAAATGCCCTGGCGCCTCGCATTCATTCGACGCGTGGAAGATATCCCTTACTGGGCACGGAAGCCTAGAGGTTCAACATTTATGGGACCGGACACTGCTTAACAGACATTCGAAATTTGGAGAAGAACCCGCCCTGCAATGCCGAAGACAAGACTGCGCGCCGGACTCATCGTCATTGAAGCCTGGTTCAGGGGCTACTAAGGGAGTCCTGGATTAGGGGGTATCCGGACAGCTGGATTATATCCTTTGGCCGAACTGTTGGACTATGAAGATACCAGATTGAAGACTTCGTCCCCGTGTCTGGATGGGACTCTACTTGGCGTGGAAGGCAAGCTAGGCAATACGGATATGTATATCTCCTCCTTTGTAACCGACCTTGTGTAACCCTAGCCCCCTCCGGTGTCTATATAAACCGGAGGGTTTTAGTCCGTAGGACAACATACAATCATACCATAGGCTAGCTTCTAGGGTTTAGCCTCTCCGATCTCGTGGTAGATCAACTCTTGTAATATTCATATCATCAAGAATAAATCAAGCAGGACGTAGGGTTTTACCTCCATCAAGAGGGCCCGAACCTGGGTAAAACATCCTGTCCCCTGCCTCCTGTTACCATCCGCCTTAGACGCACAGTTCGGGACCCCCTACCCGAGATCCGCCGGTTTTGACACCGACACCCGCC
This sequence comes from Triticum dicoccoides, assembly GCF_002162155.2. Taxonomy (NCBI): domain Eukaryota; kingdom Viridiplantae; phylum Streptophyta; class Magnoliopsida; order Poales; family Poaceae; genus Triticum; species Triticum dicoccoides. The sequence goes on from NC_041388.1 coordinate 57,468,460, forward strand.
CTTTTGTAGCATCACACACTCTTTCTGCGCCAAAATCCCCAGTATCTTCTTCCATCCCGCCACTCTGCACCCAATTCCTGCCCTTTCCTCCCAGTTTCTTCTTTGCTGCCGCAGACGCATGGAATCGGATGAGGACCTGCCAGAGATGGCGGTGGTGGAGGTGCAGGAGCATCCGAGTATCATCCTCGCCCGAAAGATCAACTCTGCGACACGGCAAACTCTCCGCGTCAAAGCGAAGGCTGCAAAGGAGGCAACACTCATGAAGCGGAAGGCTGACGGAGGGCGTGTTGACGGCGTCTATGGCGGTGGGCGTGCTAATCGTGGACGTGGTGGAGGCCGCGGCCAGGGTCAGAGAGGCCCAATGGTGTCACCCACCGTCCAGAAGCCTCCATGGCCGGAGCATTACAAGACCCCATACTACTACGCGCCATGCAACTCGGTAGGCAATCGACAACAACCGTTGCTGGATAAGTGCCTTACATCATCAACATCGACGCCGCTCCGCTGCTCTTCTCAGAGTCTTCGTCACCACAGCTCGTTCAGGGAGCACATGGGGGAGGATGAGGACGGCGAAGATGACGATCTGGATGATATTGTTGGCGATCCAAAGAAAAAGGGTACATGAGAAAGCTTCAACATGCGGGAGGATGAGCTGTTGTGCGAGGCATGGTTGGCCACTAGCCTCGATCCGATCCATGGCACGGAGCAAAAGGGCTCAAAATTTTGGACCAATATTCACACATGGTTCCATGAACAAAAGCATTTCGTGTCCTACTCAAGGCCGACCTGTCATCTTAGAGGCCCTTGTGCGAACTGCATATAATGGGCCCATGCATTATAATAAACCCAAAAATTACTTCCACACATATACATCACTCAAATATGCAGAATCCTCAATGACATCATTTTCTACAACTAATCTTTAATACTATGAATGACTAACACCTCTGGATTCTTAGCGGCAGCAAAACGAATCTGTGCATATAGCACCAATTCGAGATTCATTTAATTGAACTACAAGTTTCCCTTTCATGCAACCAGATAAGTGTGTTTTTTTGGCAATACCATTCAAAAAGGAATGGAGAACACCTGAATTCTAGAATCCTGGCTTTGGAGTAAATTGGAAGAAATCCCATGCTTCAGTTGTCCAATAATCCAAACGCAAGCAATGTCATAAACAACAGAACCTACCTCATTGTTATGTCATAAAAGAAAGAATCAAGCCGGTCAAATATCATTGCATCAATTCGTCATAGCATAGTAATAGAAATAAATAGACTAGGCTCAAAGAATGGATATGAAAAAATTACATGAATGGGCAATGGTTGGATTGAATAGTGCCCGGACTCCACGCCTCCACCACCGACCATCGGACACTGGCCAGTGCCTTGACAATGGATAGCCATGTCGCGGGTTGCCGTTCTCGTCGCCTTCTCATCTGCACCCCACTGATGGCTTTGGGGTTAGTTACAGGATGAAAAATACCCAAGAAATTCATGGGATAGTGACACAAATCAATTGATTAGCTTGGGGAGTTGGAGTTTAGGGGCAATAAATTGGGGCAGAGAAATACGGAGAGACTGGGAGACAAATGAGATTGTGGCCGCATGTTACTTGGGAGAAAATGAAAGAAAGGGGGTCGCATTCCTGCGTGACTTGCCTGTAGGATCGAAAGTATGTCTAGAGGGGGGGTGATTAGACTACTTGACCAGATAAAAATCTAGCCTTTTCCCAATTTTATGTCTTGACAGATTTTAGCAACTTAACACAAGTCAAGCAATCAACCTACACATGCAATTCTAAGAGTATAGCAGCAGAATGTAAATCATTGCATATGAAGGTAAAGGGGAGGAGTTAGGAGGGAGCAAACGCAATGTAGACACGGAGATTTTTGGCGTGGTTACGATAGGTGGTGCTATCGTACATCCACGTTGATGGAGACGTCAACCCATGAAGGGTAACGGTTGCGCGAGTCCACGGAGGGGTCCACCCACGAAGGGTCCACGAAGAAGCAACCTTGTCTATCCCACCATGGTCATTGCCCATGAAGAACATGCCTCACTTGGGTAGATCTTCACGAAGTAGGCGATCTCCTTACCCTTACAAACTCCTTGGTTCAACTCCACAATCTTTGACGGAGGCACCCAGGTGACATGTAACCAATCTAAGAGACACCACTCTCCAAAAGGTAATAGATGGTGTGTTGATGATGAACTCCTTGATCTTGTGCTTAAAATGATAGTCTATCCAACACTCAACTCTCTCTCACAGATTTTTTGGATATGGTGGAAAGATGATTTGAGTGGAAAGCAACTTGGGGAAGGCTAGAGATCAAGATTCTTGTGGTTAGATTGGAATGTCTTGGTCTCAACACATGAGTAGGTGGTTCTCTCTCAGAAAATGAGTAGTGGAAGTGTCGGCACGTTCTGATAGCTCTCTCTTACATGGAGAAAGGGGTGGAGGGGTATTTATAGCCTCCACACAAAATCTAACCATTGCACACAATTTACCAAACTCGATGGGACCGAATAGTGAAACTCGGTCAGACCGATATGGTTCAAAATGTGAACATTAGGCTTTTCGGTGGGACCGATGTGTTAGGGTTAGGGCATAACTTGATCTCGGTTTGACTAATTACTTCAACTCGGTGTGACCATTTTCAGTAATAAGAAAACAGAGACTTGGTCGGGCAAACTCGATGGGACCGATTGCTTATTTCTATGAGACAGAAACATTACGAAAACGAAATAGAGAGTTTGCATTGTGAACTCGGTGGGACCAATCACTTATCTCGGTTGGACTGAAACACTACGAAGGGAAACAGAGAGTTTGCAATCCCATCTCGGTGAGATCGAGGTCCCTATCGGTGAGACCGATCTGATTACGGTTTCTGGCTATGGCTATGTCAAGTGAATCGGTGGCGCCAGATAGATCAAATTGGTGGGGCCGAGTTTGACTTTAGGTTTAGGATATATGTGGAAATGAGAAAGTGGTTGAGGGCTTTTGGAGCATATCACTAAGCATCTTGAGCAAGCAAGCCATTAAGCAACACCTCATCCCCTTTTAATAGTATTGGCTTTTCCTATGGACTCAATGTGATCTTGGATCACTAAAATGAAAATGTAGAGTCTTGAGCTTTTGCCAATATGTGTCCTTAGCATTTTGAGGGGTCCACATCTCTAGTCCATGCCATGCCAGTGATTGAACTTTCTGAAATGATTATCTTGAAAGATTATTAGTTCAATGAGCTATATGTTGTTAAGAATTACCAGAACCACCCAGGGATTAGTTACACTTTCAATCTTCCCCTTTTTGGTAATTGATGACAACATATAGATCAAAGCTTCGAAAAATGATAATAAGAATGAAATACATCATCGGTTTGAGAAGTATGTGATAAGCAAGAGCTCCCCCTAAATTTGTTCATTATTTAAAAATTGCTTTTGAATGCAGGTGAGCTAAGTTTGGCCATCGTCGCTGTTTGTCTAGCTTATGGCAACTCTATCAGAGCCATCATATCGATCTAATCACCATAATAATCGCTAGCTTCATGATTGGGGCTCAAAAAATCAGCCTAAACGCTTGCTCCAAACACAACCGCCTGTGCCTGGGACAAAAGTTTCTGTTTGGTTTCTTCCTCCCGTGTCTAGTCATGTCAATGCGCAGCCGCCCGTACGCTTGCGGCCTCCATTTCTTTCAATGGAAATGTTGTTTTTCACCCGCGCCCGCCAATACTATCCCCGTTTCCCACTGAAGCGCACCTATTCGTGGTTATATAAACTGGGCCACCTCGCTTACCAGCAGCACGCCTCATCCATTTTTCATGTTTGCCGGCGAGCACTCATCTTCCCCTTCGCCACCAGACTCACCCCCATCGACCATGTTGCAGCGGCCGACCCCTCCACGTGGACCTTCCCCTGGCAAGACCGAAGAGGACTACACCAAGAGGAAGTTCTGGAAGATCGCTTGGGACTTTCTGGGAGTGGGTCAAGAAGCACACGCTTCGTCAGACTGAATCAGCTGTTAGGTATGGCCTTTCAGAAATGAAAGCTCCAATGACACAAGCTTCAAAGCCATCTCCTCGAGCCACATCGAGGACACCCAGAAGTTTGTAGACCACATGACGGCGGAAGTGGAAGTCGCCCAAGCAGCCTCTGCCTACGAGGTCACCTCCAAACAGAGGAAGAGTCTGAACTAGATGGTGAAGAAATATGTGTTTCCGATGTTTCAAATTATTCTCAAGATTATTATCATGTTGTTGAAATTGTATCAAATATTGTAATTGAACTCGCACTACAAATCGATGTTGAAATCAAGTTCGAAGCCTTTCTTTTAAAACAAGGCAAAAGACTTGTCATTTTCATTAATTAAGAAAGAAGGTAGACAATGGCCTGCAAAGCGGGGATACACAGACAATTACTCTTGTGGCATTACAATAATTAAGTGTGTAGCTCTTGCCAACACCCAAAGTCGGGCCTCCTCTTTGATCTTCATCACAATCACCATCGTGCGGGCATTGAGGTTGCGGAAAACTCTGGCATTCTGCTTTTTTCCATATTTCCCAAGTAACAAGTATCTTCAAAACAGTAATTAACAAGGCGTCTAAGTTTCATTCTTTTGGTGTTGCACTCTTTTTTGTTCTTTCTTTTTGTATATATAAGAGATGATTGTCAGGACATGAGAATTATTGAGGTTGATGATGTTGGCCATTACTTTCAGATAAAAAAGGACTACGACAGGGTGACGTCATATCCCAATGTTATTTAACATTGTGGCTGACATGTTGGCTATTCTGATTGAGCGTGCCAAGTAGGACGGCCAGCTTACATGAGTAGTGCCACGTCTAATAGATGGTGGTATCTCTATTCTGCAATATGCCGATGACACAATTCTCTTTATGGAACATGACCTACACAAGGCTAGAAACCTGAAACTTCTATTGTCAGCGTGTGAGCAAATGTTAGGTCTTAATATTAACTTTCATAAAAGTGAATTGTTCTGGTTTGGAGAAGCCGTTGATGCAGCGACCGATTATGCTGACCTTTTTGTTTGTGCACATGGACAAATCCCAGTTAAATATTTGGGAATACCAATTCATTATAGGCATCTCACCATTGTGAAGTGGAAGCATGTAGAGGAGCGGCTAGAGAAACACTTGAGCAGCTGGAAAGGCAAGTTGCTCTCAGTTGGAGGATGATTGGTTTTAATAAACTCTGTCCTCGCAAATATGGTTCTCTATATGCTTTCGTTCTTCCAGCTCCCAAAAGGGGTCTTGCAAAGACTGGACTATCTTAGGTCCAGGTTCTTTTCGCAAGGAGATGGTGAAAAAAAATAGGCTGGCCAAATGCAGCATGGTTTGTAGGCCCAAAGACCAGGGTGGCCTCTGTATTCATGACCTGCACGTCAAGAATGAGGCCCTACTTAGTAAATGGTTGTTCAAACTTCTTATTAAGAATGGCGTTTGGCAAACCATGCTGCACAATAAGTATATAGGCCAAAAGGCAGTGTCTCAGGTATATTGGAAGCTTGGAGACTCACACTTTTGGGCCGGCCTAGTGGCGACAAAGAAACATCTCTTTCGCTTTGGGTCTTTCGCGATAAAGGACGGGTCGGAGATCCGTTTTTGGGAAGACATCTGGCTAGGCAATGCTAGCCTCCGAGAACAATACCCAGCCTTATACAACATTGCACGCGATAAGAATAATACTATTGCGCAAGTGCTCAACTCATTCCCACCAAATATTTCATTCAGGCGGGATTTGATTAGCACCCGAGTTATGTCATGGAATAAACATTGTCCTGTCTGGATTCGATTAACTTGACACCAGGTCGTGATGTGTTTCGCTTGAACCTTACTACATCAGGGTCTTTCACAATGGACTCTATGTATCATGCACTCACGTATTCTGAGGTACCGGTGAGTAATAACAAAAAAAAATAGAAAGCGAAGGTACCACTTAAAGTCAAAATATTCATGTGGTATCTTCGTAGGGGAGTTGTGCTAACAAAAGACAACCTCGCACGATGCAACTGGTCGGGAAGTAAGAAGTGTTGTTTTTGTACTCATGACGAGACAATTAAACATCTCTTTTTTCACTCCAAGTTTGCGCATTTTATGTGGTCAGCCATTCAAATAGCGTCAAATTTGTATCCATTCACAAGTATTGCCAATATTTTTGGTCATTAGCTGGACGGTATTTCAAATAGGTACAAAACACTAATAAGGGTGGGAGTGTATGCCTTACTATGGTCGCTTTGGCTATCTAGAAGTAATGTTGTTTTTAATGACAAAAATGCTTCTCCTTTGCAGGTTATTTTCCATTGTACGCACTCGCTTCGTATGTGGTGTACGCTACAATGAGCGGAGTACCAACCGCTGTTCAAGATAGTGTGTACGCTGTTGGAGCAGGTGGCTATGGTGATTTTTACCCAACATGGGTGGTAGCATAATCTCCAGATCGGTCCACCATCTCTTTCGACATAGGCATAGTGTCGGTCTATGGACTATACTGTCGCCGAATTATCGGTCTTTTATATTTCTGTTTATTAGACTACTAGTGTTTGGCTGTGTGTATCCTAGTTATACAGAGGCCGAGTGATACTCCTAATGATTTGTATCACTTTGATGCTACATCCGGACTTTGATACTACATTTGGTGTTAATACCCTACATTTGATCTAGTGATACTCTTAATGATTTGTATCACTTTGATGCTACATTTCGTGTCAAAACCGGCGGATCTCGGGTAGGGGGTCCCGAACTGTGCGTCTAGGCCAGATGGTAACAGGAGGCAGGGGACACGATGTTTTACCCAGGTTCGGGCCCTCTTGATGGAGGTAAAACCCTACGTCCTGCTTGATTAATATTGATGATATGGGTAGTACAAGAGTAGATCTACCATGAGATCAGAGAGGCTAAACCCTAGAAGCTAGCCTATGGTATGATTGTTGTTCGTCCTACGGACTAAAACTCTCCGGTTTATATAGACACCGGAGAGGGCTAGGGTTACACAGAGTCGGTTACAATGGTAGGAGATCTACATATCCGTATCGCCAAGCTTGCCTTCCACGCCGAGGAAAGTCCCTTTCGGACACGGGATGAAGTCTTCAATCTTGTATCTTCATAGTCTAGGAGTCCGGCTGAAGGTATAGTCTGGCCATCCGGACACCCCCTAATCCAGGACTCCCTCAGTAGCCCCTGAACCAGGCTTCAATGACAACGAGTCCGGCGCGCAGATTGTCTTCGGCATTGCAAGGCGGTTTCCTCCTCCAAGTACTTCATAGAAGATTTTGAACACAAAGGTAGTGTCTGGCTCTGCAAAATAAGTTTCCACATATTGCCATAGAGAGAATAATATTTACACAAATCTAATCTGCTGACGTATTCCGTAGCGTGACATCACACCATGGCCAAGTCTTTATTCAAATAGTTTTATCGTCCCACCTTAGCGCGTTTAGCGAGGCGGTTTCCTTGGCACGTCTTGTTAAAGCAGAGATCGTGTCCCCTTATTCCGGGATTCTCATCAATACGGGTGTGGGTAACCCAACCGCGCCATTGACTACGGTGCTTGGGAGATAAGCGAGTTTTACCAGGCTGGTGGGGGCGCATAGTCGCGTCCGCCCATATAAGGGGATAAGGATCCACCTTTTCATCCACGCCTTCTTCCTCCTTTGCCTATCCATTTCCGCGCACTCGAGCTCCAGTGCCCAAGTCCGCACACCCCACCTCAACCTTCTCCAGCCATGTCCAGAGCAGGAGGCAAGTGGATGGTCTCCTCCGTCACGGAGGGACACATCAAAAGACTCAGGAAGGCCGGATACTTGTCTAACGACATTGCGCACCGGCTTCCTGAAGAGGGGCAACTCATCCCCACCCCTAGGCCCCATGAGAGGGTGGTGTTCCTCCCCCATTTCCTCCGCGGTCTGGGCTTCCCTCTCCACCCATTTGTCCGGGGGCTCATGTTCTACTATGGCTTGGATTTCCATGATCTGGCCCCGAATTTTGTCCTCAACATCTCGGCGTTTATCGTCGTGTGCGAGGCTTTCTTCCGCATCCGCCCCATTTCAGCCTATGGCTCAAGACTTTCAATGTCAAGCCGAAGGTGGTGCGCGGCACCCAAGCAGAGTGCGGAGGCGCCATGGTGGGCAAGATGCCCAACATCCTATGGTTCGAGGGCTCCTTCGTGGAGTCCCTAAAGGGGTGGCAGTCGGGGTCGTTTTACATCACCGAGCCGCGCGACCCTGAATGGGTCACAGCCCCCGAGTTCCGATCCGGACCCCCTACGTGGCTCGCCTCCTGGAAAGAGACGAGCCTGTCGTGGGGTAAAAAAGGAGAGCTGACCGGACTCCAAACATGCATCCAAACCCTGGTGGACAGGAATCTCAAACTTGTCAACGTAGTCCAGGTTATGCTCATCCGTCGGATCCTCCCATGTCAACAACGGGCTTTCAACCTGTGGGAGTTCGACCCGGCGCTGCACCGAACTCTGAGCAGGCTCTTCGACACGACGTACGAAGATGCCTGGAAGGTGCTTTTCAAGGGTGCTGAGGCCCCCGCATCCGCTACCGAGGATCACGGATTTAGCATGCAACGTCACGCTCGTGCAGTAAGCTGTTTTCACCTTTTACAGGGTATTAGTTTTTCATAGTTTGACTCCATGCGGGATCTAAGTTCCCTTACCTTTGACAGGATTGGCAGGAGACATCCGGACAGATCAACTGTCCGGCTCCTTTGCCCGAAGGCCCAGCGGACGCTTGCTTGGCGAAGCTGCTAGTTCCGGCACCTTACGTGGTGCCAGAGAAGAAGGCCACGGGGACTCGAAAGAGTGCCCGGCGCCAGGAGGTGTCGGATTCACCATCCGATGACTCCAAGGCGCGCTCCTCCCATGAAGACGAGGAGGAGGAAGAAGCGACCTCTCTCCCCCAGCGGGGGGAGGGAAGAAAAGGAAGGCCGCCCCAACCGGGGAGGCCGAAGGGTCCAAGAGGGGGAAGACCCCTCCTCCGGACTACTCCACCAACGCCGACGACGGCGAAGAGGAGTGGCCGCACAGGGCCAAGCCCCTGGCGAAATCGTAAGTATCCGGATACCAAAGTGATTCATAGTATTCCGCCATTGCACAGCTTTTCCTTACCTCGAACATGATTGTGCAGTCCGCCCAAGGCCGGGCTCGACGAGTCGTCGAGCGGCTCCCTGGACTCGTTGGATGTGAATTCGCTTCCGACGGCTTCCTCCCCCCACCCTACGGAACGCGCCGAGGTGGCGTCCCAACAAGTTCCAAGCCAGGAGGAGGTGGTCTTGGAGGCGCCGCAAGGCAACCTCTCGGACTCCAGGTGTAAAGGGGATAGAACCCCCAAGGGATCCAAGTCCGGCCTTGAGCCGGACACCGCGCCGGAACCTTCAACGGTTCCGGACTCCGGTAGGCAGCCTCCTTCCAAGAGGAGCAAGCCTACCGAGCCGGTGACCTCCATCCAACCGGAGGCACCGGACAATTTGCTGGAGACGCTTAACGGCGCCTCCATCAACGAGGAGCACCGCACTGTTATGAGTGTGGTGATCCAGAAGGTTCGGTCCGCCAAGAGCAGACTGACTGAAGCCTATGCCAGCCTTCTAACAGGCTTTGAGGTAAGTAAAGAATATGTAAAAATATTACCGCATAGACAGTAGCCCCTGATGCTCTGTTCGGCGTTCGGAAAGAAAAGCCGAATAGAGGATCTAATAATCGCAGGAGTCTAACATAATCAAGTCAATATGCGTATGCAGGCTTCGCTGCTGGCCTCCGCCGCACTGACTGCGAAGGTGGATACGCTGAAGCAGAACCTCGAGCGGTCCGAGCAAGAGCTCGTCCTAGCCAAGTAGCAGCTCGTGGAGAAGGAAGGTAAGAAATACCTTACTGAAATATGTGAAAGGTGCAATTGCGAAAAGTGACAGGATTAACGCGGCTATTGTAGGGGCCACAACTGAGGTGGCGACCCTTAAGCAAGCGCTGTCCGAGGCTGAAAAGAGGGCGGCCACGGAGCGCACCTAGTGGGAGAAGCATGAGACGCAGGTTGGCGAGGTGCGGCAAGAGCTCCAGGGTCTCATGAAAAAACATGAGAGTTTGGAGCTTGACTCGAAGACCCGAGAGTCTAAGCTCGCGGCAGCCATTGAAGATGCCAAGTCAGCCAAGGCTGAAGCCCAAAAGGCCCTCTAGGAGGTTGAGGCAATAAAAAAGATAGCAGCGGGTAAGGCATTCTTTATGCAAAGCAAGCACGTAAAAGTGAATTACTTGTCACTTACCCGAATCCGGAGCTCTCCAGGAGCATTCGCAGACTTGCCCCGTAGCGTGTTGGATGCTGCCGCCTTCTACCGCGCCGAGGAGGGAAGCTCGATGGAGAAGGTGTTCTGGTCTCAGTATGCTAAGGCCGAACACCCGGTGCCCTTAAGCGACCAGTTGAAACAGCTAGTCGAGCTCCATAAGGTGGCCAAACAGGCCATGAGGGGCCTCATAGTCTGGCTGTGGCCTGTAGAGGCCATGCCTGGGAGCTACTTTGGGCTGGTGAGGCGGCTGGTGGAGGCCTGTCCAAGGCTTGAAGTCATCAAGCGCTCCGTATGCATCGAGGGTGCCCATGGGGCGCTTGCCCGTGCGAAGGTGCACTGGGGCAAGCTGGATGCTGAGAAGCTTGTGAAGGACGGGCCACCGTCGGGCAAGGAGCATCGCAAGCCTGAGATGTATTATGGGGGCGTTCTGAAGGGTGCCCGCCTTGTGGCGGATGAATGTTCCATGAATGTAATTTTTCAGTGAACTCGCTCGTTTTGTCATGTGCGCTCAAAACTTGTTCATGTGCGCTTAGCAATGCTTTTTGAATTTAAAATATTACCTTCTGTGCGGCCGTTTATCAAATTTGAGAGATGGTGAGTCGTCGGCTTCTTCCCCCATGGCACGAGTGCTGGGGTGTTCGGGATAAACATGAGCGCTCTTTTCCCATTCTTGGGTTTTCCGAGGGAGGCGGTCAACACAACGAACAAGGCAATCAGACTATAATGCTTAAACACTCTCACTTAGCCATAGAATTCTATAATTTTAAATTTCGGCGAAGCCCCTAGTGTTCAGAAGACCGAGTTCGGGGCGCTATCCACGCCTAGGCCGGACAAAGCCGACTCCTCGCTCTAAGCGGCATAAGTCTTTAGGGACTCGAAAACCTCTCGAACAGCGACCAGCTCTCGCCTCATCATGACGGTCAGTTTTAGCTTTCTCTACTGAGGTGCTTAGCCCAGCTCAACTGGGGCACAATCGCAGTAGTTCTCCTAGTGCTACCTTAGCCGATATAACGGAACGTAAGGTACCAAAACATAGGAGCCGGGCAAACCCAACATTTGACCCAAGACATGATTCGGAGCTGATGCATATAATGCTATAAGTTCGGGGTGCCACACTTGTGAAAGTGTTCGGACTTCTCACGCCGTATTGTGGGCTACTCAAAAGTGCGCTATATCCACTAGAGGGGGGGTGAATAGGCGATTTTTATGAAATTCTTCACTGAGGAATTTGCTGGTGAGGAAATTCCTTAGCGAAGAACTACTAGCAGCGGAATAAGTACTCAAAAGTAAACACAATAGAATACAAGCATAGTCATCATGATGAAATGAAGACAGGCACAGAGTAGAGGAAGCGTAATCACAGGATAACTCAGGATGAAGACAAACAGACTGAAGAAATTGAACTAAGGAAATTGAGAAAGTCTTCAGTCAAAGTCTTCAAACACAGATATGAACAAACATACAACACAGTTATGAGGAAATGAAAGAGTTGAGGAAATAAAACCAGTAAGCTCGGTGAAGACAATGATTTGGTAGACCAGTTCCAACTGCTGTCTCAGTTGTACGTCTGGTTGGAGCGGCTGAGTATTTAAACTCGAGGACACATAGTCCCAGACACCCAGTCAAGGACACTTAGTCCAAGACACCTAGTCGTCACCGTATTCTCCTTGAACTAAGGTCACACAGACCTCGTCCAATCACTTGTGGTAAGTCTTCAGGCGACTTCCAAACCTTCACAAACTTGGTCAGTCGGCGATCCACTATTCCTCTTGGATGCTCTAGACCATGACGCCTAACTGTCTGGAAGAAGCACAGTCTTCAAAGGTAACAAGCATCGGATCCACTCAGGATCAATCTCTTCAGTGATGCTCAATCACTTGGGGTTTGTAGGTGTTTGGGTTTTCGGTTTTTGGTTTTTCCTCACTTGATGATTTTCGCTCAAAGTCCTCGGAGGATGGGTTGCTCTCAAATGACAAGTGTCAGTTTCTCTCGGAGCATCCAACCAGCTAGTGGTTGTAGGGGGCGGCTATTTATAGCCTAGGGAGCAGCCCGACATGATAAGACATAAATGCCCTTCAATGATATGACCGTTAGGTGGATAGATATTTTGGGACAGCTGGCGCATAGCACAGCAACGGGCGGAATTTTGAGTAGCAAAATCCTCAGGGCTATCATGTTCCTCACTGTGTAGGCAATCCGCACTGGCGAATTCCTAACTCTTCAGTCAGGACAAATTCCTCAGAGACCAGAAGAACTTCGTCTCTGTCACTGAAGAAATTGATTGAACTGTATGAGATTTCCAATGGCTTCAGTCAAAGGGATTGGTAGGTGTAGGATTTGAGTTGAGCATCACATGGAAATTTTTCCTTAGTATTTCCTCGACCCCCTTTAACAGTAAGGTGTTTCCTATGACTCAAGAAAGATAAAAACAAAACTATGAAAACGAAAGTCTTCAAGCTTCATATTTCTCGCATGAATATCAAGTCTTCACGGACACACCAATTTCTTCACTTTCAAAGTCTTCATGAAAGTCTTCAGAAATACCAAAATCTTCAGTCGAAGATATTCATTATTAGGGGTCGACTTTTCTTGTAAATATCAAACTCCTCATAGACTTATAGACATGTGTACACTCACACACGCATTAGTCCCTTAACCTATAAGTCTTCAATACACCAAAATCACTAAGGGGCACTAGATGCACTTACAATCTCCCCCTTTTTGGTGATTGATGACGATATAGGTGAAGTTTTCAACGGGGATAAACATATGAAGTGTAAATACTGATATTGAGGAATTTGATTACAAGATATAGAAGAACTCCCCCTGAAGATGTGCATAGTGAGGAATTTGCTTTTGAAGCAATGCACACTTGAAGAGTTGAATCATGGAGATCTCCCCCTATATCTTGTAATTCATACACGCATTTAACATATAATATGAAGAATTTGAAATGCATGATGAAATATGGTGCCTGATGAAATTCAGCATGTGTGCAATAATATTTAACGAGGAATAAGCATGCAAAGTTGTGCATCAAGAGTATCAGAGCACAGTGCATCAAAAGTATCAGAGCACCATCGGGTTTAAGATTACAACTCGATCCAATAAAGTTTCAGAAGAACGAGAGTTGTAATTTAGCAGATAAAAAACGCCCATATAGTAGACCCGCTTGAAGACTAACTCATATTTCTCCCCCTTTGTCATCGAATGACCAAAAGGATCGAAAATGAGGACTAACACCCCTGAAGATAATCATGTTGATGAAGGAGCGCCAGCGTTGTTGGGGTCGTTTGTTGATGTAGGGCCTGCCGAAGTGTCGTCCAAATCTTCATGTTCATCAGTGTCGCGTGATGAAGAATATGAGCTGGCCACCAGAGAAGGAACCTTGACCTTCGTGAATTTCTTCGGTGGTGGTGCAGACCAGTCAAAATCTTCATTAAGACCCATGTTCTTCAGATCTTCTTCACCATACAGATGTGACAGTATTGCCCAGGTGCGACCAAAGACTTGATGGAGGTAGTAGTGGTTTTTCTTCACTGCATTTGTGTGTGGCAGTCATGTTGTGAAGAAGTGAAGCAAACTGACGCTTAACCCATTTGTGATTTCGATCCACCTTCTGGTGAAGAATAAGCAGAAGTTCATGGTCAGTCATCACGCGCGGAGCAGTGGCTTGAGGAGTGGACTTGGGTGCATTGGCAGAGTCATGTGTGGCAGAGTCATCATTGGTGGAATAAGATGCAGCTTTGCAAAATTGACCATCCAATGGACGAATGCCTTCATCAATTACAGCTGGTGCCTTGCCCTTTCCATCAATTGAGGAATATGTCTGCTTGAGGACTTCAATTGGGGGCAAGTAGCTGAGATGATTCTGGAAATCAGCTTTGTAGTTGAGTGAAGACCTTGTCCTGAGGAATCTCTTGATCTAAGGTGCATAAGGCTTCAGCTCAAATGGAGACAGTGCAACATTGGCCATAGTCCTCATGAAGAAATTCTGATAATTGACGGGAATGCCATGAATGATGTTGAATACTAGATTCTTCATGATGCCAACAATTTCCTCATCAGATGAGTCGTGGCCTTTGATAGGACTGATTGTCCTCGTAAGAATACGATAGACAGTTCTGGGCACGTACAACAATTCCTTCACGAGGAATTTGGTTCTTGGTGCTTGACCTGGCTTCAAAGGTTTCATCAGCACCTGCGTGTAATGATGTGTTAGCTCAGGTTCACTGTAGATGCAGCGAGCTTCTTCAAGGGGAGGACTGAGTGGTAGAGCACGAAGCAATTCAGAGGCTGGTGCAGTATAGTGAGTGTTTTCAGACATCCAGTCCAACACCCATGAATTCACATCTTCAGCATCTTCGGTCATGTGTAGCATTGCATAGAATTGAAGAATCAGTTCCTCATTCCAATCGCAGATGTCAGAGCAAAAGTTGAGCAGCCCAGCGTCGTGAAGAACACTGAGGACTAGTGCGAAGCACGGCAGAGATTCCATATCCATGTGAGGAATATGCTCATGGTAGAAAATCTTCTCCTTGTTGAACAACACTGAGGAATAGAAATTGGCTTGACTAGCAGTCCAGAAACACCTCTTCCTAATGCGAGCAGAGTCATATGGGTTGTAATCTTCAAAGAATACATGCTCGCCGAAGAAATCATCAGCCTTGAACTTTTGCTTCCGTGAGAATGGATCCTTTGGCTTCGGCAGAGGAGTGTCAGTGAGTTGCATCACGACTTCAGGAATCTCAATCGCAGGTTCTTCAGGCTGAGGAATTTCTGGTTCCTCCTTAGTGGCAGTTTGCGTAGTTGGTTCTTCAGCAGCAGCAGTTTCTTCAGCGCTAGTGGCTGGAATTTCCTCATGGGCAGATGCAGTGGGATGAGTTTCTTCAGAGCCCATGTGAACAGTTTGTGTGGGGGACTAAGGAATTTGCTGTAGAGGAGTGAACATTGGAGAGTTTGGATGCTGACTTCCCCAGAATTCATCACTGATGACGGGTGTGAAGCAGCCAATGTCCACATCATCATCTTCCATTTCTTCAACGCCAGCCTCTTCAGCTGTGAACTGAGGCGTAGGCGAGGAGATGATAAGTGTTGAAGGGATCACATCCACTTCAATTTCTTCATCCAATGGTTCAGACGAGGCAGCAGAATGAGTTTCTTCATCAGATCCGCTGGGGATGACATATTCTTCATCAAAAGGAACAAGGTCCTTTGATGTCCTGGTTGAGATGGGAACAACATCAATCGGATGTGCAAATGAACTTGTCATAGGCTTCATTTTCTTCGGAGCTGAAGAATCTGAAGCAGCTGATGCTTTCCTTTTCTTCACTGCAGCACGCTCTGCAGCCTTGGTCTTCTTCACATCTGATGCAGATGGAAGGATTAGAGTTGAAGTTGGTGCAGGAGCAGTTGAGGAATCTGGTTGATTTTCTTCAGGCACAACTGATGCAGTTGCCCTGATTTCTTCAGTTTCTTCAGGCGCACCACAAGTGGATGCCTTTCTTCAGCGGCTGGAGTGCAGTCATCAGCCCTGGAACTCACATTTTCTTCAGCAGCCTGATTTTCATCAGCGGTGCTGGCATGTTCTACAGTCAGCTGAGCAGATGCTTCAGCCTGAGGAATTTCCTGTTGTGTTGGGGCAGCAACATTTGAAGTGAACTGTTCAGTTATCTTTACAAATCTAACTTTGCCTCCTTGCCAATCAGCATAGTAGGCTTTGAAGTCATCGCTGAGGGTTTTGATTTCAGATTGGATTTTTACAAGTTCATCAGTTGTCATAGTGACAACATTGTTCTTCAGAAATTTCTCCTTCTTGTACTGCGCTTTCTTGATCTTCCTGGCCTTCTCAAATTTCCACTTTTCTTCTTGAATGAAGTGGGTTAGCATGTGACTTTGGCCAGGAGTCAGCTTGAAGTTAGGCAAGGGAGTGTTGGGGTCCTTGTGCCAATCATCAATGTAGTCGAGGATCAGCTTGGGATCCAAAAGCAGTGGCACCTCTGATCCTTTGGCTCTAGCGGCCCTGACTTACCTGTCTCTGATGATTTCTGCAAGTTCATCATCATCAGCTTCGTCTTCATCAAACGGCACTTGGAAAGCGACTTGCTTCTTTTGAGAACTTGGGCGTGGACCTCGTCCAGCAGTGGCATTTGTCTTCAGTAGTGAGGGGGCAGCTGAGGAACTTGGTGCGGCTGAGGAACTAGCTAAGACACCTGAGGCAATGGAGATGCCGACAGTCCTTTGGCACGAAGCGAGATGCACAGGTGCTGAGGATTTGGTCGGAACAGCTGAAGGCTTCGGCGGAGGAGCTGAGGACTTTGGAGGAATAGGAGCAGCATGAGGAATTGGCCGTGAGGGCTTTGATGATTCTGGCCATGAGGGCATTGCTGAGGAACTTGGCCTTGAGGGCATTGTTGGTGAAGCACTTGGCTTGCGCGCAGGCTTCTTTGACATAGCCTTCTTTGGCTTGACAGCAAAGGCCTCAGCAGAGGCAGCAGCAGTAGAGTCTTCATTAAATTTCCTCACTGCTTCTCTGGCTTGCTTAGCCATCTTGGCTTGGCGCTTGGCCCATTCATTAGGATAGTCCTCACCTCGCTTGAGGCTGGTGGGATCAGCAATTTGGCCAGGTGCCAATGGAGCTCTTGGGCATGGAGGATTGAGTGCGAATTTCTTCATATACTTAGGAGTGACATATCTGTACTCCCTCCATTCTCTTGCCCATCTCCTCTCTATTTTCTGAATGTGCACTTTGCGCTCATTCTTGGTTTCCTTAGTAGGTGTGCAGTACCCAGCATATATGTCATCAGGGATCTCAAACGCTGTATTTACCTCAGGCCTCTTTCCTCCCTTCTGTGGCCTTTTACCATCAGCCATTTTCTTCAGTTGAGGAATTTGAACAATTGAATTCTCTAAAGAAGTATGCAACTTTTCTTCGAGGAACGCTGCAAATGAGTTAAGTTGATGAGAACCTAGTGATTCAGCAGCTGACATGTGTACCTGTGAACAGAGTATAGTTGCGAGGAATTTGGAGAGGTCATATGCGTTCTCAGAAGGTTTTTCAAAATGAACAGGTTTGAGGAATTTGACCAGATGAGTCTTGAAGATTTTCACTAAGCGTTCTTTGTCTTAGGTTCCAGAGTTGTATAGATCGAAGATCCACACAATTGAGGAATCTTGAAGGAAAATGATGCTTAGAGAAACGAATCAAGAACAGATGACCTGTGAGGTGTTTAGTGTGTGAAGATACGAAGAAAAACACCTTTGAAGATTTTGTAGATAATCATTCGAATCAACGAGGGCAATAAAAATAACTTTTATTTACCTTGGACGAAGAACACGACGAACTAGAGTGAGGAGATGTGAAGTTCGTCTGTGCAGATCTTCCACGCCCTAACTTGGCGGAGGAAGACGGCTACAGCGGCGGCGGAGTGAAGATGTCCGCGGTCGGCGCAAGTACGTCGGCGACGAGGTTGAGGTAGTGAAGCTCTTCCTCATCGGCGGCGATGAAGTAGTGGCGGCGCTAGGGTTTGAGAAGCTCGAGCTGGAGAGAGAGGTCGAGCGGAGTAAAATAAGTGAGGAAGGGAAGGAGGGGTATTTATAGTCATGGTGAAAAACTGCTCGCCCGAAAAAATTGGACGAACGTGCCCCTGACCCTTCTCATTCGCATGACATGTGTCACCCACGTAGTGAGAGGTGGAGATCGTGTTAGATCATGGGTGAGCGGATAAGTGTATCGAGGGATGCGGAACGGTTTGAGCGGCAAAACTGAAAATTTCGATAAGATAGGTTTTAAAGTTCCGTTCGCAATTTCTTCAGCTGACAAGGACACAGTGAAGATTTTGAACGAGTTTCAAATAGAACGCACATGAAGAATTTGTGAACAGATTGGGTTGAGTATAGCATAGAGGGGAAGGGTCCGATCACATTCACTTAGCAGAAAACCAACTTGAAGAAATAG
>NC_041388.1:57487289-57537728 GCF_002162155.2 Triticum dicoccoides
ACTATGCAAAGTTGAAGAATATGAATAATTTGAGGAATTTCAACTTTTCATGGTGGCGTGACCCACCGTATAAGAATGATGATTCCAGCCACTGCGTACAATTATCGTAGGGTTCTGAGAATCAAATTCTTCGTTAATTTCTTCACACTAAGAGTGTTATCCTTCATTGATTGAAGAAAAATGTTTCTTCATGTGTTGCACATCTAAGTCATCAATTTTGCATAAGTGTTAGGATGAGTGTCCTTTTCAAAGAATATTCGAAGATTCTAGGATATTTAGCTCACACCACAACTTGCTAAATCTCTTCTCATCCAAGGGCTTTCTGAAGATATCGGCTAGCTGTTCTTCAGTCTTCACATGCTCAATAGAAAAGTCGCCCTTCAACACATGATCACGAAGAAAATGATGACGAATCTGAATGTGCTTTGTTTTCGAGTGCTGAACTGGGTTGTGAGCAATCTTGATGGCACTCTCATTGTCACAGAAGAGAGGCACATTCTTCATGTTGACGCCATAGTCCTTGAGAGTTTGCTTCATCCATAGCAATTGGGCATAGCAAGAACCAACGGCAATGTACTCAGCTTCAGCAGTAGATAGTGATACGCAGTTCTATTTCTTCGAGGACCAACAGACCAAAGATCGTCCAAGGAAATGACATGTACCAGATGTTGACTTGCGATCCACACGATCACCAGCATAGTCAGAGTCAGAATATCCAACAAGATCAAAACCCGAGCCCTTGGGGTACCATAATCCAAGCGTTGGTGTGTGAGCTAGATATCGAAGAATATGCTTCACAGCCTTATGGTGTGATTCCTTCGGTGCAGCTTGAAATCGGGCACACATGCAAACACTAAGCATTATATCTGGCCTAGATGCACATAAGTATAATAAGGAACCTATCATGGAGCGGTATACCTTATGATCGAAGTCAATACCATTTTCATCAGTGCACAGATGGCCATTTGTGGGCATAGGAATTTTGACGCCTTTGCAATCTTGCATGCCGAATTTCCTCAGTACATCCTTGAGGTATTTCTCCTGAGATATGAATATGCCATTGTGTTATTGACGAATTTGAAGACCTAAGAAGAATTTCAACTCTCCCATCCTAGACATTTGATATTCTTCACTCATCATATAGGCAAATTCATCACTATAACGTTGGTCAGTTCAGCCAAAGATAATATCATCAACATATACTTGGCACACAAACAATTCACCATCATAAGATTTAGTGAAAAGAGTAGGGTCGAGTGAACCGGGTTTGAAGCCTTTCTTCATGAAGAGTTCCTTCAAAGTATCATAGCAAGCCCGTGGGGCCTGCTTGAGGCCATAGAGGGCCTTGTTGAGTCTGAAGACTTTGGTAGGATTCTTTGGATCTTCAAAACCTGGGGGTTGAGCAACATACACTTCTTCCTCAAGCTTACCATTGAGGAATGCACTTTTCACATCCATTTGATATAGAGTGATATCATGATGGTTAGCATAAGCAAGTAATATGCGAATAGCCTCAAGTCTAGCAACAGGTGCAAAAGTTTCATCGAAATCAATTCCTTCAATCTGTGTGTAGCCTTGAGCTACAAGTCATGCCTTATTCCTCACCACAAGGCCATTTTCATCTTGCTTGTTGCGGTAGATCCACTTTGTGCCGATGATATTGTGCTTGCGAGGATCTGGACGTTTGACCAGTTCCCAGACATTGTTGAGCTCGAACTGATGTAATTCTTCTTGCATGGCCTGAATCCACTCAGGCTCCAGAAATGCTTCATCTACCTTAGTGGGCTCTGTAATAGAGACAAAAGCATACTGCCCACAAAAGTTAGACAAATGTGAAGCTTTTGAGCGTGTGAGAGGACCTGGCGCTTTGATCTCATTGATGATCTTTTCAACTTGCACTTCTTTTGCAATGCGAGGATGATCTAGTTGTCGTTGAAGAATTTGATCAGTGTTTTCTTCAGTACCATTTTCTTCAGCATTTTCTTCAGGTGCATTAGCTCGACGTTCTCCATGTTCTGGAATGAATTCTTCAGCTGATTCTTCAGTAGGAATGACATCCTCAGTAGCCTTGAACTTGATAGGTTCCTCAGGTGCCGGTTCATCTATCACAGTAGGTAGGTGCTCTATTTGCGAGCCATTAGTTTCATCGAACCGCACATCTACAGTTTCAACAACTTTGTGAAGAACGTTGTTGAAGACTCTGTAGGTGTGCGAGTCCTTTCTGTAACCAAGCATAAAACCTTCATGTGCTTTCGGTGCAAATTTTGAGTTGTGATGAGGATCTCTAATCCAACATTTAGCACCGAAGACTTTGAAATAACTTACATTGGGTTTCTTATCAGTGAAGAGTTCATATACAGTCTTTTTGAAGAATTTGTGAATATATACTCTGTTGATGATGTGACACACAGTATCAATTGCCTCAGTCCAGAAATGACGAGGCGTTTTGTATTCATCAAGCATAGTGCAAGCCATCTCAGCAAGAGTCCTGTGCTTGCGCTCCACGACGCCATTCTGCTGAGCAGTGTAAGGAGCAGATAACTCATGAGTGATACCAAGTTCATCAAGATAGTCATCGAGACCAGAATTCTTGAACTCAGTGCCATTGTCACTTCTGATGTGGTTGATCTTCACACCAAAGTTGGTCGAAGCCCTCGAGGAAAATCGTTTGAAGACTTCCTGCACTTCTTGTTTGTAAGTAACAAGGTGTACCCATGTGTAACGAGAATAATCATCAACAATAATGAAGCCATATTGAGATGCTTCATTTGAGATAGCAGAATATGATTAGGACCAAAGAGATCCATGTGAAGGAATTCAAATGGGCGAGTGGTGGTCATGATAGTCTTTGCTGGATGCTTGGCCTTGGTCATCATCCCAGCTTCACAGACTCAGCATAGGTGATCCTTGAGGAATTTGAAATTCTCGATGCCAATGACATGCTTCTTCTTCGCAAGCGTGTGCAAATTCCTCATGCCTGCATGACCAAGTCGTCGATGCCAGAGCCAGCCTTCTGAAGCTTTTGCAAGTAAGCACACGGCTGGTTGTGGTCCTGTAGAGAAATCAACAATATACAGGTCTCCTCTCCTAAAGCCTTCGAAGACTTTGGAAATGTCAGCTTCCATAACCACAACACAACGGTACTTGCCGAAGACAACAACCATATCAAGATCACAAAGCATTGAGACGGACATAAGGTTGTATCCTAAGGACTCAACAAGCATGACTTTGTCCATGTGTCGATCCTTTGTAATCGCAACCTTACCTAGACCCAATACCTGACTCTTGCCTTTGTCAGCAAAGATGATATGCTTCAGATGCGACGGAGATAATGGAGCATCCATCAATAGATTCTTGTCACCAGTCATGTGGTTTGTACATCCACTATCAAGGACCCACTCAGTGGCTTTGGGTTGATCATCCTGAAGATGAATTAGTGCAGCTTACAAACTCATATACTTCATCAGTGAAGAATATGACATCAATTCATCAGATCAATTTCATCAAGTAAAAGAACTGATAAAGCAATATGAGGACGTGAGAAAAGAAAGTTCATTTCTTCATGATTAGCCTGCGTCCTATCAGGCATGCTCAGGTCTCCAGCAAATTCTTCAGATGATTACGTGCGTCTGGAGACCTGACCCTGCAGAAGAGATTAGTTCTTTTTCTTCACCACCCACATCTGAAGGGGTGGCAAAGAGTTCATCATTCTGCGAGCTCCATACGAGAAGGATGGCATAGAAGCCAATCCATTTCGTTTCACATAAGATGG
The DNA here is from genome assembly GCF_002162155.2 of Triticum dicoccoides. Classification (NCBI taxonomy): domain Eukaryota; kingdom Viridiplantae; phylum Streptophyta; class Magnoliopsida; order Poales; family Poaceae; genus Triticum; species Triticum dicoccoides. The sequence continues at coordinate 57,491,062 of NC_041388.1, forward strand.
GTTAGAGTAAGCATATGAGTAAGCAGAGAAATTCTTCGAGGACTTATGGACATAATGATTTGAAGAATAATGCACATATCCATAATCCTTAGATCTTCCCTGTGAAACAGACGGGTTAGCATGATGATGTTCATATGAGGACTTTGATCCATATGAGGAATTTGGTCCATATGAGGAATTTGATCTGGGGTTCCTATTCTTCACAGGTGGCGTCATGATGACTTTCACCTGAAGATTTTCAAGGCATCTTTTGGGAACCTAGATTTTCTGCATAGGGGAGCCGTTCCTACAGTTAGTGCCAACATATCTAGCAAATACTTCACCATTCTGATTTTTGAATAGATTATAGTTGGAGTCAATTGACTCATCATCAGAATGAGGAGATTCACATGCAAATCCAGATAAGTTAGATGGATCAACTGGAGGTCCCTTTGCAGCAACCCATGTAGTTTTGGGGTACTGCTCAGGCTTCCAATATGTACCATCAGCATTGAGTTTCCTCTCAAAGGCTATACCCTCTTTCCTAGGGTTCCTGTTGAGGATCTGCTTTTTAAGCACATCACAAAGAGCCTGATGCCCTTTGAGGCTTTTGTACATGCTTGTCGTGTACAATTCCTTCAGCCCTGCATTGTTAGTGATACTAGCAATGTCCTCGGATGAGGAATTAGTGATGGCAGAGGCATGTGAAGAATTTGAAACATTAGCAGCATTTGAACATTCAGGTGAAGAATTAGCAGATTCGCGTTCAATGCACTTCAAGCATGGAGGAACAAATTCTTCCTGAGATGCGCTGATTTGTTGAGCAAGTAATGAATCGCGCTCCTTTTGAAGATCTTCATAACTCAGTCTTAGCTTCTCAAGGTCTTGCTTTCTTTGAAGAAATTCATAATAAAGCTTCTCATGATCCGATAAGAGAGTGTTATGATGACTTTGAAGTTTGTCAAGCTTGGACTGAAGTCTCTAAAGATTTTCAGTCAAAGTTTCAGTGCGATCCATTTCTTCACCCAACATATCATCACTTTTATTTAGCATGTTTTGAACCTTTTCTAAAGCCCTTTGTTGTTTTATAGCAATCTTAGCAAGTTTAGAATAGCTGGGCTTAAGGTTTTCATCGGATTCATTCTCACTTGATTCAGAGGAGGTATATTTGGGTACCTTGGCACCCTTTGCCATGAAGCAATAGGTGGGAGCGTAGTCATCATCGCCTTCATCAGCCTTGTTGGTGTTGGAAATATGCCCTAGAGGCAATAATAAATTGGTTATTATTATATTTCCTTGTTCATGATAATCGTTTATTATCCATGCTAGAATTGTATTGATAGGAAACTCAGATACATGTGTAGATACATAAACAACACCATGTCCCTAGTAAGCCTCTAGTTGACTAGCTCATTGATCAATAAGATGGTTACGGTTTCCTGACCATGGACATTGGATGTCGTTGATAATGGGATTACATCATTAGGAGAATGATGTGATGGACAAGACCCAATCCTAAGCCTAGCACAAGATCGTGTAGTTCGTTTGCTAAAGCTTTTCTAATGTCAAGTATCATTTCCTTAGACCATGAGATTGTGCAACTCCCGGATACCGTAGGAGTACTTTGGGTGTGCCAAATGTCACAACGTAACTGGGTCACTATAAAGGTACACTACAGGTATCTCCGAAAGTGTCTGTTGGGTTGGCACGAATCGAGACTGGGATTTGTCACTCCGTGTAAACGGAGAGGTATCTCTGGGCCCACTCGGTAGGACATCATCATAATGTGCACAGTGTGACCAAGGAGTTGATCACGGGATGATGTGTTACGGAATGAGTAAAGAGACTTGCCGGTAACGAGATTGAACAAGGTATCGGATACCGACGATCGAATCTCGGGCAAGTACAATACCGCTGGACAAAGGGAATTGTATACGGGATTGATTGAATCCTCGACATCGTGGTTCATCCGATGAGATCATCGTGGAACATGTGGGAGCCAACATGGGTATCCAGATCCCGCTGTTAGTTATTGGCCGGGGAGTTGTCTCGGTCATGTCTGCACGGTTCCCGAACCCGTAGGGTCTACACACTTAAGGTTCGGTGACGCTAGAGTTGTTATGGGAAATAGTATGTGGTTAGCGAAGGTTGTTCGGAGTCCCGGATGAGATCCCGGACGTGACGAGGAGCTCCGGAATGGTCCGAAGGTAAAGATTTATATATGGAAAGTTGTTGTTCGGGTTCCGGGAAAAGTTCGGTTTTTTCCGGTATTGTACCGGGAAGCTTCCGGAAGGTTCCCGAGGATTCCGGAGGGGTCCAGAGGTCCGGAAAATGTTCCACCACGTCCAATATAGCAGCATGGGATGTAGGGGGGGCGCCCTAACCTTAATGGGCCAAGGGCACCAGCCCCCCCAAGGCCCATGCGCATGGGAGAGGGGAAACCCTAAAGGGGAGGGCCTCCACTTGACTTGGGAGGCACTCCTCCCCCCCTTGGCCGCCGCCCCCAACCCTAGATGGGATCTAGGGGGGCCGGCCCCCTCTCTCCCCACCTATAAATAGTGGAGGGGTGGGAGGGCGGCCACACCCTTGAACCTGGTGCAGCCCTCCCTCCTCCTACCTTCTCCTCCTCCATGGTGCTTGGCGAAGCCCTGCCGGAGAACCACAAGCTCCTCCACCACCACGTCGTCGTGCTGTTGGACTTCTTCCTCAACCTCTCCCTCCTCCTTGCTGGATCAAGGCGTGGGAGACGTCTCCATTCTGTACGTGTGTTGAACGCGGAGGTGTCGTCCGTTCGGCGCTAGGATCATCGGTGATTTGGATCACGACGAGTACGACTCCATCAACCCCGTTCACTTGAACGCTTCCGCTTAGCGATCTACAAGGGTATGTAGATGCACGCTCCTTCGCCTCGTTGCTAGATTACCCCATAGATTGATCTTGGTGATGCGTAGAAAATTTTAAATTTCTGCTACGATCCCCAACAGTGGCATCATGAGCTAGGTCTATGCGTAGTTTCTATGCACGAGTAGAACACAAGTTGTTGTGGGCGTCGATTTTGTCAATTTACTTGCCGTTACTAGTCTTATCTTGATTCGGCGGCATTGTGGGATGAAGCGGCCCGGATCGACCTTACACGTACTCTTACGTGAGACTGGTTCCACCGACTGACATGCACTAGTTGCATAAGGTGGCTAGCGGGTGTCTGTCTCTCCCACTTTAGTCGGATCGGATTCGATGAAAAGGGTCCTTATGAAGGGTAAATAGAAATTGGCATATTACGTTGTGGTTTTGGCGTAGGTAAGAAACGTTCTAGAAACCTATAGCAGCCACGTAAAAACTTGCAACAACAATTAGGGGACCTCTAACTTGTTTTTGCAGCATATGCCTTGTGATGTGATATGGCCAAAAGGATGTGATGAATGATATATGTGATGTATGAGATTGATCATGTTCTTGTAATAGGAATCACGACTTGCATATCGATGAGTATGACAACCGGCAGGAGCCATAGGAGTTGTCTTAATTTATTTATGACCTGTGTGTCAACATAAACGTCATGTAATTACTTTACTTTATTGCTAAAGCGTTAGCCATAGTAGTAGAAGTAATAGATGACGAGACAACTTTCAAGAAGACACGATGATGGAGATCATGATGATGGAGATCATGGTGTCATGTCGGTGACAACGATGGTCATGGAGCCTCGAAGATGGAGATCAAAAGGAGCAAAATGATATTGGCCATATCATGTCACTATTTGATTGCATGTGATGTTTATCATGTTTTACATCTTATTTGCTTAGAACGACGGTAGCTTAAATAAGATGATCCCTCGCAATAATTTCAAGAAAGTGTTCCCCCTAAATGTGCACCGTTGCGAAGGTTCGTTGTTTCGAAGCACCACGTGATGATCGGGTGTGATAGATTCTAACGTTCGAATACAACGGGTGTAAGCCAGATTTACACACGCAATACACTTAGGTTGACTTGACGAGCCTAGCATGTACAAACATGGCCTCGGAACACGGAAGACCGAAATGTCGAGCATGAGTCGTATAGAAGATACAATCAACATGAAGATGTTCACCGGTGTTGACTAGTCCGTCTCACGTGATCATCGGACACGGCCTAGTTGACTCGGATCATGTTTCACTTAGATGACTAGAGGGATGTCTATCTGAGTGGGAGTTCATTAAATAATTTGATTAGATGAACTTAATTATCATGAACATAGTATAAATTGTATTTGCAAATATGTTGTAGATAGATAGCTCATGTTGTAGCTCCCTGTTTCAATACATTCCTAGAGAAAGACCAAGTTGAAAGATATTGTAAGCAATGATGCGGACTGGGTCCGTAGTCCGAGGAGTGTCCTCACTGCTACACAGAAGGCTTACGTCTTTGATGCACCGCTCGATGTGAAAACCCCTACAACATCGTCTGTGGATGTTGTGAACACCTGACAGACACATCCTGATGACTACTTGATAGTTTAGTGCACCATACTTCACGGCTTAGAATCGGTATTCCAATGACGTTTTGAACGCCATAAGACATATGAGATGTTCCAAGAGCTGAAATTGGGATTTCAGGCTCATGCCCGTATTGAGAGGTATGAGACCTCTGACAAGTTCTTTTGCCAACAAGATGGAGGAGAATAGCTCAACTAGTGAGCATGTGCTCAGAATGTCTGGGTGCTAAAATCACTTAAATCAAGTGGGAGTTAAACTTCCAGATAAGATAGTGATTGATAGAGTTCTCTAGTCACTATCACTAAGCTACTAGATCTTCATGATGAACTATGACATGCAAGGAATGGAGTTGATCCCGGAGCTGTTCGCGGTGCTTAAAACCGCAAAAGGTAGAAATCAAGAAGGAGCATCAAGTGTTGATGGTTTAACAAGACCACTGGTTTCAAGAAGGGCAAGGGATAGAAGGGAAACTTCAAGGATGACAAACCAGTTGCCGCTCCAATGAAGGAACCCAAGGTTGAACCCAAACCCAAGACTAAGTGCTTCTATTGTAAGGGGAATGGTCACTGGTAGCGGTATTACCCCAAATGCATGGTAGATAAGAAGGCTGGCAACTTCTGTTGGGGAACGTAGCAGAAATTCAAAATTTTCTACGCATCACCAAGATCGATCTATGGAGTAATCTAGCAACGAGGGGGAGGAGAGTGCATCTACATACCCTTGTAGATCGCTAAGCAGAAGCGTTCAAGTGAACAGGGTTGATGGAGTCGTACTCGTCGTGATCCAAATCACCGATGATCCTAGTGCCGAAAAGACGACACCACCATGTTCAACCCACGTACAGCCCGGTGATGTCTCCTACGCCTTGATCCAGCAAGGGGAGAAGGAGAGGTTGGGGAAGACTCCATCCAGCAGCAGCATGACGGCGTGGTGGTGATGGAGGAGCGCGGGACTCCAGCAGGGCTTCGCCAAGCACTACGAGAGACGAGGAGGGAGAGGGGTAGGGCTGCGCCAACAGGGAGAGCAAATCACGTGTTGGGCTACCCCTTTGCATCCACTATATATAGGGGGAGAGGGAGGGCTGCGCCCCCACCTAGGGTTTCCTCCCTAGGGGTGGCAGCAGCCCTAGATCCCATCTAGGGTGGCGGCCACAAGGGGGAGAGGGGGAGGCGCACCTGAGGTGGGCCTTAGGGCCCATCTGCCTTAGGGTTTGCCCCCCTCCCCTCTTGGAGGCGCCTTGGGCCTTGGTGGGAGGCGCCCCAGCCCACTTAGGGGCTGGTCCCTTCCCACTATTGGCCCATGTAGGCCTCCGGGGCTGGTGGCCCCACCTGGTGGACCCCCGGACCCTCCGGTGGTCCCGGTACACTACCGGTGATGCCCGGAACACTTCCTAAATATCAATCATTACCTCCAGACCATTCCGGAACTCCTCGTGACATCCGGGATCTCATCCGGGACTCCGAATAACATTCGGTAACCGCGTACATACTTTCCCTATAACCCTAGCGTCATCGAACCTTAAGTGTGTAGACCCTACGGGTTCGGGAGTCATGCAGACATGGCTGAGAAAACTCTCCGGCAAATAACCAACAGCGGGATCTGGATACCCATGTTGGCTCCCACATGCTCCATGATGATCTCATCGGACGAACCACGATGTCAAGGATTCAGTCAATCCCGTATACAATTCCCTTTGTCTATCGGTACGATACTTGCCCGAGATTCGATCGTTGGTATCCAGATACCTTGTTCAATCTCGTTACCGGCAAGTCTCTTTACTCGTTCCGTAACACATCATCTCGTGATCAAGTCCTTGATCACATTGTGCACATTATGATGATGTCCTACCGAGTGGGCCCAGAGATACCTCTCCGTTTACATGGAGTGACAAATCCCAGTCTCGATTCGTGCCAACCTAACAGACACTTTCGGAGATACCTGTAGTGTACCTTTATAGCCACCCAGTTACGTTGTGACGTTTGGCACACCCAAAGCACTCCTACGGTATCCGGGAGTTGCACAACTCATGGTCTAAGGAAATGATACTTGACATTAGAAAAGCTTTAGCAAACGAACTACACGATCTTGTGCTAGGCTTAGGATTGGGTCTTGTCCATCACATCATTCTCCTAATGATGTGATCCCGTTATCAACGACATCCAATGTCCATGGTCAGGAAACTGTAACCATCTATTGATCAATGAGCTAGTCAACTAGAGGCTTACTAGGGACATGGTGTTGTCTATGTATCCACACATGTATCTGAGTTTCCTATCAATACAATTCTAGCATGGATAATAAACGATTATCATGAACAATGAAATATAATATAATGATAATTAATTTATTATTGCCTCTAGGGCATATTACCAACAGTCTCCCACTTGCACTAGAGTCAATAATCTAGTTCACATCGCCATGTGATTAACACTCACAGGTCACATCGCCATGTGACCAACATCCAAGAGTCTACTAGACTCAATGATCTAGTTCACATCACTATGTGATAAACACTCAAAGAGTTCTGGGTTTGATCATGTTATGCTTGTGAGAGAGGTTGTAGTCAACGGGTCTTGCCATATTCAGATCCCTATGTATTTCGCAAAACTTTATGTCATATCGTAGATGCTGCTACCACGTTCCACTTGGAGCTATTCCAAATTGTTGCTCCATTATACGTATCCGGTATCTCTACTCAGAGCTATCCGGATAGGTGTTAAGCTTGCATCGACATAACTCTTTACGTCGAACTCTTTATCACCTCCATAACCGAGAAACATTTCCTTATTCCTCTAAGGATAATTTTTGACCGCTATCTGGTGATCTACTCCTAGATCACCTTTGTACCCTCTTGCCAGACATATGGCAAGGCACACATCAGGTGCCGTACTTCAGCATGGCATACCGTATAGAGCCTATGACAAAAGCATAGGGGACGACCTTCGTCCTTCCTCTTTCTTCTGTCGTGGTCAAGCTTTGAGTCTTACTCAACTTCACACCTTACAACTCAGGTAAGAACCCCTTCTTTGACTAATCTATTTTGAACTCCTTCAAAAACATGTCAAGGTGTGTGTTCTTTGAAAGTATCATCAGACGTCTTGATCTATTTCTATAGATCTTGATGCCCAATATGTAAGCAGCTTTATCCAGGTCTTCTTTTGAAAATCACTCTTCAAACAACCGTTTATGCTTTCAGAAATTCTACATTATTTCGGATCAACAATATGTCATCCACATATACTTATCAGAAATGTTGTAGTGCTCCCACTCACTTTCTTTTAAATACAAGTTTCTAACAAACATTGTATAAACCTACAAGCTTTGATCACTCCATCAAAACATATATTCCGATTCCGAGATGCTTGCTCTAGTCCATAGAAGGATTGCTGGAGCCAGCATACCTTTTAGCATCCTTAGGATCGACTAAACTTTGATTGTATCACATACAACTCTTTCTTACGAAAACTGGTAAGAAAACTTGTTTTTGACATCCATCTGTCAGATTTCATAATCGAAAAATACAGCTAATGCTAACATGATTCCGACGGACTTAAGCATCGCTACGGGTGAGAAATTCTCATCGTAGTCAACTCCTTGAACTTGTGAAAAGACTCTTTCCCACAAGTCGAGCTTCATAGACGGTAACATTACCGCCCACGTCCGTCTTCTTCTTAAAGATCCATTTATCTCAATGGCTTGCTGATCATCAGGCAAGTCCACCAAAGTCCATACTTTGTTCTGATACATGGATCCTATCTCGGATTTCATGGCTTCTAACCATTTGTCGGAATACGGGCCCACCATCGCTTCTCCATAGATCGTAGGTTCATTGTTGTCTAACAACATGATATCTAAGACAGGATTACCGTACCACTTAGGATTAGTACATATCCTTGTCGACCTACGAGGTTAGATAGCAACTTGATCCGAAGCTTCATGATCACTATCATTAACTTCCTATTCAACAGACGTAGGCGCCACAGAAAACATCTTTCTGTGTTGCGTCACTCTCTGGTTGAAGTAAAGGTTCGACAACCTCATCAAGTTCTATCTTCCTCCCACTCAATTCTTTCGAGAGAAACTCCTTCTCGAGAAAGGAACCGTTCTTAGCGACAAAAAATTTGCCCTCGGGTCTGAGATAGAAGGTATACCCAACTGTCACCCTTGGGTATCCTATGAAGATGTGTTTGTCCGCTTTGGGTTCGAGCTTCTCCGGCTGAAGCCTTAAGCATCGCAGCCCCAAACATTAAGAAACGACAACTTTGGTTTCTTGCCAAACCATATTCTTATGACATCGTCTCAACGGACTTAGATGGTGTCCTATCTAAAGTGAATGCAGCTGTCTCTAACGCATGACCTCAAAATGAAAACGGTAGATCGGTAAGAGACATCATAGATCGCACCATATCTCATAAGGTTCGTTTATGACGCCCGGACACACCATTACCCTATGGTGTTCCAGGTGGCTTCAACTGTGAAACATTTCCACAATGTCTTAAGTGTTTGCCAAACTCATAACTCAGAAATTCTCAATGATCAGATCGTAGGAATTTGATCTTCTTGTTATGATGATTCTTAACTTCACTCTGAAATCGCTTGAACTTTTCAAACGTTTCAGACTTGTGCTTCATTAAGTAAATATACCTATATCTACTCAAATCGTCAGTGAAGATGAGAAAATAGTGATATCCACCGCGCGCTCCAATTCTCATTGGATCACACACATCTGCATGTATGATTTCCAACAAGTCACTTGCCCATTTCATTGTACCTGAAAACGGGGTCTTAGTCATCCCGCCCATGAGGCATGGCTCACATGTGTCAAGCGATTCAAAATCAAGTGACTCCAAACATCCATCGATATGGAGTTTCTTCATGCATCTTACGCCAATATAACCTAAGCGGCAGTGCCACAAGAAAGTGGTACTATCATTATTAACTCTACATCTTTTGGCGTGAACATGTGTATCACCACGACCGAGATTCGGTGAACCATTCACATAGGGTGCATGACCATGAAAGGTATCATTCATGTAAACAGAATAACCATTATTCTCTAACTTAAATGAATGACCGTATTGCAATGAACATGATCTAATCATATTCATGCTCAACAAGACACCTGATAACATTTATCGAGGTTCAATACTAATCCCGACGGCAGATGGAGCGTGCGATGGTGATCTCATCAACTTTGGAAACACTTCCAACACACATCGTCACCTCGCCCTTAGCCAGTCTCCGTTAAGTGCGTAGCTTTTGCTTCAAGTCACCAATAATAGCAACTGAACCGGTACCCAATACCTAGGTGCTACCAGGAGTACTAGTGAGGTACACATTAATAACACGTATATGCTTTCTTGAAGTTGCCAGCCTTCTTATCTACCATGCATTTGGGGTAATTCCGCTACCAGTGATCGTTCCCCTTACAATAGAAGCACTTAGTCTCGGGTTTGGGTTCAACCTTGGGTTCCTTCACTGGAGCGGCAACTGGTTTGCCATCCATGAAGTTTCCCTTCTAGCCCTTGCTCTTCTTGAAACCAGTGGTCTTGTTAAACCATCAACACTTGATGCTCCTTCTTGATTTCTACCTTTTGCGGTCTTAAGCACCGCGAACAGCTCCAAGATCAACTCCAACCCTTGCATGTCATAGTTCATCACGAAGATCTAGTAGCTTAGTGATAGTGGCTAGAGAACTCTACCAATCACTATCTTATCTGGAAGTTTAACTCCCACTTGATTTAAGTGATTGTAGCACCCAGACATTCCGAGCACATGCTCACTAGCTGAGCTATTCTCCACCATATTGTTGGCAAAAGAACTTGTCAGAGGTCTCACACCTCTCAACACGGGCATGAGCCTGAAATCCCAATTTCAGCTCTTGGAACATCTCATATGTTCTATGGCGTTCAAAACGTCATTGGAATCCCGATTCTAAGCCGTAAAGTATGGTGCACTAAACTATCAAGTAGTCATCAGGATGTGTCTGTCAGGTGTTCACAACATCCACAGACGACGTTGTAGGGGTTTGCACATCGAGCGGTGCATCAAAGACGTAAGCCTGCTGTGTAGCACTGAGGACACTCCTCGGACTATGGACCTAGTCCGCATCATTGCTTACAATATCTTTCAACTTAATCTTTCTCTAGGAACGTATTGAAACAGGGAGCTACAACGTGAGCTATTTATCTACAACATATTTGCAAAGACAATTTAGACTATGTTCATGATAATTGAGTTCATCTAATCAAATTATTTAATGAACTCACACTCAGATAGACATCCCTCTAGTCATCTAAGTGAAACATGATCCGAATCGACTAGGCCGTGTCTGATCATCACGTGAGACGGACTAGTCATCAACGGTGAACATCTCATGTTGATCGTATCTTCTATACGACTCATGTTCGACCTTTCGGTCTTCCGTGTTCCGAGGCCATGTCTGTACATGCTAGGCTCGTCAAGTCAACCTAAGTGTATTGCGTGTGTAAATCTGGCTTACACCCGTTGTATTCGAACCTTAGAATCTATCACACCCGATCATCACGTGGTGCTTCGAAACAACAAACCTTCGCAACGGTGCACAGTTAGGGAGAGCACTTTCTTGAAATTATTATGAGGGATCATCTTATTTAAGCTACCGTCGTTCTAAGCAAATAAGATGTAAAACATGATAAACATCACATGCAATCAAATAGTGACATGATATGGCCAATATCATTTTGCTCCTTTTGATCTCCATCTTAGGGGCTCCATGATCATCGTTGTCACCGGCATGACACCATGATCTCCATCATCGTGTCTTCTTGAAGTTGTCTCGTCATCTATTACTTCTACTACTATGGCTAATGCTTTAGCAATAAAGTAAAGTAATTACATGATGTTTAAGTTGACACGCAGGTCATAAATAAATTAAGACAACTCCTATGGCTCCTGCCGGTTGTCATACTCATCGACATGCAAGTCGTGATTCCTATTACAAGAACATGATCAATCTCATACATCACATATATCATTCATCACATCCTTTTGGCCATATCACATCGCAAGGCATATGCTGCAAAAACAAGTTACACGTCCTCTAATTGTTGTTGCAAGTTTTTACGTGGCTGCTATAGGTTTCTAGCAAGAATGTTTCTTACCTACGCGAAAACCACAATGTGATATGCCAATTTCTATTTACCCTTCATAAGGACCCTTTTCATCGAATCCGATCCGACTAAAGTGGGAGAGACAGACACCCGCTAGCCACCTTATGCAACTAGTGCATGTCAGTCGGTGGAACCAGTCTCACGTAAGCGTACGTGTAAGGTCGGTCCGGGCCGCTTCATCCCACGATGCCGCCGAATCAAGATAAGACTAGTAACGGCAAGTAAATTGGCAATATCGATGCCCACAACTGCTTTGTGTTCTACTCGTGCATAGAAACTACGCATAGACCTAGCTCATGATGCCACTATTGGGGAACGTAGCAGAAATTCAAAATTTTCTACGCATCACCAAGATCAATCTATGGAGTAATCTAGCAACGAGGGGAAGGAGAGTGCATCTACATACCCTTGTAGATCGCTAAGCGGAAGCGTTCGAGTGAACGGGGTTGATGGAGTCGTACTCGTCGTGATCCAAATCACCAATGATCCTAGTGCCGAACGAACGGCACCTCCGTGTTCAACACACGTACAGCCCGGTGACGTCTCCTACGCCTTGATCCAGCAAGGGGAAAAGGAGAGGTAGGGGAAGACTCCATCCAGCAGTAGCACGACGGCGTGGTGGTGATGGAGGAGCGCGGGACTCCAGCAGGGCTTCGCCAAGCACTACGAGAGACGAGGAGGGAGAGGGGTAGGGCTGCGCCAACAGGGAGAGCAAATCACGTGTTGGGCTGCCCCTTTGCCTCCACTATATATAGGGGGAGAGGGAGGGCTGCGCCCCCACCTAGGGTTTCCTCCCTAGGGGTGGCAGCAGCCCTAGATCCCATCTAGGGTGGCGGCCACAAGGGGGAGAGGGGGAGGCGCACCTGAGGTGGGCCTTAGGGCCCATCTGCCCTAGGGTTTGCCCCCTCCCCTCTTGGAGGCGCCTTGGGCCTTGGTGGGAGGCGCCCCAGCCCACCTAGGGGATGGTCCCTTCCCACTATTGTCCCATGTAGGCCTCCGGGGCTGGTGGCCCTACCTGGTGGACCCCCGGACCCCTCCGATGGTCCCGGTACACTACCGGTGATGCCCGGAACACTTCCGGTGGCCAAAACCATACTTCCTATATATCAATCTTTACCTCTGGACCATTCCGGAACTCCTCTGATGTCCGGGATCTCATCCGGGACTCCGAATAACATTCGGTAACCGCGTAAATACTTTCCCTATAACCCTAGCGTCATCGAACCTTAAGTGTGTAGACCCTACGGGTTCGGGAGTCATGCAGACATGGCCGAGAAAACTCTCCGGCAAATAACCAACAGCGGGATCTGGATACCCATGGTGGCTCCCACATGCTCCACGATGATCTCATCAGATGAACCACGATGTCAAGGATTCAGTCAATCCCGTATACAATTCCCTTTGTCTATCGGTACGATACTTTCCCGAGATTCGATCGTTGGTATCACGATACCTTGTTCAATCTGGTTACCGGCAAGTCTCTTTACTCGTTCCGTAACACATCATCCCGTGATCAACTCCTTGATCACATTGTGCACATTATGATGATGTCCTACCGAGTGGGCCCAGAGATACCTCTCCGTTTACACGGAGTGACAAATCCCAGTCTCGATTCGTGCCAACCCAACAGACACTTTCGGAGATACTTGTAGTGTACCTTTATAGCCACCCAGTTACATTGTGACGTTTGGCACACCCAAAGCACTCCTACGGTATTCGGGAGTTGCACAATCTCATGGTCTAAGGAAATGATACTTGACATTAGAAAAGCTTTAGCAAACGAACTACGCGATCTTGTGCTAGGCATAGGATTGGGTCTTGTCCATCACATCATTCTCCTAGTGATGTGATCCCGTTATCAACGACATCCAATGTCCATGGTCAGGAAACTGTAACCATCTATTGATCAACGAGCTAGTCAACTAGAGGCTTACTAGGGACATGGTGTTGTCTATGTATCCACACATGTATTTGAGTTTCCTATCAATACAATTCTAGCATGGATAATAAACGATTATCATGAACAATGAAATATAATATAATAATAACTAATTTATTATTGCCTCTAGGGCGTATTTCCAACAACTTCAACAAAGTATATACCTGTTATTAATATGTACCTTACTAGTACTCCTGGTAGCACATGGGTATTGGATACCGGTTTAGTTACTATTATTGGTGACTTGAAGCAAAAGCTACGGACTAAACGGAGACTGGCTAAGGGCGAGGTGACGATGTGTGTTGGAAGTGTTTCCAAAGTTGATGAAATCACCATCACACGCTCCGTCTGCCTTCGGGATTAGTATTGAACCTAGATAAATGTTATCAGGTGTCTACGTTGAGGATGAATATGATTAGATCATGTTCATTGCAATACGGTTATTCATTTAAGTTAGAGAATAATGGTTATTCTGTTTACATGAGTAATACTGAGGGAGTCCTGGATTAGGGGGTGTTCGGGTAGCCGGACTATACCTTCAGCCGGACTCCTGGACTATGAAGATACAAGATTGAAGACTTCGTCCCGTGTCTGGATGGGACTTTTCTTGGCGTGGAAGGCAAGCTTGGCGATGCGGATATTCAAGATCTCCTACCATTGTAACCGACTCTTTGTAACCCTAACCCTATCCGGTGTCTATATAAACCGGAGGGTTGTAGTCCGTAGGCAATCAACTCCATATACAACAATCACACCATAGGCTAGCTTCTAGGGTTTAGCCTCCTTGATCTCGTGGTAGATCTACTCTTGTACTACCCATATCATCAATATTAATCAAGCAGGACGTAGGGTTTTACCTCCATCAAGAGGGCCCGAACCTGGGTAAAACATTGTGTTCCCTGCCTCCTGTTACCATCCGGCCTAGACGCACAGTTCGGGACCCCCTACCCGAGATCCGCCGGTTTTGACACCGACATTGGTGCTTTCATTGAGAGTTCCTCTGTGTCGTCGCCTTTAGGCCCGATGGCTCCTTTGAACATCAACAACGATACGGTCCAGGGTGAGACTTTTCTCCCCGGACAGATCTTCGTCTTCGGCAGCTTCGCTCTGCGGGCCAATTCGCCCGGCCACCTGGAGCAGGTCGAAAGCTACGCCCCTGGCCATCAAGTCAGGTTTGGAAGCTCAAACTACACGGCTGACATCCGCGGAGACTTGATCTTCGACGGGTTCGAGCCACGGCCGAGCGCGCCGCACTATCTCGAGGGGCATGATCTAGCTCTGCCTCCGGACAGTGTCCTGGAGGCAGCACACGCATCGGTTCCGACCCCTAACTCGGAGCCTATTATGCCAATCGAGGATGAGCAGTTGGACGTCACCTCGGGGGCTTTGATCTCAAAGGCGATCGAGCCGAACGCTAGCCCCGCACTCTGCATGATCCGTGACTCCGAGGATCCGGACTCCTTTCCGAACTCCGAACCCCCCGCGCCCCTGCCGATCGAATCCGATTGGACGCCGATAATGGAGTTCACCGCCGCAGACATCTTTCAGCACTCGCCTTGTGGCGATATCCTGAACTCTCTCAAATCTCTCTCCTTATCAGGAGAGCCTTGGCCGAACTATGGTCAGCGAGGATGGGATACGGACGATGAAGAAATTCAAAGCCCACCCACCACCCACTTGGTAGCCACTGTCGACAATTTAAACGACGTGCTCAACTTCGACTCCGGAGACATCGACAGCATGGATGACGATGCAGGAGATACCGACGAACCAACGCCCATAGGGCATTGGACAGCCACCTCATCTCACGATGTGTACATGGTGGATACCCCTAAAGGAAGCGACAATGAGGAAAAAGGGGATGGGACGGGAGATCAAACCCCCGAAAAGCAATCAAAGCGTCGGCGTAAATGGCGACCCAAGCCCTGCCTCGACAAAAACCCAGCCATAGAGCAGGAGGAGCCAGTAGATGACGAGCAGGCCTTAGAGCAACCGTACTTATAGGGCAACACGGATAGAGAAACCGAACATCCCTCCTCCGGCGAAAACGGCATTCCGGACGACCTCACGCCGAATAAACCTATGGAGCAGAAGAATCTCCACGAGAGGCTAGTTGCAACTGCATGCAGCCTAAAAAAGCAGAAGCGAAGCTAAAAACAGCGGAAGATGCACTCCGGATTAAATGGAGCAAATTAATCAATTCCATAGATAAATACGGCGACAGTCGCCGCACTAAAAGCTATCCGAAAAGAAAGCTACTGCCTGAATTCGACGAAGAGGCCCTAGAGCCCTCGCATTCAAAAAATGAAAAAGCCACACGGTCAGATAGACGACCCCATAAAGCGGCAAGCGGCGCCGCACCTAAATCGGCATGCGACCCACTTAAGGATTCACATCATGGCCCAGTCAGGTCCATTTATGGGCCAAGAAAGCAAGCTCTCGTAAGCAACGCTATGAAGCCATCATCAGAATCCGGCACACCCAAATACACGGGCGCCGCACACCCCCTATGTTTCACCGATGAGGTCCTCGACTGTGAATTTCTAGAGGGATTCAAACCCGTAAACATAGAGGCATATGATGGAACAACAGACCCTAGAGTTTGGATCGAGGATTATATGCTCCACATACACATGGCTAGAGGAGATGATCTCCACGCCATAAAATATTTACCCCTTAAGCTTAAAGGGCCAGCCCGGCATTGCCTTAAAAGCCTTCCCGAAAACACAATTGGAAGTTGTGAAGAGCTCGAGGATGCTTTCCGAGCAAACTTTCAAGGGACTTATGTCCTCCCTCCGGATGCAGACGATCTTAGTCACATAACTCAACAACCCAAAGAATCAGCTCGGCAGTTCTGGAATAGATTCCTCACTAAAAAGAATCAGATAGTCGACTGTCCGGACGATGAAGCCTTAGCAGCTTTCAAGCACAACGTCCGAGACGAATGGCTCGCCAGACACATCGGCCAAGAAAAGCCAAGAACAATGGCCGCACTAACAAGCCTCATGACCCACTTTTGTGCAGGGGAGGACAGCTGGTTGGCAAGGTGCAGCCCCAGCGGCCCAAGTACATCCGAAACTAGGGATGGAAACGGAAAATCGCAACGCAACAAGGACCGTCGCTGGACTAAGTACAAGAGTCCGAAGAGCACGGCAGTCAATGCCAGATTCAAAGGCTCACGACAAAATCAGGCAAAATCGCCCCCCAGGACAACAGGGACGATCCATCCAACCTAAATAAAATCCTGGACAGGATATGTCAGATACACAGTACTCCCAGGAAGCCTGCTAACCATACCCATAGAGACTGTTGGGTTTTCAAACAATCCGGCAGACTCAATGCCGAACACAAGGGGCTCGACACACCAAGCGAAGACGAGGACGAGCACCAGGAAACAAAAGAACTTCCCACAAGAAGTAAAAATAGTGAACTCACTTCACATAACTAAACGTGCGGCGCCCATAAAGGTACGCACCACACGGCCCATCCTCAAAGGGTCCTGCCACTGGTTGTCAAAACTGATCATCTTCGATCAGCTAGATTATTCTAGAAATATCAAGAATGTAGGCTGGACTGCCTTGATACTGGATCCAATAATTGGCGGACTCCAGTTTTCAAATGTCCTTATGGACGGCGGCAGTGGACTAAACCTGATATATCAGGATACAATCCAGCACATGGGGATAAACCAAGCAAGAATCCGCCGCAGCAAAACCTCCTTTCAAGGGGTAATACCTGGTCCGGACACCCATTGTATGGGTTTTCTCCGGCTCGAAGTCATATTCGGCTCTGCCTTAACCTCCGCCGCGAAAAGCTGACCTTCCATATCGTCCCGTTCTCAAGTCGCTATCAAGCACTACTGGGACGCGAAGCTTTCGCTCGCTTTAACGCAATACTGCATTATGCATCTCTTATGCTTAAGATGCCTGGTCCACGAGGCATCATCTCTTTGAAGGGGAAGCACTAAAGTGCGCCTCCCCAAGCGGAGGACTGTGCGGCCGCTTTGACAGCCCCACAGCAAAATGGCCTCACCGGCCAAAACACTTCGAAATAGGTCATTCAAGACCATGAACGCGGATAGACGAGTTCGGTGCAAAATCATCATTGATGCAGTCCTAGAAGCCATATACCCCCGCACTAGGGGCTCCACGCATATACAATAAGAGACAATAAAACTCAATCTTATATATTTTACTTTATACTTTGCTTATTTTAAACTTTTTTGGCACGACCCGTTTTCAACTCAGTTCCTCTCTTTTACAGATGAACGTCGTGCGGCGCCCATCCAGGATACGGCACAACGGAGACACAGGCGCAGACGTGCAGTAGGGACCCGTCCTAAAGGATTCTTTTTAGATTAAGACCCTGCGTAAGCCTTTTTTACTGTCTCTTGTTGCTACACATCCCCTGGTTTTTTCTTTCTGATATAACCAAGGAGGAGGCTGGCGTCTTGGCATGTGGCCATGTCAGAATTTTTGCACATACCTGGACACTAGGGGCTTTTTTAATAAAGAGTGTCGTTTCGCCCGCACTCATAAAGACCGAACACCTTAGGGAGTGTTCGGCGTCGCGAGTTTTGGCATTATATGCATCAGCTCCGAATCATGTCTTTGGTCAAATGTTGGGTTGCCCGGCTCCTGAGTTTGGCTACCTTACGTTCCGCTCTATCGGCTCAGGTAGCACCAGGAGAACTACTACGATTGTGCTCCGGTTCGGCCGGGCGAGCACCTCAGTAGAGAAAGCCGAAAACTGACTATCATGATGTAGCGTGAGACTGGTCAGCCACTCGATGACCTATCGGAATCTATCGGATTCCTCCGCTTTAATGAAGGGCCGCTTCCCGGTCAGGCACATACGCGCCCCGAACTCGGACGAGCGCAGTTGCCACCAAGGGGCTACCTAAATAGTCTCACTGTCAAACTCCTATGGCTAAGTGAAAGTGTTAAAGCATTATAGTCCGGTTGCCTGGCCTGCTGCGCTATCACCTCCTTTGTAGGACCAAGACGTTGGGTTAAGTGTGAAAATGCGTCTTCTGCGAGCACCCCCGCACTATGTGCGTGGGGGCTGAAGCCAACGACTGCCATCTTTCAGATTTTGTGTGCATATATATATATATATATATATATATATATATATATATATATATATATATCTTGAAACGGCCGCACAGGAGGTGTTCCCAATACTTGGAGGCACAAGTATAAAAAAGGCCACTACAGTTTATCAAAATATTACTTTATAATTACATATGCTATCATAACATAGCATCTTTCGGGCACTGCGTCTCTATTACACGAGCGCCTTCAAGAACTTCCTGAAAATAGTGCTCGGAGGGTACTCGGCTTTCGTCCGAATCTCGGGACGCAACAACGGTGGTCTCCATCTCTGCCCAGTATGTCTTAACACGGGCAAGACCTCTTCATTGCATGTTGACCTCTTCATTGCATTTATACGCGGCACCGCGTCAAGGAATTGCTGCACCAAGCTGAAATAACTCTTCGGCTCCGATCTCCTCGGCCACAGGTGACCCATGACGTACTTCATGGCGAGTCCAGACAACCTATTCAGTTCGGCCCATTGAGCCAAACAATCGTCCACTGCCAGTGGACGCTCTGGATTGTGAAACTGCGACCAGAAAAGCTTTTTCACTTCGCGATCTTTCTGATCTCGAAAGTGTTCGGTCGCATCAGCAGCACTCGCTGCCAAGTCCAGATAGGTATCCTCCACACTCCACATCCGGTCCAACGGAGCAAACTTCGGATCACAAAATTTCCTTCGCAGCATAAAGGGCTTTCCAGCTGCAATCTGTTCGGCCTGACGCAGCTCCTCCTTCGCAGCTCTCATCGCAGAGCGCGCGTCCTTGGCATCGGCAACGGCCTTCTCTAAGTCCCTCTGTTTCACCTGGTCTTCTTTTTCAAGAATTCTGCAACGGTCTGTAGCGCTTTTTAACTTTTCGGCCATCTCGGCCATCTCTTCCTTGCTTCGGCAATGAGCAGCCTGTTCGGCTCTCAGCTCTTCAAGGGCTTTCCTAGTGGCCGCATCACTTTCGCTGGCTTGTTCTTTAGCTCGGGCAAGTTCTGCCCTAAGACTCTCCACGGCGGCCGCACCATCTGCGTCAAGCACACACATCGTAAGACACAGGTATAAAACTGTTCTTACCTGATGCCGCCCAAGGAATTACATACCTTGAGCCTCATCAAGCCGCTTATTGACAAGCGTGATGTCGGCATCTGCCACGTCCAGTTGCCGCTTTAGTTCGGCAAAATCGTCAGTTCGGCTTGATTCCGGACACCCTGCCTCCTACATTCAAAGGCGACATCTTAGACCTGGGATTATGATCCTCCGCGTGCCGTCATTTCTTGACGATGCGCGGAGTCTCAGGGGCTACTATCTACACAGGGCGCATCTTATTCATGCGCAACTGACAAAAGTATACATTATCTAATGTACCTCGAAACCCGTCAGTAAACTTTTGACGGCCTCATATAATCCGCTCTCTACGGATGAAATCCTTTCAATCACTGTGCCCATTAATGCGCGGTGCTCCTCTAAGATAGAAGCTCGCCCTAGCAGAATCTTTAGCTCCTCCGGCCGAGCACCAGACGGTGTCGGGCTCGTCCCATGACCTCTTTCGAAGGCCGGATGCGGAGAACCTCGGGGGGGCGCATAGCCACCTTCCGCCCCTGCCAGATTTGGAGAAACCTTCCGCGATGACACCTCAGGGTCGCCCGCCTCCCTAGGCGGCACGGCAGGGGGAGGCGTCCCGCTCTCCATCATCTCCAGAAGGAGATCCCCCGAAGACGAGCTCTGCTGAGAAGGGTTGAGGTCCGAGGTACAAGATAAAGGTTTGGTTAATCTTCTCGGATATAAATCAAGGATTTCCCTCATCCCTCAAAAGGAAAATCTTTTCTCCACTTACGGCTCGCTGGAGGGCTGATCCCCTTGAGGGCGTAGTCCGGCCGAGGAACTCCCCGGCGTCGGACCCTCTGACGAGGATTTTCTCCCCCGTTTCGAGGCCATGGTTTCCGGGTCGTCAGAGGCGGCTCTCTTCTTCCCCTTAGGAGAGGAATTGTCGGTTCCTCCCTTCGGAGCAGCCTCCTTCGAGGAGGCCATAGCTTCCTTGTCCTCCCCCTCCAAAGGCATTATCTCCAGCATCCTGACCAGCACGGGATCCGGCCTGGTTTCAGGAAGGGGAGCCGGACACCTGATCAGCTTTGCCTTCGCTATCCACTCCTGTTTAAAAGGACGGCTCTTTTAGGGGCAAGTTTATGACAATTATACGGATAGAAGGTCCGGGCACAAGGTTACTTACTTGAGTATCCGGGCGATTGCAGCTTAGGCCTGCGTCCTCGGTTAAATCCGGACACATCTTTTGTGATCCGAAGAACAGTCTATACATCTCCGCGGGCGTTGCGCCCATAAAGTTCTGGAGAGCTCGCGGTCCCTCTGGATTAAACTCCCACAGGCGAAGGGGGCGACGTTTGCCGGGCAATATTCGGCGAATCAGCATGACCTGCGTCACCTTGACCAAGCTGAGGTCTCCTTCCAAGAGATCCTTAATTCGGCCCTGTAACAAGGGCATGTCTTTGGGCAAACCCCAATCTAACCCTCTGTTAACCCATGACGCTAGCCGTGGTGGGGGACCGAAGCGAAAGGCAGGAAGTGCCACCCACTTTGTGCTCCGGGGAGTGGTGATATAAAACCACTCTCGTTGCCACAAGCCTAGCTCCTCTTTAAAAGAGCCCTTGGGCCATGGAGCATCAACATTTTTTCTTATAACAGCGCCTCCGCATTCTGCGTGCCGTCCCTTGATCATCTTCGGCTCCACTTTGAAAGTCTTGAGCCATAATCCGAAGTGAGGGGTAACACGGAGGAACGCTTCACATACAATGATAAATGAGGAGATATGGAGGATAGACTCTGGAGCTAAGTCGTGAAATTCCAGCCCGTAATAAAACAGTAGTCCCCTCACAAAGGGATCCATCAGGAAGCCTAACCCCCGAAGGAAGTGAGACACGAACACTATGCTCTCACCGGGCTGGGGACTGGGGATAGCCTGCCTTTGAGCAGGCAACCTGTGCGAAATTTCGGCGGTCAAGAACTTAGCCTCTCTCAACTTTAGCACGTCCTCCTCAATGACGGAAGAGGGCATCC
The DNA here is from genome assembly GCF_002162155.2 of Triticum dicoccoides. Taxonomy (NCBI): domain Eukaryota; kingdom Viridiplantae; phylum Streptophyta; class Magnoliopsida; order Poales; family Poaceae; genus Triticum; species Triticum dicoccoides. Next base: position 57,512,757 of record NC_041388.1, read on the forward strand.
ATCGGCCTTGAAGGTCGAAACCGGACATTGTCGAAGGTCTGAGACGCCCGGAATCTGGAGCCTAGGGTGTTGGAACTCGAGGAAATGGGTGAACTTGTTTTGGGATTGGAGAAAAGGAGTAAGGCCCTGGTCTCTTTATAAGAGGTTGAATACCAGGAGCCCTCCCCGTAGCCATTTGGGACTCGCCTTTAATCGAGAAAACATGCTAACGGGCACGATTGGGTTACCCACGTCCATATTGATGAGAATCTCGTAAAAGGGGGGTACACGATCTCTGCTTTGACAAGGCGCGCCAAGGAAACCGCCTCGCAAAACACGCTGAGGTGAAAAAGTGAAAATGATTCGAGTGAAGGACTTGGCTGTAGTGTGATGACGCACTGCGGAATACATCAGCAGATTTGATTTGTGTTAATATTATTCTCTCTATGGCAATATGTGGAAGCTTATTTTGTAGAGCCGGACACTACTCTTGGCGTTTACAATCTGCTATGAAGGACTTGGAGGAGGAACCCGCCTTGCAATGCCGAAGACAATTTGCGCGCTGGACTCGTCGTCATTGAAGCCTGGTTCAGGGGCTACTGAGGGAGTCCTGGATTAGGGGGTGTTCGGGTAGCCGGACTATACCTTCAGCCGGACTCCTGGACTATGAAGATACAAGATTGAAGACTTCTTCCCGTGTTCGGATGGGACTTTCCTTGGCGTGGAAGGCAAGCTTGACGATGCAGATATTCAAGATCTCCTACCATTGTAACCGACTCTATGTAACCCTAACCCTATTCGGTGTCTATATAAACCGAAGGGTTGTAGTCCGTAGGCAATCAACTCCATAAACAACAATCACACCATAGGCTAGCTTCTAGGGTTTAGCCTCCTTGATCTCGTGGTAGATCTACTCTTGTACTACCCATATCATCAATATTAATCAAGCAGGACGTAGGGTTTTACCTCCATCAAGAGGGCCCGAACCTGGGTAAAACATCGTGTTCCCTGCCTCCTGTTACCATCCGGCCTAGACGCACAGTTCGGGACCCCCTACCCGAGATCCGCCGGTTTTGACACCGACAAATACCTTTCATGGTCATGCACCCTATGTGAATGGTTCATTGAATCTCGGTCGTGGTAATACACATGTTCACGCCAAAAGATGTAGAGTTAATAATGATAGTACCACTTTCTTGTGGCACTGCCTCTTAGGTCATATTGGCGTAAGATGCATGAAGAAACTCCATGTCGATGGATGTTTGGAGTCACTTGATTTTGAATCGCTTGACACATGCGAGCCATGCCTCATGGGCAGGATGACTAGGACCCCGTTTTCAGGTACAATGAAATGGGCAAGTGACTTGTTGGAAATCATACAAGCTGAGGCGTGTGATCCAATGAGAAATTGAAGCGTGCGGTGGACATCGCTATTTTCTCATCTTCACTTACAATTTGAGTAGATATCGGTATATTTACTTAATGAAGCACAAGTCTAAAACGTTTGAAAAGTTCAAGCGATTTCAGAGTGAAGTTAACAATCATCATAACAAGAAGATCAAATTCCTACGATCTGATCAATGAGAATTTCTGAGTTATGAGTTTGGCAAACACTTAAGACATTGTGGAATTGTTTCACAGTTGAAGCCACCTGGAACACCACAGGGTAATGATGTGTCCGAACATCGTAATCGAACCCTATGAGATATGGTGCGATCTATGATGTCTCTTGCCGATCTACCGTTTTCATTTTGAGGTTATGCATTAGAGATAGCTGCATTCACTTTAGATAGGGCACCATCTAAGTCCGTTGAGACGACGTCGAACATTGGTTTCGCAAGAAACCAAAAATTGTCATTTCTTAATGTTTGGGGCTGCGATGCTTAAGGCTTCAGCTGGAGAAGCTTGAACCCAAAGTGGACAAACACATCTTCATAGGATACCCAAAGGTGACAGTTGGGTACACCTTCTATCTCAGATCCAAGGGCAAATTGTTTGTCGCTAAGAACGGGTCCTTTCTCGAGAAGGAGTTTCTCTCGAAAGAATTGAGTGGGAGGAAGATAGAACTTGATGAGGTTGTCGAACCTTTGTTTCAACCAGAGAGTGATGCAACACAGAAAGATGTTTTCTGTGGCGCCTACGTCTATTGAAGAGGAAGTTAATGATAGTGATCATGAAGCTTCGGATCAAGTTGCTATCAAACCTCATAGGTCGACAAGGATATGTATTACTCCTGAGTGGTACGGTAATCATGTCTTAGATATAATGTTGTTAGACAACAATGAACCTACGAGCTATGGAGAAGCGATGGTGGGACCGTATTTCGACAAATAGTTAGAAGCCATGAAATCCGAGATAGGATCCATGTATCAGAACAAAGTATGGACTTTGGTGGATTTGCCCGGTGATCGGCAAGCCATTGAGATAAATGGATCTTTAAGAAGAAGACGGAAGTGGGCAGTAATGTTACCGTCTATGAAGCTCGACTTGTGGGAACGAGTCTCTTCACAAGTTCAAGGAGTTAATTACGATGAGAATTTCTCACCCGTAGCGATGCTTAAGTCCGTCGGAATCATGTTAGCATTAGCTGTATTTTTTGATTATGAAATCTTATAGATGGATGTCAAAACAAGTTTTCTTACCAGTTTTCGTAAGAAAAGTTGTATGTGATACAATCAAAGGTTTTGTCGATCCTAAGGATGCTAAAAGGTATGCTAGCTCCAGCAATCCTTCTGTGGACTAGAGCAAGCATCTCGGAGTCAGAATACATGCTTTGATAGAGTGATCAAAGCTTTTAGGTTTATACAATGTTTGCTAGAAACTTGTATTTACAAGAAAGTGAGTGGGAGCACTACAACATTTCTGATAAGTATATGTGGATGACATACTGTTGATCCGAAATAATGTAGAATTTCTGGAAAGCATAAACAGTTGTTTGAAGAGGGTTTTTCAAAGGAAGACCTGGATAAAGTTGCTTACATAATGGGCATCAAGATTGAGGGAGTCCTGGATTAGGGGGTGTTCGGGTAGCCAGACTATACCTTCATCCGGACTCCTCGACTATGAAGATACAAGATTGAAGACTTCGTCCCGTGTCCGGATGGGACTTTCCTTGGCGTGGAAGGCAAGCTTGGCGATGCGGATATTCAAGATCTCCTACCATTGTAACCGACTCTATGTAACCCTAACCCTATCCGGTGTCTATATAAACCGGAGGGTTGTAGTCCATAGGCAATCAACTCCATACACAACAATCATACCATAGGCTAGCTTCTAGGGTTTAGCCTCCTTGATCTCGTGGTAGATCTACTCTTGTACTACCCATATCATCAATATTAATCAAGCAGGACGTAGGGTTTTACCTCCATCAAGAGGGCCCGAACCTGGGTAAAACATCGTGTTCCCTGCCTCCTGTTACCATCCGGCCTAGACGCACAGTTCGGGACCCCCTACCCGAGATCCGCCGGTTTTGACACCGACATTGGTGCTTTCATTGAGAGTTCCTCTGTGTCGTCGCCTTTAGGCCCGATGGCTCCTTTGATCATCAACAACGATACGGTCCAGGGTGAGACTTTTCTCCCCGGATAGATCTTCGTCTTTGGCGGCTTCGCTCTGCGGGCCAATTCGCTCGGCCACCTGGAGGAGATCGAAAGCTACGCCCCTGGCCATCAAGTCAGGTTTGGAAGCTTAAACTACACGGCTGACATCCGCGGAGACTTGATCTTCGACGGGTTCGAGACACGGCCAAGCGCGCCGCACTATCTCGAGGGGCATGATCTAGCTTTGCCTCCGGACGGTGTCCTGGAGGCCGCACACGCATCGGTTCCGACCCCTAACTCGGAGCCTATTGCGCCAATCGAGGATGAACGGTTGGACGTCACCTCAGGGGCTTCGATCTCAAAGGCAATCGAGCCGAACGCTAGCCCCGCACTCTGCATGATCCGTGACTCCGAGGATCCGGACTCCTTTCCGAACTCCGAACCCCCCGTGCCCCTGCCGATTGAATCCGATTGGGCACTGATAATGGAGTTCACCACCGCAGACATCTTTCAGCACTCGCCTTTTGGCGATATCCTGAACTCTCTCAAGTGTCTCTCTTTATCAGGAGAGCCCTGGCCGAACTACGGTCAGCGAGGATGGGATACGGACGAGGAAGAAATTCAAAGCCCACCCACCACCCACTTGGTAGCCACTATCGACAATTTAAACGACGTGCTCAACTTCGACTTCGGAGACATTGACAGCAAGGATGAAAATGCAGGATATACCGACGAACCAACGCCTATAGGGATTGGACAGCCACCTCATCACACGATGTGTACATGGTGGACACCCCAAAAGGAAGCGACAACGAGGAAAAATGGGATGGGATGGGAGATCGACTCCCCGAAAATCAATCAAAGCGTCAGCATAAACGCCGACCCAAGCCCCGCCTCGACAAAAACCCAGCCATAGAGTAGGACGAGCCGGTAGACGACGAGCAGGCCTTAGAGCAACCGTTCGAACAGGGCAACACAGATAGAGAAACCGAACATCCCTCCTCCGGTGAAAACGGCATTCCGGACGACCTCACGCCGGATAAACCTATGGAGCAGAAGAATCTCCACGATAGGCTCGTTGCAACTGCACGCAGCCTAAAAAAGCAGAAGCGGAAGCTGAAAACAGCGGAAGATGCACTCCGGATCAGATGGAGCAAAGTAATCAATACCGCAGATAAATACAGCGACAGTCGCCGCACTAAAAGCTATCCGAAAAGAAAGCTACTGCCTGAATTCGACGAAGAGGCGCTAGAGCCCTCGCATTCAAAAAATGAGAAAGCCACAAGGTCGGATAGACGACCCTATAAAGCGGCAAGCGGCGCCGCACCTAAATCGGCATGCGACCCACTTAAGGATTCGCATCATGGCCCAGTCAGGTCCATTTATGGGCCAAGAAAGCAAGCTCTCGTAAGAAACGCTATGAAGCCATCATCAGAATCCGGCACACCCAAATACAGGGGCGCCGCACATCCCCTATGTTTCACCGATGAGGTCCTGGACTATGAATTTCCAGAGGGATTCAAACCCGTAAACATAGAGTCATATGATGGAACAACAGACCCTGGAGTTTGGATCGAGGATTATATCCTCCACATACACATGGCTAGAGGAGATGATCTCCACGCCATAAAATATTTACCCCTTAAGCTTAAAGGGCCAGCCCGGCATTGGCTTAAAAGCCTTCCCGAAAACACAATTGGAAGCTGGGAAGAGCTCGAGGATGCTTTTCGAGCAAACTTTCAAGGGACCTATGTCTGCCCTCCGGATGCAGACGATCTTAGTCACATAACTCAACAACCCGGAGAATCAGCTCGGCAGTTCTGGAATAGATTCCTCACTAAAAAGAATCAGATAGTCGACTGTCCGGACGCCGAAGCCTTAGCAGCTTTCAGGCATAACGTCCGAGACGAATGGCTCGCCAGACACCTCGGCCAAGAAAAGCCAAGAACAATGGCCGCACTAACAAGCCTCATGACCCGCTTTTGTGCAGGGGAGGACAGCTGGTTGGCAAGGTGCAGCCCCAGCGACCCAAGTACATCTGAAATTAGGGATGGAAACGGAAAACCGCGACGCAACAAGGACCGTCGCTGGACTAAGGACAAAAGTCCGAAGAGCACGGCAGTCAATGCCGGATTCAAAGGCTCAGGACAAAATCAGGCAAAATCGCCCCCCCCCCCCAGGATAACAGGGACGATCCATCCAACCTAAATAAAATCCTGGACAGGATATGTCTGATACACGGTACTCCCGGGAAGCCTACTAACCATACCCACAGAGATTGTTGGGTTTTCAAACAATCCGGCAAACTCAATGCCGAACACAAGGGGCTCGACACACCAAGCGAAGACGAGGACGAACCCCAAAAGCAGAGCACCAGGAAACAAAAGAACTTCCCACAAGAAGTAAAAACAGTGAACTCACTTCACATAACTAAATGTGCGGCGCCCGTAAAGGTACGCACCACACGGCCCATCCCCAAAGGGTCCTGCCACTGGTTGTCAAAACCGATCATCTTCGATCAGCTAGATTATTCTAGAGATATCAAGAATGTAGGCTGGACTGCCTTGTTACTCGATCCAATAATTGGCGGACTCTAGTTTTCAAATGTCCTTATGGACGGTGGCAGTGGACTAAACCTGATATATCAGGATACAATCCAGCACATGGGGATAACCCAGCAAGAATCCGCCGCAGCAAAACCTCCTTTCAAGGGGTAATACCTGGTCCGGACACCCATTGTATGGGTTTTCTCCAGCTCAAAGTCATATTCGGCTCTGTCGATAACTTCCGCCATGAAAAGCTGACCTTCCATATCGTCCCGTTCTCAAGTCGCCATCAAGCACTACTGAGACGCGAAGCTTTCGCTCGCTTTAACGCAATACCGCATTATGCATCTCTTACGCTTAAGATGCCCGGTCCACGAGGCATCATCTCTTTGAAGGGGAAGCACTAAAGTGCGCCTCCCCAAGCGGAGGACTGTGCGGCCGCTTTGACAGCCCCACAGCAAAATGGCCTCACCGGCCAGAAAACTTCGAAATAGGTCATTCATGACCACGAACGCGGATAGACAAGTTCGGTGCAAAATCATAATTGATGCAGGCCTAGTGGCCATATACCCCCGCACTAGGGGCTCCATGCATATACAATAAGAGACAATAAAGCTCAATCTTATATATTTTACTTTATACTTTGTTTATTTTAAAATTTTGTTCGGCATGACTCGTTTTTCAACTCAGTTTCTCTCTTTTACAGATGAACGTCGTGCGGTGCCCGTCCAGGATACGGCACAACGGAGACACAGGCGCAGACATGGAGTAGGGACCCGTCCTAAAGGATTCTTTTTAGATTAAGACCCTGTGTAAACCTTTTTTACTGTCTCTTGTTGCTACACATCCCCTGGTTTTTTCTGATATAACCAAGGAGGAGGCTGGCGTCTTGGCATGTGGCCACGTCAGAATTTTTGCATGTACCTGGACACTAGGGGCTTTTTTAATAAAGAGTGTTGTTTCGCCCGGACTCATAAAGACCGAACACCTTAGGGAGTGTTCGGCGTCGCGAGTTTTGGCATTATATGCATCGGCTCCGAATCATGTCTTTGGTCAAATGTTAGGTTGCCCGGCTCCTGAGTTCGGCTACCTTACGTTCTGCTCTATCGGCTAAGGTAGCACCAGGAGAACTACTGCGATTGTGCCCCGGTTCGGCCGGGCGAGCACCTCAGTAGAGAAAGCCGAAAACTGACTGTCATGATGTAGTGTGAGACTGGTCAGCCACTCGATGACCTATCGGAATCTATCGGATTCCTCCGCTTTAACGAAGGGCCGCTTCCCGGTCAGGCACATACGCACCCCGAACTCGGGCGAGCGCAGACGCCACCAAGGGGCTACCTAAATAGTCTCACTGTCAAGCTCCTATGGCTAAGTGAAAGTGTTAAAGCATTATAGGCCGGTTGCCTGGCCCACTGCGCTATCACCTCCTTTGTAGGACGAAGACGTTGGGTTAAGTGCGAAAATGCGTCTTCTGCGAGCACCCCCGCACTATGTGCGTGGGGGCTGAAGCCAACGACTGCCATCTTTTAGATTTTGTATATATATATATATATATATATATATATATATATATATATATATATATATATATATATATATATATATATATCTTAAAACGGCCGCACAGGAGGTGTTCCCAATACTTGAAGGCACAAGTATAAAAAGGCCACTACAGTTTATCAAAATATTACTTTATAATTACATATGCTATCATAACATAGCATCTTTCAAGCACTGCGTCTCTATTACACGAGTGCCTTCAAGGACTTCCTGAAAATAGTGCTCGGAGGGTACTCGGCTTTTGTCCGAATCTCGGGACGCAACATTGGTGGTCTCCATCTCTGCCCAGTACGTCTTGACACGGGAAAGAGCCATCCTTGCGCCCTCTATGCATGCTGACCTCTTCATTGCATTAATACGCGGCAACGCGTCAAGGAATTGCTGCACCAAGCTAAAATAACTCTTCGGCTCCGATTTCCCCGGCCACAGATGACCCATGACGTACTTCATGGCGAGTCCGGACAACCTATTCAGTTCGGCCCATTGAGCCAAACGATCGTCCACTGCCAGTGGACGCTCTGGATTGTGAAACTACGACCAGAAAAGCTTTTCCACTTTGCGATCTTTCTGATCTCGAAAGTGTTCGGTCGCATCAGCAGCACTCGCTGCCAAATCCAGATAGGTATCCTCCACACTCCACATCCGGTCCAACGGAGCAAACTTCAGATTGCAAAATTTCCTTCGCAGCATAAAGGGCTTTCCAGCCGCAATCTGTTCAGCCTGACGCAGCTCCTCCTTCGCAGCTCTCATCGCAGAGCGCGCGTCCTTGGCATTGGCAATGGCCTTCTCTAAGTTCGTCTGTTTCGCCTGGTCTTCTTTTTCAAGAAGTCTGCAACGGTCTGTAGCGCTTTTTAACTTTTCGGCCATCTCGGCCATCTCTTCCTTGCTTCGGCAATGAGCAGCCTGTTCGGCTCTTAGCTCTTCAAGGGCTTTCCTGGTGGCCGCATCACTTTCGCTGGCTTGTTCTTTAGCTCGGGCAAGTTTTGCCCTAAGACTCTCCACGGCGGCCGCACCATCTGCGTCAAAGCACATACATCGTAAGACGCAGGCATAAAACTGTTCTTACCTGATGCCGCCCGAGGAATTACATACCTTGAGCCTCATCAAGCCACTTATTAACAAGCGTGATGTCAACATCTACCACGTCCAGTTGCCGCTTTAGTTCGGTAAAATCATCAGTTCGGCTCGATTCCGGACACCCTGCCGCCTACATTCAAAGGCGACATATTAGACCTGGGATTATGATCCTCCGCGTGCCGTCATTTCTTGATGACGCGCAGAGTCTCAGGGGCTACTATCTACACAGGGCGCATCTTATTCATGCGCAACTGACAAAACTTTTGACGGCCTCTTGCAATCCGCTCTCTGCGGATGAGATCCTTTCAATCACCGTGCCCATCAATGCACGGTGCTCCTCCGAGATAGAAGCTCGCCCCAGTAGAATATTTAGCTCCTCCGGCCGAGCACCAGACAGTGCCGGACTTGTCCCACGACCTCTTTCGAAGGCCGGACGCGGAGAACCTCGGGGGGCCACATAGCTATCTTCCGCCCCTGCCGGATTTGGAGAAACCCTCCGCGACGACACCTCAGGGTTGCCCGCCTCGCTAGGCGGCACGGCAGGGGGAGGCGTCCCGCTCTCCATCATCTCCGGAAGGAGATCCCCCGAAGATGAGCTCTGCTGAGAAGGGCTGAGGTCCGAGCTACAAGGTAAAAATTCGGTTAATCTTCTCAGATCTAAATCAAGGATTTCCCTCATCCCTCAAAAGGTAAATATTTCTCTACTTACGGCTCGCTGGAGGGCTGATCCCCTTGAGGGCGTATTCCGGCCGAGGAACTTCCCGGCGTCGGACCCTCTGACGAGGATTTTTCCCCCGCTTCAAGGCCATGGTTTCCGGGTCATCAGAGGCGGCTCTCTTCTTCCCCTTAGGAGAGGAATTGTCGGTTCCTCCATTCGGAGCAGCCTCCTTCGAGGAGGCCATAGCTTCCTTGTCCTCCCCCTCCAAAGGCATTATTTCCAGCATCCTGACCAGCACAGGATCCGGCCTAGTTTCATTAAGGGGAGCCGGACACCTGATCAGCTTTGCCTTCGCTATCCACTCCTTTTTAAAAGGACGGCTCTTTTAGGGGCAAGTTTATGACAATTATACGGATAGAAGGTCCCGGCACAAGGTTGCTTACTTGAGTATCTGGGAGATTGTGGCTTAGGCCTGCGTCCTCGGTTAAATCCGGACACATCTCTTGTGATCCGAAGAACAGTTTATACATCTCCGCGGGCGTTGCGCCCATGAAATTCTGGAGAGCTCGCGGTCCCTCTGGATTAAACTCCCACAGGCGAAGGGAGCGACGTTTGCCGGGCAATATTCGGCGAATCAGCATGACCTGCGTCACCTTGACCAGGCTGAGGTCTCCTTCCAAGAGATCCTTAATGCGGCCCTGTAACAAGGGCACCTCTTTGGGCAAACCCCAATCTAACCCTCTGTTAACCCATGACGCTAGCCATGGTGGGGGACCCGAGCGAAAGGCAGGAAGCGCCACCCACTTGGTGCTCCGGGGAGTGGTGATATAAAACCACTCTCGTTGCCACAAGCCTAGCTCCTCTTTAAAAGAGCCCTCGGGCCATGGAGCATCAACATTTTTGCTTATAACAGCGCCTCCGCACTCTGCGTGTCGTCCCTTGATCATCTTTGGCTCCACTTTGAAAGTCTTGAGCCATAATCCGAAGTGAGGGGTAACACGGAGGAACGCTTCGCATACAACGATAAACAAGGAGATATGGAGGATGGACTCCGGAGCTAAGTCATGAAATTCCAGCCCGTAATAAAACAGCAGTCCCCTCACAAAGGGATCCATCGGAAAGCCTAACCCCTGAAGGAAGTGAGACACGAACACTATGCTCTCACCAGGCTGGGGACTGGGGATAGCCTGCCCTTGAGCAGGCAACCTGTGCAAAATTTCGACGGTCAAGAACTTAGCCTCTCTCAACTTTAGCACGTCCTCCTCCGTGACGGAGGAGGGCATCCATCGGCCTTGAAGGTCGGAACCGGACATTGTCGAAGGTCTGAGGCGCCCAGACTCTGGAGCCTAGGGTGTTGGAACTCGAGGCGACGGGCGAACTCATTTTGGGATTGGAGAAAAGGAGTAAGGCCCTGGTCTCTTTATAAGAGGTTGAATACCAGGAGCCCTCCCCATAACCGTTTGGGACTCGCCTTTAGTCAAGAAAACATGCTAACGGGCATGAATGGGTTACCCACGTCCGTATTGATGAGAATCCCGTGAAAGGGGGGCACACGATCTCTGCTTTGACAAGACGTGCCAAGGAAACTGCCTCGCAAAACACGCTGAGGTGGAAAAGTGAAATCGATTCAAGTAAAGGACTTGGCTGTAGTGTGATGACGCACTGCGGGATACGTCAGCAGATTTGATTTGTGTTAATATTATTCTCTCTATGGCAATATGTGGAAGCTTATTTTGCAGAGCCGGACACAACTCTTGGTGTTTACAATCTTCTATGAAGGACTTGGAGGAGGAACCCGCCTTGCAATGCCGAAGACAATTTGCATGCTGGACTCGTCGTCATTGAAGCCTCGTTCAGGGGCTACTGAGGGAGTCCTGGATTAGGGGGTGTTCGGGTAGCTGGACTATACCTTCAGCCGGACTCCTGGACTATGAAGATACAAGATTGAAGACTTTGTCCCGTGTCCGGATGGGACTTTCCTTCGCGTGGAAGGCAAGCTTGGCGATGCGGATATTCAAGATCTCCTACCATTGTAACCGACTCTATGTAACCCTAACCCTATCCGGTGTCTATATAAACCGGAGGGTTGTAGTCCATAGGCAATCAACTCCATACACAACAATCATACCATAGGCTAGCTTCTAGGGTTTAGCCTCCTTGATCTCGTGGTAGATCTACTCTTGTACTACCCATATCATCAATATTAATCAAGCAGGACGTAGGGTTTTACCTCCATCAAGAGGGCCCGAACCTGGGTAAAACATCGTGTTCCCTGCCTCCTGTTACCATCCGGCCTAGACGCACAGTTTGGGACCCCCTACCCGAGATCCGCCGGTTTTGACACCGACAAAGATCTATAGAGATAGATCAAAACGCCTAATGATACTTTCAAAGAACGCAGACCTTGACATGTTTTTGAAGGAGTTCAAAATAGATCAGTCAAAGAAGGGGTTCTTACCTGAGTTGTAAGGTGTCAAGTTGAGTAAGACTCGAAGATTGACCATGGCAGAAGAAAGAGGAAGGACGAAGGTCGTCCCCTATGCTTTTGTCATAGGCTCTATACGGTATGCCATGCTGAGTACCGCACCTGATGTGTACCTTGCCACATGTCTGGCAAGAGGGTACAAAGGTGATCTAGGAGTGGATCACCAGATAGCAGTCAAAATTATCCTTAGAAGAATAAGGAAATGTTTCTCGGTTATGGAGGTGATAAAGAGTTCGACGTAAAGAGTTACGTCGATGCAAGCTTAACACCTATCCAGATAGCTCTGAGTAGAGATACCGGATACATATAATGGAGCAACAATTTGGAATAGCTCCAAGTGGAACGTGGTAGCAGCATCTACGATATGACATAAAGTTTTGCGAAATACATAGGGATCTGAATATGGCAAGACCCGTTGACTACAACCTCTCTCACAAGCATAACATGATCAAACCCAGAACTCTTTGAGTGTTTATCACATAGTGATGTGAACTAGATCATTGAGTCTAGTAGACTCTTGGATGTTGGTCACATGGCGATGTGACCTGTGAGTGATAATCACATGGCGATGTGAACTAGATTATTGACTCTAGTGCAAGTGGGAGACTGTTGGAAATATGCCCTAGAGGCAATAATAAATTGGTTATTATTATATTTCCTTGTTCATGATAATCTTTTATTATCCATGCTAGAATTGTATTGATAGGAAACTCAGATACATGTGTGGATACATAAACAACACCATGTCCCTAGTAAGCCTCTAGTTGACTAGCTCATTGATCAATAAGATGGTTACGGTTTCCTGACCATGGACATTGGATGTCGTTGATAACGGGATCACATCATTAGGAGAATGATGTGATGGACAAGACCCAATCCTAAGCCTAGCACAAGATCGTGTTGTTCGTTTGCTAAAGCTTTTCTAATGTCAAGTATCATTTCCTTAAACCATGATATTGTGCAACTCCCGGATACCGTAGGAGTACTTTGGGTGTGCCAAACGTCACAGCGTAACTGGGTGGCTATAAAGGTACACTACAGGTATCTCCGAAAGTGTCTGGTGGGTTGGCACGAATCGAGACTGGGATTTGTCACTCCGTGTAAATGGAGAGGTATCTCTGGGCCCACTCGGTAGGAAATCATCATAATGTGCACAATGTGACCAAGGAGTTGATCATGGGATGATGTGTTACGGAACGAGTAAAGAGACTTGCCGGTAACGAGATTGAACAAGGTATCGGATACCGACGATCGAATCTCGGGCAAGTACAATACCGCTGGACAAAGGGAATTGTATACGGGATTAATTGAATCCTCGATATCGTGGTTCATCCAATGAGATCATCGTGGAACATGTGGGAGCCAACATGGGTATCCAGATCCCGCTGTTGGTTATTGGCCGGAGAGTTGTCTCGGTCATGTATGCATGGTTCCCGAACCCGTAGGGTCTACACACTTAAGGTTCGGTGACGCTAGAGTTGTTATTGGAAATAGTATGTGGTTACCGAAGGTTGTTCGGAGTCCCGGATGAGATCTCGGACGTCACGAGGAGTTCCGGAATGGTCCGGAGGTAAAGATTTATATATGGAAAGTTGTTGTTCGGGTTCCGGGAAAAGTTCGGTTTTTTCCGGTACTGTACCGGGAAGCTTCTGGAAGGTTCCGGAGGATTCCGGAGGGGTCCGGAGGTCCGGAAAATGTTCCACCACGTCCAATATAGCAGCATGGGCTGTAGGGGGGCGCTCTAAACTTAATGGGCCAAGGGCACCAGCCCCCCCAAGGCCCATGCGCATGGGAGAGGGGAAACCCTAAAGGGGAGGGCCTCCACTTGACTTGGGAGGCACTCCTCCCCCCCTTGGCCGCCGCCCCCAACCCTAGATGGGATCTAGGGGGGACGGCCCCCTCTCTCCCCACATATAAATAGTGGAGGGGTGGGAGGCGGCCACACCCTTGAACCTGGCGCAGCCCTCCCTCCTCCTACCTTCTCCTCCTCCTCCATGGTGCTTGGCGAAGCCCTGCCGGAGAACCACAAGCTCCTCCACCACCATGTCGTCATGTTGTTGGACTTCTTCCTCAACCTCTCCCTCCTCCTTGCTAGATCAAGGCGTGGGAGACGTCCCCATTCCGTACGTGTGTTGAACGCGGAGGTGTCGTCCGTTCGACGCTAGGATCATCGGTGATTTGGATCACGATGAGTACGACTCCATCAACCCTGTTCACTTGAACGCTTCTGCTTAGCGATTTACAAGGGTATGTAGATGCACTCTCCTTCCCGTCGTTGCTAGATTACTCCATAGATTGATCTTGGTGATGCGTAGAAAATTTTAAATTTCTGCTACGATCCCCAACAGTTGGTGAGGTCATTTTCTTCAGTGTTGAAGATAGACTTGCTGACGAATGCAGTAGCGAGAGCTAGGCTCGCCACTCTGGATTCAGACTCCTCAGATGACTCCTCTTCCTCATTTTCTTCAGATTCAACCTTAGAGTCCATTTCCTTGCCAATGAATGCCCTGGCCTTCTTGGATTTGCTCTTCTTGTGATATGAAGGCTTTGAGGATTTTGATGATGAGGATTTTGTGGATTTCTTCTTTTTCTTTGCATCATCAGAACTGTAATCCTTGTATTTCTTATTCTTTGATTCCTTTTCCCACTGAGGAAAATCTTGAATGAAATGTCTAGGTTTTTTGCACTTGTGACAGAGCCTCTTCTTGTAGTCACTGGATGAGGAATCATTTCTCCTTGAGGATCTTCCAAGGCGACCACGTCTTGAGAACTTTTGGAACTTCTTCATGAGTAGAGCCAGATCATGGCTCAGTTCTTCAGGATCACCAAGGCTGCTACCAGAGTCTTCATCTCCGGACTCAGATACTGCCTTGGCCTTCAGTGCACGTGTTCTGCCATAGCTTGAACCATAGAGATCTCTCTTTTCAGCAAGTTGGAACTCATGAGTATTTAGCCTCTCGAGAATATCAGCGGGATCAAGTGACTTGTAATCAGCACGTTCTTGTATCATCAATGCCAGAGTGTCAAATGAGGAATCAAGCGATCTCAGCAATTTCTTCACCACCTCTTGGTCGATGATGTCAGTGGCACCAAGTGCTTGAAGATCATTTGAGATGTCAGTGAGGCGATCGAAGGTTTGTTAAACATTTTCATTGTCGAGTCTTTTGAAGCGGTTGAAGAGATTGCGAAGAACATCAACTCGAGAGTCACGCTGAGTTGAGACTCCTTCATTCACTTTGGACAACCTGTCCCAGATAAGCTTCGCTGTTTCCAAAGCACTCACTCTGCCATACTGTCCTTTGCTCAGATGGCCACATATGATATTCTTCGCTTGAGAGTCGAGTTGCTAGAATCTCTTCACATCGGCAGCATTCAGAGAAGGTGTGACTGAGGGAACACCATTTTCCACAACATACCAGAGATCGTTATCAATTGCTTCAAGATGCATTCGCATCTTATTCTTCCAGTAGGGGTAGTCCGTCCCATCGAAGGTAGGACACCCAACAGAGACCTTGATCATACCTGCGGTCGACATAACTAAAACTCCAGGCGATTAAACCAAAATCACACAGAACAAGGGAGTACCTTGCTCTGATACCAATTGAAAGTGCGTTATATCGACTAGAGGGGGGGTGAATAGGCGATTTTTATGAAATTCTTCACTGAGGAATTTGCTTGTGAGGAAATTCCTTAGCGAAGAACTACTAGCAGCGGAATAAGTACTCAAAAGTAAACACAACAGAATACAAGCATAGTCATCATGATGAAATGAAGACAGGCACAGAGTACAGGAAGCGTAATCACAGGATAACTCAGGATGAAGAAAAACAGACTGAAGAAATTGAACTGAGAAAATTGAGAAAGTCTTCAGTCAAAGTCTTCAAACACAGATATGAACAAACATACAGCACAGTTATGAGGAAATGAAAGAGTTAAGGAAATAAAACCAGTAAGCTCGGTGAAGACAATGATTTGGTAGACCAGTTCCAACTGCTGTCTCAGTTGTACGTCTGGTTGGAGTGGCTGAGTATTTAAACTCGAGGACACACAGTCCCGGACACCCAATCAAGGACACTTAGTCCAAGACACCCAGTTCTCACCGTATTCTACTTGAACTAAGGTCACATAGACCTCGTCCAATCACTCGTGGTAAGTCTTCAGGCGACTTCCAAACCTTCACAAACTTGGTCACTCGGTGATCCACTATTCCTCTTGGATGCTCTAGACCATGACGCCTAACCGTCTGGAAGAAGCACAGTCTTCAAAGGTAACAAGCGTCGGATCCACTCAGGATCAATCTCTTCAGTGATGCTCAATCACTTGGGGTTTGTAGGTGTTTGGGTTTTGGGTTTTTGGTTTTTCCTCACTTGATGATTTTCTCTCAAAGTCCTCGGACGATGGGTTGCTCTCAAATGACAAGTGTCAGTTTCTCTTGAAGCAGCCAACCAGCTAGTGGTTGTAGGGGGCGGCTATTTATAATCTAGGGAGCAGCCCGACATGATAAGACATAAATGCCCTTCAATGATATGACCGTTAGGTGGATAGATATTTTGGGACAGTTGGCGCATAGCACAGCAACGGTCGGAATTTTGAGTAGCAAAATCCTCAGGGCTATCATGTTCCTCACTGTGTAGGAAATCCGCACTGGCGAATTTCTAACTCCTCAGTCAGGACAAATTCCTCAGAGACCATAAGAACTTCGTCTCTGTCACTGAAGAAATTGACTGAACTATATGAGATTTCCAATGGCTTCACTCGAAGGGATTGGTAGGTGTAGGATTTGAGTTGAGCATCACATGGAAATTTTTCCTTAGTATTTCCTCGACCCCCTTTAACAGTACGGTGTTTCCTATGACTCAAGAAAGAGAAAAACAAAACTATGAAAACGAAAGTCTTCAAGCTTCATATTTCTCGCATGAATATCAAGTCTTCACGGACACACCAATTTCTTCACTTTCAAAGTCTTCATGAAAGTCTTCACAAATACCAAAATCTTCTGTCGAAGATATTCATTTTTAGGGGTCGACTTTTCCTGTAAATATCAAACTCCTCATAGACTTATAGACCAGTGTACACTCACACACGCATTAGTCCCTTAACATATAAGTCTTCAATACACCAAAATCACTAAGGGGCACTAGATGCACTTACAGGTACTTGAGCCCCTGGCGTATTGGCCATACCAAAGTGTACAGGTGCAACATGTCATTAATGAACATATATTCGTAAAAAAAGGTAATGCAATAATAGACGGAAGCTATGCATTGTTTATTTAAAAAAGCAGCGATCAAAGCAGAACGATACAAATAGTGTGATAAGAAAAAGATGGGACTATCAAATATGTCCTTTCCAGGGGCGAGCTGCGAAATGTTATGCGAAACAGGTATACTGCTCGTTATAGAGACCACCTTAGAGTTCCGTAGTGCGGCGTAGCTTTCTCCTTCCCTGGTTGTATCGTTTGTGCGGCAATTGTACTGCCGGACAAGCCTTCCGAAGAATGGAGTCCTGAAAATAAGAGAAAACTAAGAAATCGGCAGCCCCTAGTGCGGTTTAAGCCGTGTTTCGGGCGTGCCGTGATGGTGCCCCTCCCCCTGTGCCCATGGTATTTCCAGAGCGTAGTTATGTACGCGCAGCACTAGTTTCGCAAGTTCGCGAGGGCTGGGGTTGGGGCCGCATTGATACGCTTGCTCTGAACGTGCCGGGCGGTCTTGGTGTAGGTTACTGATGGAGTCATGTACCTAGGGTAGGGTCATAGACCTAATCTAAGTACCTTGCCCAGGGACATCCTTAGAAGAGATCACCTTCCAGTCGACCTACGAGGGACTCACTCGACTGACTTGAAGGACTCGACCACGAAGACTCACTCGACCACCAGAAGGTCAAGAGGCACCCTGCACTGCAACGGTCTGTAATTAAGTAGACTTTATGATAGTAAAGACACTTTATGTGGGGCGTTACCAGTAACGCCCCAGACTTAACGCACCTTAAACCCTCTCCTACGTGGGCTGGCTGGGGTCCTGGCGCACTCTATATAAGCCACCCCCCTCCACAGGTAGAAGGGTTCGGCACCCTGTAACTCATATACACATAATCCACTCGACCGCCTCCGGGCTCCGAGACGTAGGGCTTTTACTTCCTCCGAGAAGGGCCTGAACTCGTACATCTCTTGTGCTTACAACCTCTCCATAGCTAGGACCTTGCCTCTCCATACCTACCCCCCACTCTACTGTCAGACTTAGAACCACGACAGTTGGCGCCCACCGTGGGGCGGGTGTTTTAGCGATTTTGTGGAGAAGTTGCGATTCTTCCGAGTACTTTCATCATGGTGGTTGCTGGAGTTTTGGTCGAGGGCCGAGAGATCCATCTCGGTGCTCTCACCTTCGTCGCCGACGACTCCGCCTGGCTCCAGGAGGCTCCACTCGACGTCGATGCGCTCCCCGTCCGCGGTGCGATGCATTTTCGTGCATGTGTCCGCGGCGTTCTGCTGCGGCAACCGTCGACCCCGTATCGGTCGACTCCCCCATCGGCCACCCTCCCGGTCTCCCGCCAGCGCAAGCGCTCGGGCCGGTCGAGGCTTCAACGGTGGGTGAGGCACGCGGTGGCTCGCCAGACGGCCACCACCCAAGTTGCGGCAATCGAGCCCGACGAATCTCTTTACGGCCTGTTCGATCTGTCGACTGGCTCCGTAGAGACTGCATCCGAGTGCGATAGCAGTTATCCAGCGGCGGAAATCCTGATGGTCGACGGGCCTCGCAGTCCCCCTGGCTTCGCCCGTGATGGCGGGGCAGGCGACGGAGGCGACCCCGCACGAGACCACGAAGAGTACCAGCCCGAGCCACTCGACTCTCTGCAAAGAGAGGAACTTCGCCGCAGGAACATGGATGCCCTGCATACTCCCATCGCAGGAGAAACCCCCGAGGCTCGCGCCTTGGAGGAGGCACGATTGGCCAACTTGGCCAAACGCGCTCGCCTGGAGAACCTTCAGCGAGCACTCGACGAGCGCGCACGGCAACGAGTTCCCGACACCAGTCGACGTCAACTCTTCCAGCCGACTCAGGTATATCGAACCCCAATCCAGAATTTAGCAGCTGCGACCCGTATTGCAGAGTCCATCCAGCCCTCTCAATCGGAACCTGGCAGAGGCTTGATGCAGATCAGGGATCTGCTCCGGGCAGCAGGTGATCAGAATTCGGCCGTGTCGCAGTCGTGCAACAGAATTCACAGTCGATCCGTCGCTGCGAATAGGGTTCAGTCGGCTTACAGCCCCAGATTGCCTCCGCGTCGTGAAGGGCGCGAGAATCGGCGAGACCGACACGACCGAGATGATAGGCGTCGAGTGCCCAATTCCCCTCCGAGGGGTGGGTCTTACGCTCTTCGGCAGCAAGATGACAGACGTCAGCTCAGTGCGGGGCGAAGAGTTCCAGTCGACCCCAGAGAACCAGGCTTCGACGCACGATCCATTATTGTGCAAGGCTTGGTCGACCGGAACAGAGCCCATCGAGGTGGACTCGACAGAGATGCGCCTACGAGCAGTCGAGTGCATGTTTCTGGTCCGGAATGTTTCAGCAGAGCTATCAGAGCCGCAGTGATCCCTCCCAATTTCAGGTTGGCAACAGGAGTCAGTAAGTTCACTGGTGAGTCTAAGCCTGAAACTTGGCTTGAGGACTACCGAGTGGCGGTTCAGATTGGTGGTGGGAATGATGAGGTGGCCATGAAACATCTGCCCCTCATGTTGGAAGGTTCTGCCAGAGCATGGTTGACTCAGTTACCTCCTAGCAGCATTTACACTTGGGAAGATCTGTCCCGAGTGTTCGTCAGAACGTTTGAAGGAACTTGCAAGCGACCGGCTGGATTGACGGAGCTGCAAGTCTGCATGCAGAAGACCAATGAGACTCTCAGGGAGTATATTCAGAGGTGGATCACCTTGCACCATACTGTGGAGAATGTGTCTGATCATCAGGCAGTCTGCGCCTTCAAGGATGGTGTCAAGAACAGAGAATTGAGTTTGAAATTTGGTCGAACCAGTGACATGACCTTGAGTCGGATGATGGAAATTGCTACCAAGTACGCCAACAGCGAAGAAGAAGACCGACTCCGAAGCGGCGAGCACAAGCCGAGTCAGTCGGAGAAGGGAAACACCAGTCGGAAACAGAAGCGGAAGGCTGAACCGGCAGCTCCTGGAGAGGCTCTGGCCGTGACTCAGGGAAAGTTTAAGGGGAAACCAAAAGGATCCAGGAACCCTAAGAGGGTAAAGGATAAAGAAGGGAACGACGTGATGGATATGCCGTGCCACATCCACACGAAGAAAGACGAAGAGGGGAATATCATTTACCCAAAGCATACCACTCGCCAATGTCGACTCCTGATCCAGCAGTTTCAAGGAAAACAGTCTAAGGACAAGGAAAAGGAGTCGGACAAGGCCGAAGGCAAGGAGGACAGTGAGGAAGGATATCCGCATATCAACTCCACTCTGATGATCTTTGCAGATGCGGAAAGCAAGAGTCGATTGAAAGTCATTAACCGTGAGGTGAACATGGTTGCCCCGGCAAAAGCAAATTATTTGAAATGGTCCCAAACACCCATCACATTCGACCAATCTGATCACCCGACTCATATTGCCACCCCTGGGAGGCTAGCTTTGGTGGTCGATCCAGTTGTCGAAGGCACTCGACTGACAAAAGTGCTGATGGACGGTGGTAGTGGGCTAAATTTGTTGTATGCAGACACATTGAAAGGAATGGGCATTCCGATGTCCTGACTGAGCACCAGTAACATGAGCTTTCATGGAGTTATACCAGGGAAGAAAGCCGAGTCACTCGGCCAGATAGCTCTGGACGTGGTGTTTGGTGATTCGAAACATTTTCGCAAAGAGAAGTTGACGTTTGAGGTCGTGGATTTTCAGAGTGCATATCATGCCATTTTGGGGAGACCAGCTTATGCACGGTTCATGGCTCGACCATGTTACGTGTACCTCAAATTGAAGATGCCCGGCCCCAAAGGAGTGATCACTGTCACCGGTGATCGGAAAAAGGCAGAAGAGTGCTTTCAGAAGGGGTCAAAGATTGCCGATTCCCAGGTGACAGCGGTCGAGTTCGAAGAATACAAGCAAAATGCAGATCCGAGTGATTTGCTGCGATCCAAGAAACCCGCCACAGAATCTGCATTTCAGTTGTCCGGTGAGACGAAGCCTGTTCACATTCACCCGACCGACCCCGATGCAGCTCCGACCCACATCTCCACAACACTCGACCCGAAATACGAAGAAGCGTTCATCCAGTTCCTCCGTGAGAACTGGGACATTTTTGCATGGAAGCCCGCTGACATGCCAGGTGTTCCCAGGGGACTGGCTGAGCATCGCCTAAGAGTCGACTCATCTGCAAAACCAGTCAAAGAGCATCTTCGGCGGTCCGCCATCCAGAAGAGAAAAGCCATTGGTGAGGAAGTGGCTCGACTGTTGGCGGCAGGATTTATCCGAGAGATATACCACTCCGAGTGGCTCGCTAATGTCGTCATGGTTCCTAAGAAGGACAAATCGCTCCGAATGTGCATTGATTTCAAGCACATCAACCGGGCCTTCCCGAAAGATCATTTTCCTCTCCCCCGCATAGATCAAATTGTTGACTCGACCGCGGGATGCGAGAGATTGTCTTTTCTAGACGCCTACTCCGGGTACCACCAAATCCGTCTGTACGGACCCGACGAGGTAAAAACAGCTTTCATCACTCCATTCGGGTGCTTCTGCTATATCACCATGCCATTCGGCCTCAAGAATGCCGGAGCCACATTTATGCGAATGATTCAGAAGTGTCTACTCACTCAAATCAGTCGGAATGTGGAAGCGTATATGGATGATATCGTCGTCAAGTCACGAAAAGGTTCCGACCTGCTCGCTGACCTCGCCGAAACATTTGCCAACCTCAGAAGGTATGATATTAAGCTCAATCCATCAAAGTGCACATTCGGAGTTCCTGGTGGCAAGTTACTCGGTTTTCTCGTTTCCGAGCGAGGGATCGACGCTAATCCTGAAAAGATCGGCACTATTCTCCGAATGAAACGCCCTGTGCGAGTGCACGATGTCCAGAAGCTTACTGGATGCTTGGCCGCATTAAGTCGATTCATCTCACGACTCGGTGAAAAGGCATTGCCTCTTTACCGACTGATGAACAAGGCAGACAAGTTCGAGTGGACTCCAGAAGCTGATGCAACGTTTGACAAGCTAAAAGCTCTGCTCTCCACCCAGCCGGTGCTTGCAGCTCCAATCAGCAAAGAGCCTCTGTTGCTTTATATCGCAGCCACAGGACAAGTCGTCAGTACAGTGCTTACGGTCGAGCGGGAAGAAGAAGGAAAAGCTTTCAAAGTTCAGCGCCCAGTGTATTATTTGTCTGAAGTTTTGACTCCATCCAAGCAGAGATATCCTCATTATCAAAAGCTTGTGTATGGAATATACATGACCACAAAGAAGGTTGCTCATTATTTCTCTGATCATTCCATCACAGTCGTCAGCGACGCTCCACTATCATAGATTTTGCACAACAGAGATGCAACTGGTCGAGTGGCGAAATGGGCGATTGAACTTCTTCCCCTTGATATCAAGTTTGAGGCAAAGAAAGCCATTAAGTCCCAGGCAATAGCAGATTTCCTCGCCGAGTGGATTGAACAGCAACAGCCGACTGAAGTTCACTCGGAGCATTGGACCATGTTTTTTGATGGCTCTAAGATGTTGAATGGTTCCGGTGCTGGGGTTGTCCTGGTTTCCCCCAGAGGAGATAAGCTCAGATATGTGCTCCAGATTCACTTTGATTCCTCCAACAATGAGGCAGAGTATGAGGCCCTCTTATACGGATTGCGCATGGCCATTTCACTCGCTGTCCGTCGCCTGATGGTCTATGGCGACTCAGATTTAGTGGTCAACCAAGTGATGAAGGAGTGGGACGTGAGAAGCCCAGCCATGACTGGATACTGCAGTGCAGTGAGGAAACTGGAAAAGAAGTTCGAGGGGTTGGAGCTCCATCATATACCCCGACTGAAAAATCAAGCAGCTGATGATCTAGCAAAGATAGGTTCCAAGAGAGGAGCCATTCCGAGTGGTGTGTTCTTGGAGCATATACGCACTCCGTCAGTCAAAGAAGATCCTTTCACCGAAGAAGCTCCACAGCCCAAGAGTGCCACAGATCCGACTGAGGTTGACGTCCCAGCAGTAGTCGACTTGGTCATGGAGGTCTTGGTGGTCATTCCCGACTGGACAGTTCCGTATATCGCGTATATCCTGAGAAAAGAGCTCCCGGAGGATGAGGAAGAGGCTCGACAGATCGTCCCTCGATCTAAAGCCTTTACCGTAATCAAAGGACAGCTATATAGAGAAAGCGCGACTGGAGTTGGTCAGAAGTGCATAACACCAGAAGAAGGTCGAGTCATCCTCAACGATATCCACTCGAGAACCTGTGGTCACCATGCGTCCTCTCGGAACATCATGGCCAAAGCATACCGAGCCGGATTTTACTGGCCAAAGGCGAATGAGATGGCAAAGGAGATAGTGGATAAGTGCGAGGGATGTCAATTCTACTCTAATATGTCACACAAGCCTGCATCAGCTCTGAAGACCATTCCACTCGTCTGGCCTTTTGCAGTATGGGGGTTGGACATGGTCGGGCCTTTGAGAATAGGGCGAAGTGGCTTCACGCATGTACTGGTGGCAGTCGACAAGTTCACCAAGTGGACCGAGGCTAAACCAATCAAGAACCTTGACGCCGGTGCTGCTGTTAGCTTCATCAGGGAACTGATATTCAGATATGGAGTCCCGCACAGCATCATTACGGATAATGGGTCGAACTTTGACTCGGAAGAATTCAAGGATTTCTGCAACTCTCAAGGCACACGAGTCGACTACGCTTCAGTCGCCCATCCGCAGTCGAATGGAGAAGCAGAGCGAGCCAATGGTCTGATTCTCAAGGGATTGAAACCCCGACTGATGCGTGATCTCAAGCATGCAGCTGGAGCTTGGGTCGACGAACTTCCCTCGGTACTTTGGGGACTGCGGACCACACCTAATTGGTCGACCGGAAGAACTCCATTCTTCTTGGTCTATGGAGCTGAAGCAGTCTTGCCGAGTGATATTCTCCACAATGCTCCACGAGTTGAGATCTACAACGAAGCAGAAGCTGAACAAGCGCGGCAGGACGCAGTCGACCTTTTAGAGGAAGAAAGGGAGATGGCTCTGATCCGATCGACCATCTACCAACAAGATTTGCGTCGTTTCCACGCCAGAAATGTGAGGGGTCGAGCCTTCCAGGAAGGAGATTTAGTTCTCCGAGTGGATCAGAAGAAACCACACAAGCTTGCTCCTTCTTGGGAAGGACCCTTCATCGTCACCAAAGTTCTCCACAACAGGGCTTACCATCTTTACAACGTCGAACATAATATCGACGAGCCCCGAGCTTGGAACGCGGAACTAGTCCGCCCATTTTACACTTAAGTTTATCACTCGGATGAGTTGCAATAAAGTACTCCTGTAGTTCATGGATTTCAAAACAATAGTGTCATAGTTCCTCCATAATTTTTGTCACTTTTTATTTTTGTCCAATAAAATTTTCCCCTCAGTGGGTGACTTAGCCGCGAATCCATTTCGCCTAAGTTTGTAAAAATCCTTACCAAGTGGTGAGCCAGACTCCCACTCGGAGGCTTAGCTGCGAATCCGTTTCGCCTAAGATTAAATAAAATCCTACCGAGTGGTAAGCCAGACTTCCACTCGGGGGCTTAGCTGCAGGCCAAGTACTCGCCTAAGTTATAAAAATCCTACCGAGTGGTAAGCCAGACTTCCACTCGGAGGCTTAGCTGCAGTCCAAGGACTCGCCTAAGTTATAAAAATCCTACCGAGTGGTAAGTCGGACTTCCACTCGGAGGCTTAGCTGCAGCCCAGTGCTCGCCTAAGATATAGAAATCCTACCGAGTGAAGAGCAAACCTCTCACTCGGGGGCTTAGCTGCAGTCCAAGGACTCGCCTAAGTTACCAAAATCCTACCGAGTGGTAAGCCAGACTTCCACTCGGAGGCTTAGCTGCAGTCCAAGTACTCGCCTAAGTCATCAAATTCCTACCGAGTGAAGAGCAAACCTCTCACTCGGGGGCTTAGCT
>NC_041388.1:57538206-57554633 GCF_002162155.2 Triticum dicoccoides
AAATCCAACCGAGTGAAGAGCAAACCTCTCACTCGGGGGCTTAGCTGCAGCCCAGTGCTCGCCTAAGATATAAAAATCCTACCGAGTGAAGAGCAAACCTCTCACTCGGGGGCTTAGCTGCAGCCCAGTGCTCGCCTAAGTTATCAAAATCCTACCGAGTGAAAAGCAAACCTCTCACTCGGGGGCTTAGTTGCAGCCCAGCGCTCGCCTAAGTTATCAAAATCCTACCGAGTGAAGAGCAAACCTCTCACTCGGGAGGTTTAGCTGCAGCCCAGCGCTCGCCTAAGTGGATTAAGGAATAAGTCGACTGCAGTGAGCGTCTTGCCTTGAACCTGCAAAAGACATTTCGAGCCGAAAGCAATCATATTCAAACACCAAATTCAAGTTCAGATCGATACCTAAAGGAACCGAAAGTGCTCAGGCGCTAAGCCTGTTAAGGTTTATCGGTTACAACTCCACTCGGCATACCGAGGCAAATTTAAAGCGTCGAGCTTAGAAGAAGTTTTTTACCCCTCCTGTGGAGGGCTCGAAGGTGCAACAAACTCATCAAGATCAATTCCATCTGCGATCCGAGTGGCAGCAGCAAGGAAAGTTTCCATAAAGGACCTGAAGTCGTGTTTCTTGGTGTTGGCCACTCGGAGGGCAGCCAGCTTGTCTTCTCGCGCATCTTTGCAGTGGACTCGGGCCAGACACAGAGCAACATCTGCACCACACCAAGCCGAGGACTTTTTCCACTCCTGCACTCGACCAGGGACAGCGTTCAAACGAGCCATCAGCGACTCGAGGTCGTTCTAGAGTGTCTCCCCGGGCCAGAGTGTTGAGTCGATGCGAGATGTGGCGACCTTCAGCCTTGCAAGATAGTCCACGACAGCTGCAACACGGGACTCCAGTCGGAAAACATTCATGGCAACTTCGTCATTCACCGGAGAATTGACGGGGTCAAGGTTTGGTTCCAGCCGGCTAGTCTCTTCTTCAAAGTTTTGACAAAATTCTGCAAGGACGATCACCGAGTCAAAGCAATGGTCGAATGAAAAAACCACATTTGAAAGTGATTGTTGAAGGTTTACCTTCAAGCATAAGAAACAGCTTCTTGGCGAGACCACTCAGGAAGGCCTCCAGATCATTTTTCTTCTCAAGAGCAGCTTTCAGATTGGTATTTTCTTGTTCAAGCTTGGTAACCGAAGCTAACTTCTCGTCGGCAAGCTTGATCCTCTCAGCTAGTTCAAGGTCTTTTTTTCCTTTGGGCTGGGCCTCCCTCACCTTACCTGCAAGTTACAGCAAGATCAGATTTTGAAACAAATGAAGGGAAAAAGCAGTCGTCGAGGTCTCACCAAACATACCTTCGGTCTCCTCCTTTGCCTTCGTCAGATTCTCCTGAACCAGCTTCAAATTCAGCTCGAGCTGAATGTGCTTGTTTTCCAGTTCAGTGTAGCGAGCCGCAAGGTCACAGGAGTTCTGCGAAGAACCAATCGACTAAATGTCAGAGATAATTCACTTCCGAGTGGAAAAGGAAAAATCACGCGTTTCTAAGACTACAGCCGAATCCAAGCATTCGACCGTAGTCTCGGGGACTACACCCAATGGGTGCACTCAGCGTGCCCCCACTAATCCTATTGAAGACAGAGTCGACCAGTCGACCGGTTTGCAAAATCCAGTCGCCATCGTCGAATGACGGAAAGACTGAAATTATAAAGCCTAAGGCCGACTGCCAGCAGTCGACCTTAGCCTTGGAGACTACACCCAGTGGGTGCACTCAGCGTGCCCCCACTAATCCTATTGAAGATAGAGTCGACCAGTCGACCTCAAAAAAAACAAGATGTATTCTTTAAGACTGTAACCGACTGCCAGCAGTCGACCACAGTCTCGGGGACTACACCCAGTGGGTGCACTCAGCGTGCCCCCACCGGTTTGCGAAATCCATTCGCCGTAGTCGAATGACGAAGAGACTGAAATTATAAAGCCTAAGGCCAACTGCCAGCAGTCGACCTTAGCCTTGGGGACTACACCCAGCGGGTGCACTCAGCGTGCCCCCGCTAACACGGAGTTTAAATCGACACACCCACTGGGTGACTACTATAAATTCTGGAAAGAAAAGTTTTTTGATCGCATATCCTAACAGAACAAGTGGTGGTCGACTGACCTAAACATTCCTTTGAAGGGCGGAACTGGCGTCGTAAGCTGCCTGGCTCGCATCCCGGATGGTATTCAACTGCTCCATCAGGATACTTGCCTGGTGTATCGCCTCCTTCGCGGCGCCAGCTTGGTCCTCTGGGACGTGGTGCGTCGTGAAGAGGGAGGGTTGGGGAGCACTCGTCAGCAGATCTGCGAAGGAGACAGTGTGTCGTGTGGTGTTCTCCTCCTCCGCGACCAGAGTCTCAGGCACCGTCACATCCTGGGGCACCCTGCTGGCAGACGCTTTCCTCCTCATTCTGTGCTTCAGCGGTTCCTCATCTTCATCATCATCAGGGAGAGTGATAACAACATTGGATGGAGCTACAGAAAAGAATCAGAATTAGAGATCATGAGTCAGTCGACTAGAAACGGGGTTAAGAGTATAGTACCAGGTTTTGAGGTTGCTGCGTCCTCCATCTCATGATCGTCAGCCCGGGCTGAGGTCTCAGAAGTAGCAGCACTGCAACTCCAAAGAGTCAGTCGACTAACTCCAGCGCCAACCAGAGATAAAGTTCACACAAAACAAGAAGACTTAAGCAACATGATTACCCTGATATGGTGGGGATGGACACCTTCATCTTCGGCAGGTGCTTGGTCGGCTTTGACGGGGCCGCCCTGGGCTGCTTCGACGCCTTTTCAGTCGGCGCCGGAGAGGTGGTCCGAGGGCGCTTGCTCGACTGAGTGACAGTCGCAACCCCCTTGCCACGTTCAGTCGCAGGGTCATGGACAAGCTTCGACCGCCTTTCCGAGCACGGTGGTGCAACCTCCTCGTCCTCCTCTTCCTCGTCCTCATCAACATCATCATTATCGTCATCAGTGTCATTGTCATCATCATCATCCTCAGCGGCGTCCGAGTCCCACTCCTCCTCCTGGCTCTCGCCCCCGCTCGCTTCTCCCTCCTCAGTCGGAGCTTGTGCGCCGTTGGGCACCGAGTACAGCTCAGTGAGGGCCTGATAGACATCCAGACAAAGATCAGTCGACCGATCGGCAGGGAAAACAGAAATAAATATGACGAGAATACAATGGGAAGTGGAGCAGACATACCTTGTTTGGATCACTGTGGCAGTCGAGTGGAGGAATCCTTCTGGCCCCGCGAGGGTTATCCTTGTTCCCAGTAACAGCGGCCATCCACCTTTCCAGAGTGGCATCGTCGACTCTTTCTGGATCGACCCGAGTCACATCCTCAGTCCCGCAGTACAGCCACATGCAATGGCTCCGGAATTGAAGAGGCTGGATACGACGCCTAAGGAAAACCTCCAGGAGATCCATACCCGTCACTCCATCCCGAACCAACTGAACTACACGCTCCATCAGCATCTTCACGTCAGCTTTCTCCTCCGGAATCACCTTCAGAGAGGAGGGCTTGTTCACTCTGTCCATGGTGAATTGAGGGAGTCCACTCGACTGTCCCGGCGTTGACTGATCCTGGCAGTAGAACCAGGTCGACTGCCAGCTTCTGACTGACTCGGGAAATGTCATGGCTGGGAAGATGCTCTTGCTCCTCACCTGGATCCCCAGACCCCCACGCATTTGGACAACTCGGGTTTTTTCATCGCCTGGGCTCGCCTTCTTCACGGTCTGAGAGCGATACGTGAATATGTGCTTGAACAAGCCCCAATGCGGTCGACAACCCAGAAAACTCTCACACATGGACACAAACGCGGCAAGATAGGCGATAGAATTCGGGGTGAAGTGGTGGAGTTGCGCTCCAAAGAAGTTCAAGAAACCACGAAAGAAAATGCTCGGCGGCAAAGAGAATCCGCGGTCGACATGGGTAGCCAGAAGCACGCACTCACCTTCTTCTGGCTGGGGCTGCCACTCTTTCCCCGGAAGCCTCGCAGCTCCATGAGGGATCAGGCCCTCGTTGGCCATGTCGAGGAGATCCTTCTCCGTGATGGTCGACTGGATCCAATCTCCCTGGACCCAGCCTTTCGGCAGGCGAGATCTAGACGAAGACCCGCCGCGGCTGGTGGATCTCCCCTTTGCCTTCTCCGTCGCCGACGCCTTCTTCGCGCGTTCCAGTGCCGCCGTCTTCTCCTTGACCATGGCTACCGGCGAGGCGCGCGAGGAGAGGTTGTGCGGAGGCGAGAGCGAGCGCGTTGGGCGGAGACGAAGGGAGCAGAGGGAGAATGTGAGGCCCTGTTCAAAAAACCCTCGCCGGGCGCATTTATAAGATCCCTTCCGAGTGGATGACAGGTGGGCCCGGTCGATCTAATCATATCCTGAAATAGTTGCGCGAGCGTGATACGTGGCGAAAAAAGCGGCGCGGGGATCGGGGCGTCTATGCCCCGTCCCATCCGAGCGCCGCGGACCGCTCCGCTTCGCGCGCTCCCCCAAATTCCGTATCCCACGGAATCCGCGAACGGCAGATCAGTCTGCCAGACGCGGGATTCCCTGCGATCCGTCGCTCGGAAATCAGCGAAGTCCAAAAGATCACTGGACGAAGAAAAAGAATGGATCGAGTCGACTAAAGAAAAGTTGCTCACTATCAACAAAGAGATTTTTTGGTTCAAAGCAACGCATGACTAGCATGCGAAGGCTAATCGTAAACAACGTCAACTCCTTCATCACTCAAGCCTCAATCCATTCGGGGGCTAATGATGGAGTCATGTACCTAGGGTAGGGTCACAGACCTGATCTAAGTACCTTGCCCAGGGACATCCTTAGAAGAGATCACCTTCCAGTCGACCTACGAGGGACTCACTCGACTGACTTGAAGGACTCGACCACGAAGACTCACTCGACCACCAGAAGGTCAAGAGGCACTCTGCACTACAACGGTCTGTAATTAAGTAGACTTTATGATAGTAAAGACACTTTATGTGGGGCGTTACCAGTAACGCCCCGGACTTAACGCACCTTAAACCCTCTCCTACGTGGGCTGGCTGGGGTCCTGGCGCACTCTATATAAGCCACCCCCCTCCACAGGTAGAAGGGTTCGGCACCCTGTAACTCATATACACATAATCCACTCGACCGCCTCCGGGCTCCGAGACGTAGGGCTTTTACTTCCTCCGAGAAGGGCCTGAACTCGTACATCTCTTGTGCTTACAACCTCTCCATAGCTAGGACCTTGCCTCTCCATACCTACCCCCCATTCTACTGTCAGACTTAGAACCACGACAGTTACTCCGGGCGCGCTTGACGGTGTCCGGACGTTTAATGGTCGGACTAGAGAATTGCCTTGAGAGGCTGGTTTGTACTTCCGCTGCAATAGCCGCCGTATGCTCCTCCGTTCGGAGAGAGTGTTCGGTGTTTCCATTGACCGTGATGACGCCTCGAGGGCCTGGCATCTTGAGCTTGAGGTATGCATAGTGCGGCACCGCATTGAATTTGGCAAATGCGGTTCGCTAGAGCAGTGCGTGATAGCCACTGCGGAACGGGACTATGTTGAAGATTAACTCCTCACTTCGGAAAGTATGCGGAGATCCAAAGACCACTTCAAGTGTAACTGAGCCTGTACAGTTGGCTTCTACACCTGGTATGACGCCTTTAAAGGTTGTTCTAGTGGGTTTAAACCTCGAGGGATCAATGCCCATTTTCCGCACTGTATCCTGATAAAGCAGGTTCGGGCTGCTGCCGCAGTCCATAAGG
Source organism: Triticum dicoccoides (assembly GCF_002162155.2). NCBI lineage: Eukaryota > Viridiplantae > Streptophyta > Magnoliopsida > Poales > Poaceae > Triticum > Triticum dicoccoides. The sequence goes on from NC_041388.1 coordinate 57,543,973, forward strand.
ACTCTAGTGAGGTGAAATCCGTCAATAATTGGGTCTAGAAGAACCAATGCGGCGAATCCGCCATGACGGATGCTAGTGGGGTGGTCCCTTCGATCAAAAGTGATCGGGCAGGAAGACCATGGGTTGAATTTTGGGGCGACTGGCTCCATCGCGCATACGTCCCTTAGCACACGCTTCCGCTCCCTCTTGGGGACGTGGGTTGCGTATATCATGTTCACCGTCCACACTTGTGGGGGGAAACCTTTCTGTCCACTGTTGTTCGGCGGCAGGGGCTCCTCCTCGTCATCGCTATGCAGCCCCTTGTCTCTGCTTTCGGCATTTAACTTGCCTTCCTGCTTGAACACCCAACAATCCCTGTTGGTGTGATTGGCTGGTTTTTCGGGGGTGCCATGTATCTGGCATGAGCGGTCGAGTATTGGGTCCAAACTAGACGGGCCCGGAGTATTTCTTTTGAATTGCTTTTTCTGCTGACCGGGTTTAGAGCCTCTGAATCTGGCATTAACTGCCGTATCCTCAGCACTATCGCCGTTAATGCGGCGCTTTTGCTTGTTGCGGCGCGACCTACCACTGCTGTCCTTGGTATCCGAATTACCAGGGCTCTTGGTTATGTTATTGTTGCGAGCTAGCCACCTGTCTTCTTCCGCGCAAAAGCGGGTCATAAGTGTGGTGAGGGCTGCCATAGATTTCGGCTTTTCTTGTCCTAGGTGCCATGCAAGCCACTCGTCGAGGATGTTATGCTTGAAGGCTGCTAGGGCCTCTGCGTCCGGACAGTCGACGATTTGATTTTTCTTTGTTAGGAACCATGTTCAGAATTGTCTGGCCGATTCCTCTGGCTGCTGGATTATGTGGCTTAGATCATCAGCGTCTGGTGGTCGCACATAAGTGCCCTGGAAATTGTCGAGGAATGCGGCTTCTAGGCAAGGTTGTCAGAATCGCGATTTTGAATCGGATCGGAGCTCCAATGGCAGGATCGCAAATCGTAGAATCATCACTATCTGGATCATAGAAACATAGATTCTATGAACTAAAATCGTACAATCATAGGGGTTAGTTTGGATCGTAAAGTTCTAGAATCGTACAATAGAATCGCGATTCTGACAACCTTGCTTCCAGGTCCTCCCAACAACCAATTGGTTCTGTTGGCAAGCTGTTAAGCCAATGCCGAGCTGGTCCTTTAAGCTTGAGTGGGAGGTATTTGATGGCGTGTAGGTCATCACCGCGGGCCATGTGGATATGAAGGAGATAGTCCTCGATCCATACCGCAGGATCTGTTGTGCCATCATATGATTCTATGTTCACGGGTTTGAAACCCTCGGGGATTTGATGATCCATTACTTCATATGTGAAGCATAGTGGGTGTGCGGCGCCTCTGTACTGGGCTATATCACGACGCAGCTCAAACGAGCTTTGTCTACTGTGTTCGGCCCGGCCGGATTTACTATATCCGGCGTGACGAGTACCGTCTTGTGCCGTGGGGAGCCCACGTGATTCGTAGATCGATCTTGTTTGCCTTGCCTTGTCCTCCAATATGTATCGCAGGTCTGGCGCATTTTCCCATGCCTTGGTATTTTTTGAGCGGCACCGGGGTGCGGCTTGAGTGGAGGGCCAAGAGGCGTCTCTGTCGTGGCCACGAGGTGGCCGGTCGGCCGCATCATGCGCTGGTGATGTAGGTTTAGGTGCTTCATCCTCTAATTGGGGTAGCAACCTGTGCTTTGGGTAGCTCTTGGAGGGGCGTTCGAGTTCATGCTGTTCGGCCGCAAGGACTTCAGTCCATCTGTTGGCTAGCAAATCTTGATCAGCTCTAAGTTGTTTCTGTTTTTTCTTGAGGCTGCTCGCCATGGCCATAAGCCTGCGTTTGAAACCTCTTGTTCGACGGGATCCTCCGGCACGACAAGTTCGTCGTCGTCGAGGCTTGCCTCATCTTCGGAGGGAGGCATATAATCATCGTCCTCGACCTCTCTGTCTGCCGCTCTCTCATGAGGGCTGGCTTCTCTATCCTCCTGTGCTAAATCTTGCTGGAGGTGGTTGTCTTCGGATCTGTTCAAGGTGTTATTATCCCCCGTGCCGGAATCACCGTTTTTGTTTTAGCGGGATTTAGAGCGGCGCCGCTGACGCGGGCGCTTAGGCTGCTTCTTGGAGGGGTCATCCTCCGCTGTTCCATCGCCATTGCCTTCTTTTAGGGTGTCCACCATGTATATATCATATGATGAGGTGGCTTTCCAGTGCCCTATAGGCGCTGGTTCTTGATCGTCTCCTGCATCGGCGTCCATACCATCGATGTCTTCGGAGTCGAAGTCGAGCATGTCGGTTAAATCATCGATAGTGGCTACGAAGTGGGTGGTGGGTGGGCTTTGAATTTCTTCATCATCTGCATCCCAACCTTGCCGACCATAGTCCGGCCAGGGCTCTCCTGACAAAGAGAGAGACTTTAGTGAATTCAGAATATCATCGAAGGGCGAGTGCTGAAAGATGTCTGCGGCGGTGAACTCCATGATCGGCGCCCAATCGGGTTCGATCCGTCGAGGCGCAGGGGGCTCGGAGTCCGGAGAGGAGTCCGGCTCCTTGGAGTCACGGGCTTCACAGAGAATAGGGCTGGTGTTCGGCTCGATCGCCGTAGAGATTGCAGCCCCCTAGGCGGTGTCTAACCACCCATCCTCGTTTGGTGTGATGGGCTCCGAGCTAGGGGTCGGAGCGGACACAGGTGCGGCCTCCAACGCACTGTTCGGAGGGAGAGCTAAATCATGCCCATCATGACAGTGCGGCGCGATTGGCTGTGGCTCGAATCCGTCGAAGATCAAGTCTCTGCGGATGTCGGCCGTGTAGTTCAAACTTCCAAATCTGACCTGATGGCCAGGGGCGTAGCTTTCGATCTGCTCCAGATGACCAAGTGAATTGGCCCGCAGTGCAAAGCCGCCGAATACGAAGATCTGTCCGAGGAGAAAAGTCTCACCCTGGATCGCATCGCTGTTGATGATCGAAGAAGCCATCGAGCCTAAAAGCGACGACACAGAGGAACTCTCAATGAAAGCACCAATGTCAGTGTCAAAACCGGCGGATCTCGGGTAGGGGGGTCCCGAACTGTGCGTCTAGGACGGATGGTAACAGGAGGCAGGGGACACGATGTTTTACCCAGGTTCGGGCCCTCTTGATGGAGGTAAAACCCTACATCCTACTTGATTAATATTGATGATATGGGTAGTACAAGAGTAGATCTACCACGAGATCAGAGAGGCTAAACCCTAGAAGCTAGCCTATGGTATGATTGTTGTTCGTCCTACGGACTAAAACTCTCCGGTTTATATAGACAACGGAGAGGGCTAGGGTTACACAGAGTCAGTTACAATGGTAGGAGATCTACATATCCGTATTGCCAAGCTTGCCTTCCACGCCAAGGAAAGTCCCTTCCAGACACGGGACGGAGTCTTCAATCTTGTATCTTCATAGTCCAGGAGTCCGGCCGAAGGTATAGTCCGGCCATCCGGACACCCCCTAATCCAGGACTCCCTCACTGTTTATTAGACTACTGGTGTTTGGTTGTGTGTATCCTAGTTATACAGAGGCCGAGTGATACTCTTAATGATTTGTATCACTTTGATGCTACATTTTGAGATAATAAAAGCGCCCGTTATGAAAAAAACAAGTATCTTCAAGGAGGAGATGGCCTTTCTATTTCAGTCCTACCCATCTCAATCCACCACTTGCTCACCGAAGCCTGTGTTACAATGATTTAAAGTTTGTGCTTTGCTTCGGAAGCCCTCAAAGCATCATGGGGTATGCATTATGGAGGATGTGACTCTTGTAGAGTTGCTCTTTACACGGGTGTGTTGGTCAGCTCGTGTAAACTGCAAAAGCTTTAGCACTAGCTACTCTCGTGTTTGGGTGATGAAGGTGTTGCTTGTTGCATGGTGCATGGCTGACCAAAGATCCCAAGAAACGTTGAATCCAACACAATCCTCATGTCCTAACAATCATCTCTTATATTTACAAAAAGGCTGCAACACCAAATGAATGAAACATAGACGCCTTGTTAATTACTATTTTGATCCTTGCCTTGGCACATGAAACAGACAGAATTTTTATTCAGGATAAAAACTGAATTTAGAAAACGTCTGTGTACGAGATTCCGAACTGACTCGAGAATTCAGTAGTTTAGAAGATTAGTGAGACATGAAGTAGATACGGTTGCTACTTCTTTCGGCAACCTCGACATGACCGCGAATGCCGAATCCGGCAAAGAAAAAGCGTTGGTATCCTTGCTCGGTCTCGACTCCGGCGGAATGCCGCTCCACCGGAGGCCTCACCCTTCGGATGCCGCACTCCTGGGTCTGATGTCCTCAGCGCGGCCAACATCTACAAGCTCTGATGTCATCATGAACGCGCCCTGTCCTCCGGATTTGGCGCATGTGTATGGGGGCTTTGGGCGGCATGTGTTGTGGGCTTCCCTGGCGACGACGATGAAGACAACAACGACGGCGGCGGCGGCGGCTGTCAAATGCTCCAACAGGATCGACATGGGAGATGGGGCTGAGGCTAGTGCAGGATGGCAGGAGGTGCGGCCACGGCGTGATGTCTCGCGTCGTCAAGCGACGTCTCCCGCCCCGGCTCTGCGCCCCCAGTGGCCCGCTCGTTTTGTTGGCACTGCCTGGCCCTAGCTCTCTCTCTCTCTCCTCCTTGCTCTGGCCACGAACCAAAGAAGAAAGGAAGAAGAAGAGAAGACACAAGTGCACACCATGGACACAGTGATGTTTCCGGCGCACGAACGGCAAATTTTCCGAGCACGAACTCGACACCACACTTACAACAGTACACAGGGTGGAGCTTTATACGTAGGCGCGCCAAAACGACGCTGCGCTTCCCACTCCTCCACGCCCGCATTCTCCACACGCCCTGGCTCGTGCACCCGTCGCACCCATACGCGATCAACGCGGCCGGTTCCAACAAAACGACCCGGTCACCCCACTCTTATCGCTAACTGAACCACTTGTACACGAGTCAGACTATGCCCATACACTAGTCAGACATACACGCCCAAGCCTTGCACGGACCGCACCTGGTGCACCCGACGCCGGTTACCACCGCACAGGCATGGCTTGTTGCCAACACTCACCCCGTAAGCCATGATGTCGCCGCGCATCTCCGGCATGAACTGCTGCTCGCTGCCGCTGCAGCAGCCGGCAGTCTCGTGCCCCGCCGCATCGCACCCCTGTGCCTCCACAGTTGTCACGCCGAGCCATCGCAACCCTGCACCACCACGCAGGTCCTCCACGACCGCCGTGCTCGTCGCGCTCACGACATCATGCCACACCGTCGTGGACTCGCCGCGCGTTGCCGACGTTGCCTGCTCGTAGCACTCCGCTACCGAGACCTTCATGTCTGCCGCGCACCGCGCGCTCTACGGACGCCACCACGCGCCACGATCGTCCCCAAACCTGGTTGCTCTGATGCCAATTGTTTTTGGCACTGCCTAGCCCTAGCGCTCTCTCTCTCTCTTGCTTTCCTCCTTGCTCTGGCCACAAACCGAAGAAGAAAGAAAGAAGAAGAAGAAGACACAAGTGCACACAGTGGACACAGTGATGTTTCTGGCGCATGAACGCCCGCCGCACGAACGGCAATTTTTCCGAGCACGAACTCGACACCACACTTACAGCAGTACACGTGGTGGAGCTTTATACGTAGGCGCACCGAAACGACGCCGCGCTCCCCACTCCTCCATGCCCGCATGCTCCGCACGCCCTGGCTCACGCACTCGTCGCACATAGACGCACTCAACGCGCCCGGCTCCAACAGAACGACCCGGTCACCCCGCTCCTATCGCTAACGGAACCACACACGCACACACAGGCCATACCACTACTAGGAAAAGGGCTATAGATAGGATTGACTCTAATGGCGCACCAGGGAAGTAGTGCGCCACTACTATATACTAATGGCGCATCAGTTGGTGATGCGCCATTAGTGTGGAAGACACTAATGGCGCACCAGAAAATAGGTGCGCCACTAGTGATAATTTTTTTTATTTTTACGTACATACTAATGGCGCATCCTACCGAAGTGCGCCATTACTAGTTCTAACTAGTAATGGCGCACCAGACATGGAGTGCGCCAGTACTGAATTTTTTTTATTCTTTTTTTTGCAAAACTACTAATGGCGCACCGCCTCACAGTGCACCATTACTAGTTTAAACTACTAATGGCGCACCCTATAAAAGTGCGCCATTAGTACATTTTTTTTTTACTTTTCTGCAAAACTACTAATGGCGCACCACCTGCAGGTGCGCCATTAGTAACCAGGGTTACTAATGGCGCATTTGCAGGTGGTGCGCCATTAGTAACCTGGGACCCCAACAAGATATTTTGGACAGCCCCACACCTACCCACTCAATTTCCCCACTTCATTCCCTCCACTTCCTTCTCCAAGCTTTCGGCTGCCTCCTCCTCCTCACCTCATTTCCACCATAGATTCATCAAAATTAAGTGGTGAAATAACCTTTTTTTGATAGGAAAGTAAGGGGAAAGCTATCTTCATGATGTAGATCTACTTTTTCTCCCTAGCTCGCTCCAACAAAGTGCACATGCACTTTTTGTGGCCTAGCTAGATCTATGTATGTTTGTGGTGTTGCATGTGTTTGTGGTGTTGCATATATGTTTGTGTTTGCAGGTACCGGTATTTGAAATGCGATAGTTGCCAATATTTTGCCGGAATGTTGATTCATTTACGTTTCGGCGAGAATTTTGGCACTATGCATTCTTTTTGGTCCTATTTTTAGGGAAGGTCATGCCAAATTTTTTCTTGGTTCTAAAATATCGTTTTGCTCTACCCCGCAGGCGACCATGGTCCGCATGATGACCGAAGGCATCGTGAATAGGTTTTTGAGCTCCGCGAAGGCCGAGATGCTTCAAAAGAATGAGACGGAGATAAGATGTCCGCGTCGAAGATGCAAGCTGAAGAGCCTTATTGCGGACCCGGATTCTGGGCAGGTGCGGGACCACCTGCTCTTGTGTGGTTTCATGGATGGCTATCGGTGGCAAGGTGATGAAGATGACTATGAAGTCGTCCATGGGGGCCGGACAAGAAATGAGGAAGGGCAACAAGACAAGTACCACCGCGGCGAGGGCGGGCGAGAAGACGAAGAATCTCCAGGACATGATCACGACGGTGATGCTGTACACAATCATCATGTAGAAGATGTCGTACATGATGATGAGGAAGATCAAGACGAAGGGCATGATCATGAAGATGAAGATGCCGGAGCAGACGACGATGGAGGCTGGGTGCAGGACCCTCATATTCAAGAGCTGCTTCTCAAGCAGACGGATAACGCAAGAGCTGCCGCCCGAGAGAAAGCCAAGCTGGATCAACTGGAGATAGACGCGGTTACTCCATTGTACGAAGGATGCAGGCCCGAGAATACCTGCCTGAAAGTAACGCTCATGGCTTTGGAGATGAAGGTAAAACACAAAATGACCGACGCATGCTTCAACGAGAACATCTCATTCTGGCACGAACGTCTTCCCAAGGGGAACAAGTGCCCGACCAGTTTCGAGGAGGCGAAGAAAATCGTGTGTCCTCTGGATTTACCGCACGTGAAATACCATGTGTGCATGAACAATTGCATAATTTATCGGGACGAGCACGCGGAGTCTACCATATGTCCGGTGTGCGGCGTCACTCGATACAAGAAGAGGAAGAAAGCTCCTCGAAAATCGGTGTGGTACTTTCTGATCACTCCTCGTCTGCAGCGGTATTTCGTGGACCCTAAGGTAGCAAAGCTCCTGCGTTGGCACGCGGATAGGGAGGAGAAGAAGCGGGAAGATGACGGAAATGATCCGGAGATAAATAAAAAAGACAAGATGTTGAGTCACCCTAAGGATGCGAGCCAGTGGCAAGCGTTGAACTTCGAATACCCAGAATTTGGGAAGGATCCAAGGAACATCATGCTGGGCACGAGCACCGATGGAGTCAATCCATTTGGCAGCCAGAGAAGCACACATAGCATGTGGCCTGTGTTTATGTGGATGTACAACCTTCCCCTGGTTGTGCATGAAGAGGAAGTACATTCACATGAGTATGCTAATTGAAGGGCCGAAACAACCAGGGAACGACATCAATCTGTATCTGGGGCTGCTGAAAGAGGAGCTAGACACGCTGTGGAAAATGCCAGCCAATACGTGGGACGCCGCAGAGAAAGAATATTTCCCTATGAGAGTCGCACTGCTCATGACGGTGCACGACTATCTCGGTTACGGATATCTCGCGGGGCAGGTAGTCCACGGATTTTCTGGATGCATAAGGTGCATGGATGACACAACGTATCGCCACCTAGATAGAGATCCCGGATCTTCGAAAACCGTGTTCATGGGACATCGAAGGTGGCTTCGCGACAATGACCCGTGGAGGAAACGCAAGGATCTGTTCGATGGTGAAACCGAACCCCAAAAACGCCCGCGTACGAGGAGCGGCGAGGAAATAGACGAGCTGTTGAAAAATTGGAAAGATTTCCCACTACTGGGAAAGAAGCAAAAGGCGCCAGAGCCGGGAAAGAAGCGAAAGGCGCCAGAGCCGCTGCTGAAGGTATGGAAAACGTGGTCTGTTTTCTGGGACTTGCCGTACTGGAAGATCCACCGTGTGCCTCACAGCCTTGATGCCATGCATATCACGAAGAACGTGTGCGAGAGTCTGCTTGGTACCCTGCTCAACATGCCAGAGAGGACCAAAGATGGGCCGAAAGCAAGGGCAGACTTGAAATCAATGGGCATCAGGCAGGAGCTTCACGCTAATGATGATGATGATGATGATGATGATGATGATGATGATGATGATGATGAGGCGAAGCAGGACACAGAAACTCGTCGCAAAGGCAAAAAGGCCAAGAAGACCGGAAGTGACTACCCTCCCGCGTGCTTCACTCTAAGTCAGGAGGAGATCGAGCAGTTTTTCACCTGCCTCGTAGGAGTAAAACTTCCTTACGGTTACGCGGGGAAGATAAGCAGATACCTAGACCCAGCGAAGCAGAAGTTCAGCGGGATGAAGTCTCACGACTTTCACGTGCTGATGACGCAGATACTTCCAGTTGCAATCCGTGGGATCATGGACGCGCACGTCCGTGAAACGCTATTTGGCCTATGCAACTTTTTCGACGTCATCTCTCGGAAGTCGATTGGCGTGAGGCAACTCAGAAGGCTACAAGAAGAGATTGTGGTGATACTATGCGAGCTTGAGATGTACTTCCCGCCCGCATTCTTCGATGTTATGGTGCATCTGCTGGTCCATATCGTGGAGGATATCATCCAACTCGGGCTGACGTTCCTGCACAGCATGATGTCGTTCGAAAGGATGAATGGTGTCATCAAAGGATACGTTCGCAACATGTCACGTCCAGAGGGAAGTATAGCGAGGGGCTTTCTGACCGAAGAGTGCATCTCCTACTGCACGAATTATCTAGGCATCGAGAACCCCCTTGGTCTGCCCGTCAACAGGCACCTTGGCAGGCTCGCTGGATGGGGTCACCATGAGGGTCGCCGCGAAATGCATGTCGACTTCGAGGGTCGACTCGCCGACTTTGAAAGAGCAAACCTAGTCGCGCTACAACACATAGACGTGGTCGGTCCTTGGGTGGTATAGCACAAAACCTTTATTGAGAAGACGTACAATGACCGAGGCCAACAGAGGACGGACGGAGATATAATCAAAGAGCACAACTCATGTTTCACGCGTTGGTTCAAGCAGAAGCTTCTGTCGTACCCTTTACATGAGGATTCTTCCACGGAAGAACAACTCATATTCGCCTTGTCACAGGGCGCTGAGCACAACCTGATGACCTATGAGGCGTACGATATCAACGGCTACACATTCTACACCGAGGACAAGGACATGAAGAGCGATGGTTATCAGAACTCCGGGGTAACGATGGAATCCTACACCGGTAACGACAAGGACAGATACTACGGAAGGATCAAGGAGATCTGGGAGCTGAGCTACGCTGGAGAGAAGGTCCCCATGTTCCGTGTCAGATGGGCCAAGAGCGTCCTAAAAGAAGACCGGTATTTCACCACCATGGTTATACCCGAAGCCAAATCCAAGACCGCAGGCGCAAACGTAACCGCGAAAAATGAGCCATGGGTACTGGCTTCCCAAGTGGACCAATGCTTCTTCATTACTGACCCGTCAAATCCCAGTCGTGTTGTCGTGGGGAGAGGCAAAAGGAAGATCATCGGAATGGATGGAGTAGCCAATGAGCAAGACTTCGACAAGTACGGCGACCCGAAGATCGAACATGACGATGATGGTGAAGTAGCAGCACACACCACAAGAAGAAGCAGGATCACCCTACCTAAAGGACGTCCGTTCCACAGAAGAACTCCATTTGCGAAAAAGAAGGGCAAGAAGATTGTGAACAGATAGCTAGCTAAGATCGATTGTATATAAATCGTAGTCTTCATTTCTCGATTGTATTTCATGGGCACTTTTTGATATCATGAATATTTTTAAATTTCACGGGCACTTTTTGAATTCATGAGGACACTCGATCTCGATCCCCCTCCACCGTCGCCGACGAGCACCCGGCCCCCCGCACCCTCCCCCGCTCCACCGCCGCCGACGACCCACCACTCGCCCGGCCTACTCCACCGCCGCCGCCGACCCTCCGCACCCTCCCCCGGCC
>NC_041388.1:57554911-57555481 GCF_002162155.2 Triticum dicoccoides
GCCGCCGACACCCGCACCCTCCCCCACTTTCTGAAGATATTTTTAAATAACAAATTTGATGATATTTTCAAATAAGAAATTTGATGATATCTTCAAATAAAAAATTTGATGATATTTTCAATTAAAAATAAAAAAACAAATTTGATGATATTTTAAAAAAATTGATGATATTTGATGATATCTTCTGTTCTAGTCCTCATGAAAATAACAAATTTGATAAAAAAACAAATTATTAGACGCAACAAGAAATAATGAAAAAAATGTTACTAATGGCGCACCAGAGGAGGGTGCGCCATTGCTGTCAGAAAAAAAACTTACTAATGGCGCACCAGAGGAGGGTGCGCCATTGCTATCAGAAAAAAACTACTAATGGCGCACCAGAGGGTGGTGCGCCATTGCTATAGTGTCTAGCTGGATACCCCTTCGCCCGATCCCCCCTTCCCTCTCCCTCGCCAGATCCCCCTTCCCTCCCCCGCCGCACCCGCTCCGACAACCCCCGGCCCGCTCCAACGACCCCCGCGCCCGCTCCACACCCGCTCCGGCTCCCCCGCGCCCGCTCCGACGACCCCC